>NC_090024.1:51452526-51771693 GCF_037176765.1 Anolis sagrei | reverse complement strand
GTGAACCAGAAGCCTTAAAGGAGCCAAACACAAGTAAAATTTATTTATTTATTTATTTCCGTCACTTTTACCCCGCCCTTCTCACCCCCTAGGGGGGACTCAGGGCGGCTTACAGAGAAAGGCACAATTCGATGCCTTATCACATATACATACATATATAAAAACAATTAAGCAATTACAAATTAAATTAAATCATCAATACATAGTAACACCATAAACATAATAGTAGGCTAATCCTGAGCTCAGAGTTCGGAGTTCCGTAAATCCTCTTGTCCAGTTCCAGCTCGTCATCAAGTCTTTCTTTAACTGCCTGAGTGTCCAAACGCCTGGTCCCACATCCAGGTCTTCAGCCTCTTCTTTTAGAATATTTTGTGTTTCATTCCACTTGTTGGTCCATTCTTTGGTAAGCTCCTGAACTCTTGCTTCATTTTGCTGCAGTTTTTCTTCCATACTTAATGCTGTTGGCGAATCCAAGAGGGCAATCTGATTCCCCTGAGCAAGGAGGGTTTTCAGTCGGGCTATCTCAGCTCGAAGCTCACGAATTAGCTTGACGTTTGGATCTTCATTAATGGTAGGCTTGTTGATTATGTTTTTAGCTCGGTTTGCAAATGTCCAAACAAGGTTCATTAAAGTAACAAAAACAGCTTACAAACACTTAACTCAGTGTATCTAACAAGAAAACAAAGTCTGTAGCAAACTGCTATGCAAAAAACGCAATTTGGAGAATAATCCAGATTATACTAGAGTATAATCCGGTATAACAAAAAGTTCAAGCAAACTGCTTCAAAAACACAGAGTTCACAAAACACAAAGTAGCAAGGTGGGAGCAAGCAAAAATGTAGTCAGGAAACAGTCCAAGATCGAGACACATCCAAAAGCAGAAGTTAAGTCCAAAATGCGATATCGTCATCCAAAAACAATCTGAAGTCAGCAAGGAAGTAGAAGTCAGCACTTACAGGATTCCAGTCAGTAGAAGCACAGCAATCTGCAGTTCCAGGACCCAAGGCGAAAGTAAAGGCAGCAACGAAGTCCCAAGCCCAATACAACACTTTGCCTACTGCAAAGTCCCCAAAGTTTGATACCTTCTTTTATCCTATAACTCATCATCAGATGATGAACTGGTCTCCACCCTGTCTTCATCACTCTCAGGTGCTTTAGCTTCCACAGCTGCTTGCCACCGCCCGTCCCTCCAACTCTTCCAGCGCTTATCAAGATTTAGGTCACCCCATGTATTACCAGGTTGCCAGTCTCCCAAAAACCCCTAAAACTCATCACTTGATGTGGGTTGAGTACAAATGTCTCTGATTTCCTGTACACGGGTCCAGTCCAGCCCATCCTCCTCTCCGTTATCACTCTCAGTCCCATCACTCCCTGTGAACCCTATGAAGTCTTCCTCCTCTGTTGGAGCATTAAGTATTTCATGGATCCATTTCGTTTTCCGTTCTTCATCTGACTCTTGCTCCCGAGTAACCCGTTTCAAGTCTCTGCTCCCATCTCCCTCCTCCTCCATCTCAGAGTCTGTAAAACCTTCAAATGACTCAGTATCAGTAGGTGTCATGAATATCTCCCTAATTCACTTCCTTTGCTGCTCTTATTTCAGCACCTGAGCAGCCCTCTTTCCCCTTCTACTACTGGTAGTAGCTTGATCAGCACACTGTACTACAACAAGAAGCTTCCAGGCATTTAGAGGCCTATGTTTTTATAAGTTTTGAATGTAAAACTGCCATGTATACTTGCCTCATTTTATTTATCATACTAGAAAATGATCCCATGTTTGCATCTCTACATTCTGTAAGATAGTTGGTGAAGGCCACAGTCTTCAAAACATTTGCTAGGCAGCAAGCCTCATTTAATGCAATACAATGTTTGTGTAAATTTGTGTTGTGAATATTGTTGTAATAGAATTAAGGTATAAGATAACTGTAAATTCTAATATTCCCCTAGGAAAAAGTTCTGATCTTGGCTACTTAATCAAATGTGCTGGTTGCCTGCCAGTTCTCTCATCATTTGCTAAAGTTATGCCCTGTATACTGACATTCAGCAATGTACAATAATATGAAGACTCCATTTTATTCTACATTCATTCATCATTGTCAGAATTACTTTACATAAGACAGCCACTTTCTAAAATCTCATATGTGAGATTCTAATGAGCAACAGGAAGGTTCAGGTGTAATGAAGCAACCCTACTTGCACAGATGTTAGCTGACAGCTGAATTGCTCTGTCAGCTTTGCCTTGTTCTCCTGCATTATTACCTTTCTGCAGATTTGGTGTGGCTGACACATGAATCAAGTTTCATTTTCATTCCCTGTGATCCAGTACAGATTGCGAGACCTGTGCTTGGATCAGTGTTTTACTCTCCATCATGTGATACGCTTAATCCTCTATTTTCAAAGCTCAGGTGTTAGAAGGACTGAGATGACACTGGACCAAACCTCCAGGTTCACCTGAGGCTACCTACCTTTTGGTGATTCTCCATTACTTTAATGAAACATTCTAAGGTTTGTAGCTATATGAAGAATTTTGGCCCTACTCCAACTTTGTCCCACTTTAAGCAAAGTTAGGATATTCTGGGGTTTTCTTGAAATGCTAGAGGATCCCAGGGAAGTCTGAACAGCCAAATTTGATCCTTTTCAGACAAAACCAGGCATGGGGGGGGGGGTATGAATTTAAAAGGCTATTTTAAGTGTATTTATCATATTTTAATCTGTTTTTACCACACTTTTTGTATTATACTTTCTAAACTTGACCAAAGTGTGAAGGTAGAAACAAAGATAAAGATCATCATCATCATCATCATCATCATCATCATCTCTGTTCAGGCAGACACTGCTGTCATCACTCTTTCCTTGTAATGATCAAAGCAAATGCATGCAAATTTCATGATAATAAGTCCCACATTGTGAATAGTCTTTGAGAACCTGTATGTTTTACAAATATGTTCTTGTATCAGAAATAAAATTGCTACTTTCAAGAAGAAACCTAGAGAAATACATCTATATTTAAAATCACATACTGTGAAGAGCATGAATACAATAAGAAAAGTAATAGTTGTTGCTGATACCTGAAATTCATGATATTATAGTCCCTTTCTTTTCTGGATGAATACTAAAACAGTCTTTTCCTTGTTTCCAGGGGAATTGGTTCTATCACTATCATTTAATATTGCACTTAATCAATCTACCTCAGTAACTTACTGAACATTACCTTTTTGAAGCTTGTTAATTGTTAATACATTATATTCAATTAGAAGCATTAACATTTTCATATTGTGCTCAGTCATCAACATAAAGCCATTACTTTAATGAAACATTCTAAGATTTGTCTTTAGTGTGTTTTTGTAGATTTTTTTGTATTTTATGATGTTTTCAGTTGTTATTTTGTCTGTTAAGCTTAATTAGGTTGTGTTATACTGTCGAATGTATATATCTTGATCTAATTGTCTGTATTGTTTCTTTCTGGCAACTGAATGTTTGCCTTACATGTTGGAAACTATCCTGAGTCCCTTTGGGAGATAGGGTGGTATACAAATAAAGGTGTTGTTGTTGTTGTCGTTTGAAGATATTTTATAATTTTCATCCTTTCCTTTAATTATCCAGAAAGGAGAATGGCAAACAGGACTCTTTGGCTTCCATGTTCTATTCCTGTTGTTAAAAAATAGATAACTTATCTAAGTTTATCATTATTGGCAGAAGACTGCTTGGGGCAAGATTTCTCCAATGAAATGCTATTGACTAAGATTCAGTCAAGGAGGAAGTACAGCTGATAATAAGAGTCAGAGTAAAAAATAGAATTATTTTGCAACATTGCATTAACATTACTTTTGTCTCTAGTTCAAGTGTGGCCATCCTCCATCGGCTTGAGGATTACTTTCAAGTCCACCAAGACCACATGGCATAAGAAAAACAATATATTCCTGGTAATGTTCTTGTTCTTTGAGGTTAGAGAGCAAAAAGTGTATTGGGATAAAATTGAACTCAAGGAAAATGTTTTTTCCTAAAATTATACAGGAGATTGAGGGCCTCAAGATCCCCATAAGTCATACAATTCCAAGCCTTGTCCTAGTACAATACAGCCTAACATAGTATTGACTTCCATACATAAGAACTTAGTCTAAATCCAAATCACATTGGTCAGGATCATAAAAGGGTGCTACAATTTTCAAATGCTACAATTTTTTCCTCATTCCTATATATACAGCTAATTGCTTTCCTTCAACATTGTTTCTAAAGCTTCCCTCAATAGCCATTTTCATATAGCACAAATGAGCATGTGTGAGCAATTCTGTTGGTCTCATACAAAAGTATTATTATTAGTTCCCAGACCATTTGTTATAGATGAATCACTCCTAGTTAGGTGGTTTCAAGACAGCAAATTATGGGTATGTATCGCAAAAGCAACTGGAAAAAGGAAACAAAAGTGGAAGGAAGGAAGGAGAAGAAGAAATACAGCAGCGATCCTTTTTTTTTTTATGTTTTCTTTCGTACATAAAAAGAAATCCTCTGAATTTTGAAAATCATTTTTCAGCTAGGAAATTAGTTGCTGAAGGTAGGGAAAGGCCATATCTCCTCCCCTGCCTCCTTCATCAAGGACTGTGGTTATTCTAAGGGCATTTGGGGAATGAAATTCTCTACCTTTCAACTTTTCAGAGGAGGGTGTGCTCAAGATGAGAAGTGATATTAATAGGAAAGTACACATTACCAGGGCTGTCCCTGAAAAATATGCATGAAATGCAATAGAGCCAAAAATGGCTATGTGTAAAATCACTCCACTAGCCATTTTCAGTGCGATAGTATTTTATATACTCCATGAATAATCATAAACATCAGAGCTGCCCTGATTTTTAAAATAGTTTTTATTGAAAAAGTAAAATAATCATTTCGACAATGTTTAAAAATGGGGAGAAGGGGTAGGTATACTAAAAAATCTATGAAATCTAAGAAAAAGAAAAGAAAGAACAAGCAGAGATTGGCAAGGTTAAAAGAGTGGGTGGGAAGATGGAGAGAAGAAAATACAAAAAAAATTAAAATATTTAAAAAGAAAAAGCAAATAAGAAAAGAAAAATGGCTTCCAATCTTCTCCATGGATGTTTTCATTGTCATTATCCAAAATTATTATATTTCTGTTCTTTCCTCTTTGTGCCGCTCTCTTCTGGAGAACATTTTTTTTGTCCTAATACACCATTCTGTCCACTTCATTTTTTCTTGTTTCATAAATTCTGTCAGTGCTGTCCAATCAGTTGTGTTTTTGTTTCCCTGCGCATCTTGACTCATTGCTTGAGTTAATTTGTCCATTTTCATTATGTCTATTATTTTTAGCATCCATTGTTCTTATGGTGGTAACTCTTCTATTCTCCATTTTTGGGCATATACTATTCTAGCTGTGGTTATTAAATAATTGAAAAGTTTATCTTTATTTTTATCCATCTTAGTCTATAAATCCTAATAAAAATACTCAGGTCTCAATTGAAATTTAATATCCAGTATTTCTTGATTTTTTTTCTTGAATGTCTTTCCAATACTTTTTGCCAACTTGCATGTCTACCACATATGGAAGAATGTTCCTAAATTACAGGAATAGGCAACAGAAGAACAAATTAAAGATTGTATGGGAAAATGGGCCACAAATATTAGACACACAATAAGGTTAGAAGAATGAAAAAAGATGTGGATTAAAAGACTAAAATGTATATACCCATATCATTTAAAAGGAAATTAGTAAAAAATGTTGTAACAGTTGTACCTAACACTGCAAAAATTATCAAATGTTATACAAATATTAAAGATAAATATTGGAAGTGTGAGGACCCTAAAGAGCTGCCCCAATGTTTATGATTATTCATGGCTTCAAAAACAACTTTTGGGGAAAATACAAGACAATCATTTTAGGAACAATTACATTCTTGATAGAAAGAAACTTCTTCACTATCAGATATTTGGAAGAAGAGGAATACACCCTCCTCCCTTTAAGGAACATATGAGATTTTCTCTTCTATACATTGAGCTGAATTATATGGCAATGTGGACTCAGATAATCCAGTTCAAAGAAGATGTGGTGGATTATTCTGGATTATATGGCTGTGTGGAAGGATCCTCAGTTAAAATAATTCCCAGTGGAGAAGGAAGAGATGGAAGTGAAATAAAATTAAATGTCACCATGAAATTAGTTTATTTGGGCTGGTTTGACATCTTATTTATTAAATCTGAATGCAACATAGGTGAAACTCTCTTTTATTTCCCATTTTCTTTCTCATTACATATGTATAAATAGTCCTGCCTATTTCAGTGCTTAATGTTTAAACTGCAGTTCAAATTATTAACTATCATATCACACTTTATATTCTCTTCTCATTGTAGTTATATTGTCCTTTTGGCCTTGAACTTTTTAAGGAGAGGAAAAGTATAAGTGGTTCAAATGAAATAAAATAAACTGCTCTCATTTTCTCCTATTTTATTGTAGATTGGATTTTCAAAAACAAAACAAAACCCCTCAGCTTATTATCGCTTTTGTCACACCAGACAAGTAAAACACACCAAAGTTCATATCAAAGCATTAGTGGTTTTATGCTTTCTTCTTCTATCCCTGAGGGGAAATACCATAAACTATTATTAGGTATAATTTTAGATCTTATCCAAAGTCTAGCAATGTCAGCGTAAGGGTACCCAAAGTCTGCTTTGTATATTGGTTCAGATTGAAAGTATAAAGGCAAACTTTCAATAAATTTATCAGTTTCACTTAATATTCAGAGGAAATGCTTCTGAAATGCCTTCTAATCTAATCTTGTTTCTGAAGTGGAGCTCCTGCATTACAAAGCTCCCAGTGTGAAAAAAAATCTGCAATTTGTATAGAAGTGTGTGTTTCATGGGTGCCATCGAAGTTCCACTGCTATTGTAAGATGAGCAACCCCCCAAATACTGTTGGATTGAAATTCCCATCAACCCTATAAGTGTTTTAATTGTTTTCAGTGTTTTTAAAAAATACTGTTTTGATTTAATGTTTTTAAGCACTTCATAGAGTTTTAACTGCTCTGTTTTAATTTATATTATGGACCACTTTGATTCCCATTCAAGAGAAAATTGGGATATAAATAAATGCATAGGCAATTGTGAGGGGACATGGGAGTTTCAATAGAACTGTATCTGAAGGACTATACATTCCTCGCCCCCTGTGTTAGTTAGGCTGCTTCATCATTGGAACATGGAAGAGCAATTCCCCTGATCCCCATCATCACACCTTTAAACTGAACTCTGGGAGTGGGTTTTTAAAACTCATTTCAAAGCTTTTAAAGGCTCCTTCTACTCTGCCCTATATCGCAGGATCTGATCCCAGGTTATCTGCTCTAAACAGGGTTATAGGAGTCTCCACTGCCTGATAATCTGGGATAAGAAGATAATCTGGTATCAGATCCTGGGATATAGGAGCAGTGTGGAATGTGCCAAAATGTCATACAGTGAAAACAATGTGTACAACTTTTTGTCTAGTTCTTTGCTGTGTGTCTTCGGCTCCTTCCACACAGCTGAACAAAATCCCACATTTTTTGCTTTGAACTGTAATATATGCCAGTGTGGACTCAGATAACTCAGTTCAAAGCAGATATCGAGAGATTTTCTGCCTTGATATTCTGGGTTATATGGCTCTTTAGAAGGGCCCTTCAAATCATTTCAGGCTTAAAGAGATTCTACAGCAAACTTATGAATTGGTTTCCTTGGCAGAATTTTTCAGTGGAAGGTGGCCCTTTCCTTTTTTAAGGCCCCTTCTACACTATCATATAAAATCCAGATTATCTGCTTTGAACTGGATTATATGGCAGTGTAGACTATGGGCTGTTCTACACAGCCATATATCTTAGAATATCAAGGCAGAAAATCCCAAAGTATCTGCTTTGAACTGGGTTATCTGAGTCCACACTGCCATATAGTCTAGCTCAAAGCTGAAAATGTAGGCTTTTATTTAACTGTGGAAGAGGCCTAAGACAATCCTGTTCAAAGCAGATAATGTGAATTTTCTGCTTTGATAACCTGGGGCCCTTCCACACAGCCCTATATCCCAGAATATCAAGGCAAAAATCCCACAATATCTACTTTGAACTGGGTTATCTGAGTCCATAATGTGAGATTTCCTGCCTTGATATTCTGGGCTATAGGGCTGTGTGGATGGGCTCCTGGATTATCTGGCAATGTAGAAGGGACCTAAGGTACAAAGAGTGTTACTTAGCCAAGGTCACCTCATGGGTTTTCATGGTCAGTAGGGGATTCAAATGCTAGTCTCCAAAAATCACCAGCTAGCATGACCATTTGTTATGATGGCTAGTGTATTTTTTTCAGTAGTAGGACAAGGAGAAATAAACCAGGTGAAATTCTGTCAGTTACTCTGATCTGTTTAATGTTGTTGAGTGCCTTGTTGAGTGCATCTGTACTTCACATGAATAGACAATAGAGAAATGAGACTAATCCCATAACATAGCCTGAGGTCCAAACCTGAAAAATATTCCTGATCAGGATTCAAAACCATTAAAGAATCAAGACAAAGAGCAACTCAAAGTGCATACCAGGCTTCAGAGATCCATAAAACCAAGCACATGGGAGAACATTGCAAAGGGATTGTGGAAGCTGATTGTCTCCAGCAATGTTATTGCCTCGATTTAGCTAATTGGTAGCTCCACATTACCACTGCTGGCCTAATTAACTCAGTGATTTTCTTTTAAACCAAACCAGCATATTTCCTTGCATTTTGCAACTGGCATTTTAATATCGGATGCTGCACAAAATACAGTTCCTCTGTAGTTTCCTCATGATCTGCAGGAGCTGCATGGGATAGGTTTGGCTCTGGTTGGATCTACACTGTCCTATATCCCAGGATCTGACCCCAGACTATCTACTTTGAACTGAATAATATTAGTCTACACTGCCAGATAATCTGGGATAAGCAGATAATCTGGGATCAGATCCTGGGATATAGGGCAGTGTAGAGCCAGCCTCAGTCAATACTTACACAGGATTACCAGTCTCTTCTGGACCTACCTTATGGGCCCTTCCACACAGCCCTCTATCCCAGAATATCAAGGCAGAAAATCCCACAATATCTGCTTTGAACTGGGTTATCTGAGTCCACACTCAGATAATGTGGGATTTTCTGCCTTAATATTCTTGGATATAGGACTACATGAAAGAGCCCTAAGTCTCTTATCTTAGGTCCCTTCTACAATCTGCTTTGAACTGGGTTGCCCGAGTCCACACTGCCATATATTCCAGTTCAAAGCAGAAAATGTGGGATTTTATTCAGCTGTGTGGAAGAGGCCCCAGTGTTCCTCTTTTCTACTTTTTTCATATGAGGAGGCAGAGCATGACAATGGCCAGTTAAATAAACCCGCTGAAAAATATTCCTGCATTGTAGGTAAAGCCCATTGATTAAATGGGTTGACTCTAGTCAATAAAATTGAGGGCAACCTTTGCAAAGTTTGCCAGGGACCATCACTTCATCTCCAAGAGAAGGGATTCTAGAAGAGAAAAAGTGGTTAGCATTTCTATCTCCTAATGGCAAAGCTGACAGATTTATATCTTCACTGCATGAGATACTCATACAACATCATTATTCGGCTGCAAGCATCATTCTAGAATAGAGAAAATGTCATGTAAATCAAAGGGCCCTATTAGTTGCCTTTTCTGACAGTTTGATTATTAACATAGAGATGAGGGAGATTTATTAATCAAATGAAGGAACAACAAATTTACCGTTTTCAGCTCAAAGGGTGCTGGTGGACTTTTTGGAAAAAAAACACCTAAATATCTGCTAAGCAAAACAAGTAATCATTTGTCTCCCAAGAAAATGATCTTTTTCTTTTGCCCTTGGAGACAACAAAGTAGTAATAGATTTCTTAACGGGAAGAAAATCTATTAAACTAGTTATTTGGTAAATTCTTCTAATTAAGAAAATCACAGAGGACCTATCTAGAAGCTTTTTGTCTACTTTTACTACTTCCTGATAAAATGCAATGTGAATTAATTTTTCTAAAAGGACTTTCTTTAGACATATACTTAAAAACACTGATAAGTTTTGGTCTTTCTCCCTTTCACGCACACTGTTAAAAGCAAAAGACAGACATATCGTGAAGAATATAAAATCCAAGTCTGTTTCTCTCAGGGCCCTTCCACTCAGCTGAATAAAATCCCACATTATCTGCTTTGAACTAGAATATATGGCAGTGTGGACTCAGATAAACCAGTTCAAAGCAGATATTATGGGATTTTCTGCCTTAATATTCTGGATTATATGGCTGCGTGAAAGGGCCTCAGTGTGAATTCAAGAAGTATCTTCAGTTTTTTAGAGTTGTAACCTCCCTCAAAATACAAGCAAACATCATTGCATGACACTGTATAAAGGTCTCTTTTCACAAGATAAGACAAAATCATTATTTGTCATTTTCTATACATGAATGCCATAAAGTTTTGTTTAGTTTTGGATGGATGGTATCCTTGAAGTGACTGGCTTGACCTTGAAGGAGCTGGGGTTGGCAATAGCCAACAGGAAGCTCTGGCGTGAGCTGGTCCATGAGGTCATGAATTTTATGTCTTGTCTTTGATTATAACCCAATTAAATTCCTTGGATTTCAGTTCAATTTCAATTGTTTTTGTACTGTTAGAGAACAGTGAAAGGAAGAGTGGATAGCTCACAGTGCTCTGTGCTCTGTTGGTAAAGGCTATATTTAAATCGACTCAAAATATTTCTGAGCTATCACTAAACATGGAGTATGTCTTCTTTCATTTCTTGACATCTTGCAAAGGTTTTTGAACGTGGAAGTACAATATCACAAATGGAATGAAATCAGGGGAAAGATTTTAATTTAGATTATGCATTTTATCACAGTATTGCAGCACATTATTACACTGAACCTCATGGCACTGATGCAGCTTGAATTACTAAACACCAAGTGTTTAGATAGCCGCAGAGTTACGTTTAAGATGCAAATGCAAACCTTTGAGCTCTCCTCCTTTTTCCCCTACCTAAGCACTAGCTACTGATAAATTGGCTTTTCTGAAATAATATTTAAGGTGACATATTTAAGGAAAGACAAGCTAAGTTTAGTCTATGCTTATTGCTCTAAAAGGTCACTGGAAGCATACGATTAAGGGGCAATATTAGAAAGTATACAGTAAGGAGATATGAAATTGAGTAATTCTTTTTAAATTATTTTCACCAGTAAAATAATCATCTGTGTAGTTTACATATTTTCAAGTTCACTGATCAAGGATACAATTTTATATTGAAGCACTATTATAGCCAATTCAAATTATGACATATATCATCATTCGTGAACTCTTTTTCTTGCCTATTCTTAAAGTAGGAGTGCAATAAACTAGATATTCTAATTTTACCTTCTACAGATAATTGTGAGGTTTTCGAAGGCCTTTCACTGCCATTCAGCTCCACTCTTTGCGTCCCTCCCCTTCTGCTCTTCAGCCTGTCAATTTAGCAAAGCACTTCATGGATCCACCAAAGAGTTATTTGACATTCACAAAAGCTCATGTCCTAATAAATTTTGTAGTCCTTAAAAAAATCATAAAACTCTGTTGCTTTTGGAAAGCTTTGAAGTGATTTCTCTCTTTTTACTATACTATTACACCAAAATCACAAGATTCCATTCTGCCATTATATAATTCTACAATGGGGAAGATTTTCTTCTTTTAGAATAAAAAGGATTTGCAAGTTGCAATGCTTTGTATGTTCATTCCTATTTTTCTTCTGAAAATTAAAAAACGTGGTGAGTTCAGGGTGTTTTTTTCATATATAAACACTCTTTGAGACATACTGCTATGAAATGTGAAAATGGAAACAACAAAGAATCCCACCCACTTCACAACCCATTACAAAAGGAGTAGGCAGCCCATATGTTGAATGCAGTTCCTCATTTTTTTCTATAAAATTGTCAGTGAACTGAGAAAACTCAATTAAAATGAATACTTTCTGCTTGATTAAATGGCATTTTCCTCACTGATGCTGAGATTCATAAATAAAATCTGCTGCAGAATTTTGATGCCATGACCCTATGACCCTTGCCAATTATCGTCCCGTCTCTAATCTTCCATTCTTAGGTAAGGTGATAGAGCGGGCTGTATTGGGACAATTGCTGCAATTTTTGGATGACACAGCCGGCCTGGACCCTTTCCAGTCAGGTTTTCGCCCAGATCATGGGACGGAGACGGTCCTGGTTGCTATTACAGATCAACTTCGTCGTCAGTCTGATAGCGGCGGATCGGTGCTTCTGATACTTCTCGATCTTACCGCAGCGTTTTACACCGTTGACTATGATTTAATGATTCACTGTCTCGCCATGTCCGGAGTTCGCGGACAGGCCCTCAATTGGTTCAATTAATTCCTCTGAAATCGGAGTCAGTGTGTGGAATATATGGACCAAGTCTCCGAAAGTTCCCCCCTCCTATGTGGGGTACCCCAATGTGCAATTCTCTCCCCTCTTCTTTTCAACATCTACATTAGACCCCTTGCCAGTTTGGCTTGGAGATTCGGCCTGGACTGCTATCAATATGCGGACGACACCCAACTCCTGTTGTGCTTGGAGCCTGGAGTAACGTCAATACCTGACAATTTCACCTTATGACTGGAGGCTCTGTTGAACTGGCTACATGTTAGCAGACTGAAGGTGAATCCGGCGAAGATGGATGGTCCGACCCATCTGTTACCTACCTTTGATGGTGCTGCTCTATCTCCATCGCCTACCGTTAAGAGCCTTGGTGTCGTTTTGGATTCGCAGCGGACGATGGAGGCTCAGGTCGCTGCTGCTAGCAAACAGGCCTTTTTCCATCTACGACAAGTGAGGCAACTGGCACTTTACCTGTCGGATGAGGCTCTGGCAACAGTCATCCATGCCACGGTCACATCTAGGCTGGACTATTGTAATGCCTTGTATGTTGGTCTTCCTATTTCTACGACCCGAAAGCTCCGTATTGTCCAGAATCCTGCAGCCAGGTTACTCGCAAAAATGCCCATGAAATGCCATATAACAACAGTGCTGCGGCATCTACACTGGCTCCCAATTGAGTATCATGGTCTGTATAAGATGCTGGTCCTGACCTTTAAAACTTTATATGGCCAGGGTCCATTGTATCTTAGAGACTGTCTCTCCTTCTGTCATCATCGGAGGTCGCCACGACCATCCCAACGCAATTTGCTCTATATACCGGGTCCTAGGGAAGTGCACTTGGAAAGCACCAGACGCAGGGCATTCTCTATTTCTGCCTCTGCCTTATGGAATTCCTTGCCTCCCTATTTGAGAGCCATGCGTGACTTAGGGCACTTTATCCTAGCACTTAAGACCTGGCTTTTTACTAGAGCATTTGACCCATGTTAATTTTAATATTTGTATGTATGTGTTTTATCCTGTATAATTTCTGCAATGTAAATCGCTTGGAGCATCTCGGATAGAGGGCGATTAATAATTAATTAAAGATGATGAAAGATGATGATGATGATGACATGGTAGCAGTCTTATGTATGACCCACAGTGCACCCTAGAGAGCAAACCTGGCCTTGAATGCACCAAATATGTGCACCCATCTTCCAATTTTTGGCCATCATGGGCAGGTTTCTACAATGACCTTTGCATTGTGATATCATTTGATAGAAGTGGCACACCAAATCTGAAATGTGGATATCTGAGACACCCTGCCATGATTGCATCATATATTTCAGATGCAAAACCTTCCCAGAGACCCAAGGGATCGTAAGAAAGGAAAGACAACGAGAACAGATTTTAAACAACACTTTAGGAGACTGTGATAGTTTTTAACATGCATTTCCCCCTCTCTGTGAAACTGCAGCTTTGTCAATTCCCTTTTCACAGATAGCTCACTTGTTCTGCAGACAATTGTGGATGACACTGCACAAGAGAGTTGATGTTCTCTGTGGGGAAAGCAAGAGATGAAGGAAATGGAAGTAATAATTTTCTTGGGCTTTAGCAGTTTCTCCACTTTGATGTGATTTGTTACAATAGGCTTAGTAAGTTGATCAGAGCTTTTTCTTCCTCTGCCTCTTCTCCTCAAATTCTAGCTGTGCGGTTAGAGAGCCCCAGGGTGCCTGTCATCTACTATAGCTGATGGCCATCAACATACCACAGTTTGCATGATAGAAACAAAATCCAAAACTTCTTTTGAGTATTATAGCATTGCAAAATTGCATCTGAAATGGGGCAGGGAAAACTGAAAGAGCAAATTTGGTGATTCTTTGACAAGAAAAATATAATTGGTCCTCTATGGCCATGGATAAAACACTCCACAGGTTGAAGTGGTTTTTTTTAAAAAAAAAAATCCTAAAAGCAAACCTTCATTTTGTCATTTTATATGGGACATGCTTTTACTAGGTCATTGTATATAATGGGATTTGAGCAACAATTGATTTTGGAGTCCTTTGATGGGTCTTAAATCAACCGCTGTGAATACCTAAGGCTTACTGTATGCATTTTATTTATTTTGGGATAGAATATTTTAATGCAACAATAAAATGATTGTTTTATTTAACACAAGCTACATGTGTCTGCAAAAATAAAGAAAACAATACAAAATAATTGTAACTGATAACAAGGTATTATTGAACTCATTTGCGTGCAATGCAAAATGTTTCCATTTAGGGTTGTCCTAAACCCTTAAGTGAGTCTCAGCCTTAATTGAGCTTACATTATTTATTTTTACAATCTTACTCTAAAATTGAGCAATTTAGGGCAGTAGTGGGTAGTGATATCTGGACCACAGATAGCGAAACCCACACCACAGATTCTGATACCCATTAAGCGAGGAACAGGTACTGGCCATGGGCTACCTGTGGATCTGTGCTTGGCAAGGCCAAGAAGCTATAATCCCAATGTTTCCCAATGAAAAGATCTTACCAGTTGAAGAAGAAAGCCACTGAAGTATTTAATTCAATCCAACTGGAAAGGACGACAGCTCGTGGTAATCCATTAAAGAAAGCCGACATGCCTGACATAGGCAAAAGCATGCATTTTTATACAGAGGAATCTTTTGTTTTTACCACTCACACCCCAGCTGGAATTGGAATCATGCTGATTGGTGAAGCCGGCCTTGACGTCATGGCCAGCTGGGAGGATTCCCTTTGAGAAGCGGGACTGCAGCGCCTGCCAGCCAATCATAAAGCATTCCCTACTTCCAATGCAGATTTCTGCTTTCCAATGGCTGACAGGGGACAGGATGACTTGGGAGACAAAAGAGTAGACAGTTTTGTGAATGAATCACCTGGTCCCTCTTTCAAGATGAACAAAGCTGGGCCATCAGGTCCCTGGTGGTTATGGAATTGTCCTTTTGTGTTGTGATTGGCCCATCAAGGTGGGCCAGGCACCCACTGTGTTCATGTCCATTGTAGTCCATAGTAGAGTATTGTCCAAAGTGATGGGATTAGAGAACCCAGTCCTGGGAAAGGGGAAATGTTACCCTGGGAAATTAGAGGTATGACCTCCTGGTATCAGGGCAGATGTGACAGGTGATTAACGTTTTGATTATATCCAGGTGGCCGAACAAAGGATAGGTGGCCCTATATCACGATCGTGTTGTTTCTTGTACAGCCTGGCATATGGAGCAGAGATTATGGGTGCTTGGATCCCATTGTTGTGGCGATGACCAGGAAGTGCTAGAGGAGACTTCCAGGTCACGATGTGTAGTTGAAAAGTTCTCTGAGCTTGATTGGTGGCTTGGTCCTCAAATGATTTTATAAAACACAAAATATGAAACACAAAGGGAAGGGGCCCCATGGATACCAGGGACTCCTATCTTCAGGAACCTGTATACCTACAGAGGTGAGAGTTGGCAAGGAGGTAATAGGGGCGCAGGGAGGAAAAAAGCCCTCCTCTGAGGGCAGTAGGGGAATGGAGCCAAGCGGTTACCAGGGCCAGTTGTGAGAGGCAGGAGGAGAGGGAGAAAGGCATGGGAGGCACAAAGGATAAAACAGTCAAAATCAGAGGATAACTCACCACAGTGCACATTTATTAAAGGGTTATTTTCTAATAAAGGGGGAGATATAATGTATCCAAAGTGCTGGCAGCTGCTGCTGGGCTCTTCTGTATCTTCAATTGTTCGCATAATTGATTCTAGAAAATCTCCAGGCTCCTGCTCTCTGCAGCTCTCTTTGCTGTGATTCCACTTATACTTTATTAATAATTTGATCCCGGGGGAGGGTCGCACTCGACCTCAACTTTATTTCCTCAAAATATCTTATCAATGCTGCATTTCTATACACCTAAAACCCACTAAACTCAGTGGAGCATATTTCTTTCTAGTGGACATCATAAGAGTTCAGTGAAATAAAACCAGTCAAAAGTTATATATAGACCTGAAATTAAATTCAGTTTTCTTGAATTAACTATTTTTAACAAAGAAAGAACACATGTTGAATTTATACCAGAACATCATGACTTTCATTAGTACTATGTTAAAGCATGCCTCAATTTTCTATTAATAAAGGAGATATCAAGTTACATCACATGGAATAATATAAGGGCATAGCACTTTCATTTTTGGGGAAAAGCTTCACAGACTCATTGCATTTGCATTATTATTAAAAGACAAAAACAAAGAGGGGAAAAGGAATTACATATATGTTCCTGTTCCATTAAAATGGTTTATACCCTCACTGGATAAATATTACATGTATCAGCACTAAGGAAAACAAAATTCAAATTCAAAAACAAAAAATTGAGTCATTTCAGCATTTTAATGGATAGCCTGGAATGAATGGGGAAATGTCATTCAGCTTCACAATGTTAAGCCTACTTGGAAGAACCACAGATTTGATGAAACAATCTCAGTAGGCTGGAGATAAGTAATGTCCTTTGGAGCAGCTATGAATTTCATTAATAAAATACCAAAAATTAGCATGAATTGTCCATGGGAAAGTAGCTGAAATAGTTTTAAAGAAGAAAATGCCATTGAATTGTGCAAAAACATGTACTTTAAAGAATCTAAGAGAAAAGGCAAAAACTGAACAATCTAATTTGTCTCCCATTGAGGCAGTATCAGATATTTTCATGTAAGAAGGGCAGTAAGTCTATTTCAACTTTTACTTTCAAACAATATGCTAAACTCTATTCCTGGAAGGGAACAAACTTCTTGTAATGGTCCTTTAATTTAATGTCACATGAATTTGAGAGCCATTAGTCACCACTGCAGGATGTTTACATTAAAGTGGTATGATATTATAAGGTAAGTAAAATGTATTGTTTAAATAAATCTGAATGGATGCTTGAAGAGTTTTTTCCTTAAACCACAGGCCTCATATTGTTGGAAGTGATAAGGAACAACTCACTTTGCATAGAAGCTGTACAAGAAGAAGTTAAGAGAGATCTCCTCAGGTCCAACATACTATCTTTGAACTATCCTGTTCTTCCTTCCAATCCTAGCCTAAACTGATATTCTTAAGCACTTGATTTCATTTCTTTTCTCTGTCTTCAGAATCAAGTTTCTCTCCATAGAGAAAAGGTAAATTACAACTCGTCCAATGCTCGGCAGCCAGATGAATAACTGGGGCAAATACAGGGAGCGGTCAACCCCCCTGTTTAAGGAGCTTCATTGGCTGCCACCTACCTTCATGACCGTATGTCTCTCCATGAACCAGCCTGAGCTCTTCAATCTTCAGGGGAGGCCCTCCTTTCACCCCTTCCAGTTTCTCAGGCTTGCCTTGTGGGTACAAAGGAGAGAGCCTTTTCCTCTGTGGCTCCCCAACTCTGGAATTCATTGCCTGGAGAGATTAGGAAAGCCCCTACCTTAGAAACTTTTAAAAAGAATCTCAAGACCTGGCTTTTCCGCTGCGCTTTTGGAGATTAGTCACACAATCTTAAGCTATTGCTCCCCTCAACGTTTTTGTCCTAGGAGTATCCCCCCACTTGTATGAAGGTATTTCTATTACCCTGTTTTGCTATGAGTTCTCCCTTGCAAATAATCTGCTCCTTTTATCTCACTCTGAGTTTTTAAACTCATTTTAATGTACATGCAGCTCGCTCACTGTCATTATGTTTGTTTATTGCTTTTCATGTTTTTTGTAGATTGTTTACTGTATTCATATGTTTTGTATTTTACTGTGATATTATTTGCATTTTGGTTGTTATTTTACTGTATTTTATTTCATTGTAATTTGTTGCTTGGCCTTGGCCTCATGTGAGCCGCCCCAAGTCCCCGTTGGGGGAGATGATGATGGGGTATAAATAAAGTTGTTTATTATTATTATTATTATTATTATTATTATTATTATTATTATTCCTTTCTTCGAGCATGGTCACTGTATCTCCAATTCAGCTGTACAGCTACATTATATTTCCTATTACAATGTATGTCATCTGAATGAATTCCTGGAGGAAGTAATGGACTGGATGGAAATAATGAATTGAAACTGAATCCCGAAAAGACAGAGGTCATCAGGTGTTTTAACCTAGGGATGGAGGTGTGTCAACCAGTTCTGGATGGGGTTACATCCCTCCTGAAAGACTGTGTTCATAGTTTGGGAGTACTGAATCCATTTCTCCAAATGTCAGCCCAGGTAGATGCAACAATCAGGAGTGCTTACTATCAGCTTCAGGTGACATACGAGCTGTGCTTCTTCCTAGAATTAGAGGACCTAAAGGTGATAATGCAGTCTCATGGTAGTCTCAAGGTTGAACATCTGCAATGTGTTTCACATTGACTTACCTCTGTACTATGTCTGGAAACTCCAGTTGGTTCAAAACATGGCAGCCAGATTAGTTCCAGGAACATCTAGGAGTTTGCATTTCACACCCATATTCAAGTCACTCCACTGGCTGCTAATTAATTTCTGGGCAAAGTACAAAGTTGATTTTAACCTTTGAGGGCCCACATCAGTGGTTCTCAACCTGTGGGTCCCCAGACGTTTTGGCTTTCAACTCCCAGAAATCCTAACAGCTGGTAAACTGGCTAGGCTTTCTGGGAACTGTAGACTAAAACACCTGGGGACCCACAGGTTGAGAACCATTGTCCTACATGGTTTGGGTTAGGTTACCTACAGGATCGCTTTCTCCCATACAATATGCACCACACATTTAGGTCCTTTGAAGGGCACCTACTGCAACCAGCCACAACCCAATTGGCAACAATTACTGAGAGGACCTTTGAATCGGTTGTTCAAATACTCTGGAATGACCCACTAGAAGAAATTTGACAGCAAAATAAGCTATTGGAATTTAAGAAACAATTGAAAATCTATCTCTCCTAGCAGGTCTAGTCAATTTTTAACTATAAAATTTAAAACTCATGTGCTATGTTTACTGTATTTCAATCTTTATTTTGTGTATTGTAATATATGTATGTCATAGAACTACATTTTAATATTTGTTCTTTACATAATATTTTATTAAGTGTTTTAACTATGTTGCATTGTGTCAAGCTGTGAAGAGCAGTTAAAAAATGAAGTTGCTGATGATGATGATATCTTGTAAAATATAGCTGCCACTTCAAAATCCATTTCACCATTGGTAACAGCTGACCTCTAGTTACAACGCTCAATTGGCACGGTTTCCCAGTTCATGTTTATTCCACATTTTTTAAGATTAGCTTTAAGCCCTTCTTTAAGTCTTTTTTGTTGTCTACCAACATTCCATTTTCCTTTCTTGAGTTGGAAATAAACTAACTGCTTGCAAAAATAATTATCATCGTGATCATTATCATAGTCTCCATGCATGCTCTTATTTGCAGGCATGACCTCTGACTTCAAAAAATGTATTGAAATCTGGAATAATATAATAGTATGCTAGTGTAACTCCTCAAGATTGTGAGGGAAACAAGGAAGCTAAAAGGAAAGAATGAACTCACAGTTTTCTAGGACACCATTGTACAATCTGGAAGAATGCTTTTATAAAGAGTCTAAGAGACCTCCCTGCATTAGCCTGTAAAAGTCCAACTAATTACATAACTGGTCAGTTAAATAAACACCAACAAGACTCAAAGCCTTAATGTTTCCTTCTGCGGTGATATTCCTGATCATATTATAATGTTTTATTAATAATGCCAATATTGCTTTCTATTCTGGCTACATGGATTCCACCCATTCACTGCTTCGTACTCATAATCTTAAAGTGCCTGGGAAGAAATACCTTTCTGCTTCCCTCTATTGCCCAATTCTGATATTGCCTCTTGAAAATATTCATAAATGTTTCATGAACTACTAGGCTAATTGGAGTTCTATAGAATGGCATTTATTATTAGTATTCATTCCACGAGTATTCAAAACAGAATGCCTACCTCCATCAATAGAATTAAAAGCTATTTACAAACATATCCATCAAAAAGGAGCATACGTGTAATGCAACACAATATTTAAAGCTTCCCACCTTCCAATAAACAGTTCCCAAAGGCCAGTCAAAACAGAACAAAACAAAACTTCACCTGCCTCAGGCATGCTGGAGCCAGTTTAGCTGGGTTAGATAAACCCAGTGAAATTTTTGTTTTTCTATAAAATATATAATCTCTGAGGTAGACATTTATTTAAAGCCTCACTTTTTCACAAACTGAGCATTTTCATTTCAAATAAAAGGATTAGATTATTATTCTGCTCAAAATTCAGCTCAGGTAGCTGATGCTAACTCCAGCCTCGGTTGTTTTTCACTCTTCTGCCAAACATGAACTGCAGGAGTTGTCAACAGTGACATAAAAATAATGCTTTCCATTAGCTTCCTTCACCCTGTCCTCATCTTGAAAAGTGCATCCACTGAGCACTGTTTATCTACATGCAAATGAAGAGCACATACAAATTACAAACATTGATTAATCTGGGAGCTTGTTTGAGGTATTCATTCTTTATTGCAGATTAGAGAAGTGGGAGAGTCAAGTACCAATTTTTAAAAATCTCTTTTTGAATTGCTGTAGAAAGCTAATCCTGTCTATGTTAATTAATTCACTAACAGACTCCAGTGGTAGTCTGCAATGGACTTTTTCCAGTATACTCTTCTAATTCAATTGTACTAATTGCTGGGAAAGCCTTATGTGCCAAATCATGCTGGAGAACTGAAACACCGCTGCTAGTACCCAGTAACTCACTATTCTGCAACATTTTCATTAGTATATAATGGACATGCATTGTGTGGACTACCTTCATTATCCCATCTGTCTACAATAATGCAATTTCACTTGTTCACAAATTTGTGGTCCTATGATCAAATTTCCATATACCGCTATAATCCTGCCTTCTTGCACTACTGTAGTGTACACTGATGATGATGGTCATCATCATCATTATCACAATTGTCAAATTTCAGCATTAAAACAGTGAAAGGGAGAGAAAGAGAAGAAGAAGAAAATCCCAAATACCTGAAGTCATGTTACTGCTGGCATGTTGGCACAGAAGCAAAAGAAATCCACTGCACTACAGTAATTAATGGGAAACTATTTATAGGTAAAACCTACTGAGAATCAAAGAGTGGGAGGCAAAACAGGAGTCATGCAAATTGGGATACACATTGCATTATGTGACAGTGACCATCACCAAAGTTCATCTGTAATGTCAGTTTGCCTGTCTCTTGTGATAAAATTCCAACTTTCCACTTTCCTAGAGCAACAGCATCTGTTCATATCCTTGGGTTCATCTGGACACATACATGGTTGATAGATCTTCACTTTCATTTGGCCACCCCTGTCTAATTCAGAGCCAAGGATAAATAAACACACAACTTACTGGTCAGAAGCTTTCATCTCCTGATGCAGGAGCAAAACATAAAGCACACCAGAAACCAATGCAGTTCTTTTCATATATGTACAAGACAAATGGTTTATTTTTTTCAATCCTTCTGGATCAGACTTTATGATACTAGCCCTATCTACACTGACCATGTAGGATTGACAAAGATTATGTTGTTTATTGGTGCCAACTGTGATTGAGATGAAGTTGATTTATGTTTATCTTCTGAATGAGAGACTCTATTCTCTTAGGTTTTACAGACTCAGGGTGCTTCTAGACAGGCCAGAAATGTGTACCAAAGCAGGTTTTTAAAACCTGCTTTGGCTCACATTTCTGTCCCCACTGCACCCCCCCCCCCCCAAAAAAAAGGGCTTTCCTGGGCGGGAGGGCTACATGCTATTCCAATAGCAATTGGAATGGCATGCAGCCACCCCAAAGCTCCCCAAAGTACTCCTAAAAACTAAAGAAAACTTACCTTCCCACCACCTGGCAGCCTCCTGGTATGAGGAAATGTCACGCCAGGAGACGAGGGTGAGGAGGACTTGCACCCCCCCCCCCGGTCTCTTGGTGCATCATTGGTGCATCTGATACCCTATTAGAACTGGGCCTTTCAGGAAGGCCCAGATCTAATGGGGTATTTAATTAATTTGGAATAACTTAGGTTATTTCAAATTCATTCATTTTTACCAGGGGCATTGTTTGGATGGCCCCAGTAAAAACCCAGACAGGTTCCATGTTTTGGTCCTGTTTGGATGGGTCCTCAGGGCTGTGGCCTCCTTGAGTCTATTCATCTGGAATGTGGGTTTCCTTTTTTCTTTCTGCCATCTACTGTACCAAGCATTATTATCTAGTGCATCACGTCTTCTCATGATATGTCCAAAGTAGGGAAAATCATGTAGCGTATGTGTTTTGAATCTTAAAGGATAGGTTGGCAACCCAGGCTTCATAAAACAGTGAAACAGTATTAAAGGGTCTTCTTTCAATTAGCCAGAAAGCTGGCTTAGATCAGTTTGTACATCTTTCTAAAATTTTTTTTTTAAAAAAACAACAACCCTCTCACATATCCCACACATAGAATAATTGTGTCAACACTAGGTTTCTATGGATTGTTTGTGAATGAGATTCTGTTGTTGAAGCATTCAGTGGGCTGAACAGCAATATACTGTTAGGGTACAAAACCATGGATATTTCTTTTTCAGGTTAGAAAGTATACAAGTTAGAGGGCCACAGGCAAGTTATTAATTGGTACATATTATTATTAAACTGGAGAAGAATTCTCAGGGCCATAATGCTCACCTTTCATTTAAGGAAAAAAAATAAGGTTTCAGAATTTAGATTTTAAGTCTGTAGACAGTAGAACTGAACAGCATAACTAAGATAAAAATATATTCCCTGTCAACAGTACATTAAGTACAATTTGGAAGCTGAAGCTGTTCAAAAGGGTTGCAATCTGCCTTAGATTTATCCTATGGAGGAGTGAAGTAGCTGGGGATTACGAAGGATGGTTGTCATAATTACATTTGGAAAGTAAAGAAACAAATATAGCCAATGAATATATAAGTTCCTGAAAGATATCAGAAAACCCAGAAACTGAAGGGAGCAAGAAAATAATTTTTTCCAGTTCTTCCGCTTGGGAACTTCACCTGTTGATCTTTCAGGCTCTTCAGGAATACTTCCAATCATTATAGACTATCTGTTCAGAAATCACAGTCACTCATGGAATATATGGAAGAGAGACTGAAAACGCAGCTGCCCTACCCCTTTCTTCTAGCAGGAATAAAAATCCACTAAATGTTGCTTGGGAACTAATCCATGGGATGAATATGGCAAGCTCTGTATGCTTTTCAGTTATTTTAGGAGTATTTCTCAAAATCAGTTTTGCCTGTTAGAAATACATCAGACACAAAGACTATACCAGTGTATTTGTGACAGGATAGCTTCTGGGTAGAAGAAAAGTTCAGGTGAAAGCTGACAATGATGATTTTGAAAGCTGACAATGATGATGTTGATGATGTATCATCTATGCAACGTGAACATAAAACATCAGGCCACCTACAACGTGTTGTCTCAGAAGATCAGGGAAATGGTTCACACACAATAGACACTTCATTCCACAGATTAAAATAGATTGACCTTGATTCGGTTTTTCACAAGGGCAACAAAAGAATGGAGAAAGTGAAGAGAAACAGAAAAGCAGCTGACATTTATTTATCATAGAGTGTGATTAATCATGGGCTATTTTCACAACAATGGCAACATAGAATAGGGAATACAGAACTGTTAAAAAGTAATATCTTTTCATTGAACAAACTAGTTACTTAGCTATTATAAAGCTTGTATGATTCATGTTCAGGCATTAATGTTGAGAGCAAAATTGAATTAGACAAAGGAAATTCTTACATATTCATGTATGGATGCAGAACCTTTCCATTCTTTATAAAGTATTGTTAGCTTTATATTGCTGCTAACTTGTGTCCAAGAAAATAACCATATTCTCTAGTTAGATATTACTTCATCTTTAAATCAGAATAATAAATTAGTAAGACAGAATAAGTAGCTGTACCTCTCCCTCCTGAGGGTTTAGCACTCTTTTTCAGTCAATGTATTTTCTTTAAAGCAAACACATACCACCTCTTCACACAGGCCTTTCGGGCATGCTGTTGTGCCACTAAAGGGAAGGTGCACGGGGTAGCTCATGGTGCCCCATGTGCCCCCCTCCTCCCTTCATCACATGGAGGGGACGGCACAGGATGCCTTGGCACCCTCTCCCTTTCCCTGTCAGATAACAGAAAGGGAGTTGCAACACCACCCTTTCTGCCAGCACACAGCAAAAAGGGGAGGAAAGTGTGTCTAGCTCTGTTGGAGTTATCCAAACAACAATTTCCTAGCTATAGTGTATGTAGCTATGTTCCCTGGGGACAGGTTGTCTGGGGATACGGAATTGCAGTCTCCTGTCCTCTCCACCCTCTATAATGTAGTGGTCCCTGGCCATGACACAGCACCTACGTTTTCTCCTTCACTTGCTCTGCTATCAGGCAAAACAATGGGAAGCACTATGATGGAGAGAGAGAGGAGGGTATTTTTCCTCTCCTCTTTTCCTTCTGCCTCAGTGTGCCATTGCTTTCTGTACGTCATTTAGGGTGGATGTGCAGTGATGGTGAACCATGTTCAGCATGGCTGGAAAGTAGAAACTCACCACCACCACTACCACCACCTCTGCAATGGCTGAAGGAGTCCCTATGAGGACTCCAGTCCTGTATTCACTATGAATGAATTAGCAAGCTATGAGTTAATTCCCTTATACATGATGTGTATCAGATATGAAAACATGGCATTGATACAAGGAAGAATTCTATCCATGGTGATTCATCCATGATGCAAATCAGTACTTGGTGTTATGATGAATCAGAGATGGATATACCTGCTGATCTAGCATACCCCTCTATTGAGTTTCACTTTATAAATTAATATGGCAAACAGAATTTGCTGATTTATATAAATTTATATAAATAATACCCAACTAACACAGCTTATACCAAATCCAGCACAAATGCATTCCCAAAGCTCCATGCACTCCATGTATATTGAAAGTGCTTGGCTATCTGCTTTAATTTATTTGAACCATCAAAACAGAAAATGTTTTCATATCATTCTTCCAAACTGTTTTCATTAAAACTTGTGGCACAACAAATCCATTAAAAAGCTAGCAGCATTATTAATCCATATATTAGGATTATCATCAAAGCTAAAATACAGCTGTGATAGCTGTGATAAGGAAGTATAGAAGCTCTCCTTTAAGGACATTTCACTAAACTATCACCACATTTGAGGATGTTCCCTTTCCTTATGCTATTTTTATTCCAAAAAATTATCTGCTACCTTGAAATTTCTGAAGTCAGCTGCATTTCAAATTCCATTGTTTTTGGAGGGGAGGATAAGATTGCCAGAGAATCGATTTCCTGAATAACAACTGGAACATGATTCTTTTTGTATATGAAGAGGGAACGGCTCGTCCTTGGCACACATCATACCACTAGCTATACTCGACCTACCATCTTCTACATGCATTGGTCTAGAAGCCCATTGTCACCAAAGATTTCCAAATCTACCTATCTGCACTTGATCCCTCTTTATTATTTATATTTTAGTTCATCTCTCTCTCTCTCTCTCTCTCTCTCTCTCTATATATATATATATATATATATATATATATACTAGCTGTACCCCGCCACGCATTGCTGTGGCCAACCTTTCCCCTATCTCCCCTTCTTTCCCTCCTTCCTTCACTCCCTGTTTCTTTCCTTCCTTCCTTCCTTCCCATCTTTCCTTCTCTCCTTCCTTCCTTCTCTATTGCTTTCCTTCCTCCCCCCTTTTTCTTTCTCTTCTGCTGTCTCTGTTTTCTTCCTTCTCTCTTTCCTCCTTTCTTTCCCTCCCTCTTTCTCTACATCTTATCCCCTTCCTTTGCTCCCTCTTTCCTTCCTTCTTCCTTTTTAGCTTCTGCAGTCTCTCTTTTCTTCCTTCTCTTTTTCCTTCCCTCCCTCTTTCTCTACATCTTCCCCCCTTCCTTCCCTCCCTCTTTCCTTCCTTCTTTCCCTTTTTTCTTTCCTTCTCTCCTTCCTTCTCTAACTTTCCTTCCTCCCCCCTTTTTCTTTCCCTCCCTCTTTCTCTCCTTTCTTCCTTTTCTACCTCATTCCTTCCTTCTTTCTTTCCCTCCCTCTTTCTCTCCTTTCTTCCTTGACAGATTAGAAGGGGGCATGGCTTGGAGGTAACGTGAGAAGGGTAAGAGGGAGGAGGGGAGGGGGGATGGGTTTAGAAGGGGTGCCGCGCCAAGGGGGTGAGGGCGTGCGCGTGTGTGTGCCGCACGGGGGGGTGAGGGGGGCATGCGCGTGTGTGTGTGTGCCGCGGGGGGTGAGGGCGCGCACGCGTGCGTGTGTGTGCCGCGCCGGGGAGGTGAGGGGGCACGCGCTCGCGTGTGTGTGCTGTGGCAGGGGGGTGAGCGGGCGCGCGCGTGCGGGTGTGTGTGTGTGCCGCGCCGGGGGGGTGAGGGGGCGCGCGCATACGGGTGTGTGTGTGTGCCGCGCCGGGGGGTGAGGGGGCGTGCGCACGCGCGCGTGTGTGTTTGCCGCTCCGGGGGGGAGGGTGAGGGGCCATGTGTGTGCACGGGGAGTTTGTGCCAGTTCGCAGGCTCAGTTGTTTTGCCGTTTTTTGTGGTTGTTGTTGTGTGGTTTTGATTTCTGAGTGGATTAGTTTGTACCTAGTGGGTTGTCCTTGGGGCATGGCAATTTTGGTAGAGTTTTGTGGAGGGGTTTTAGAGTTTTGCTTCCCTGTTGGACGCCAGTAGGAAATTTATATATATAGATACACACACGCACACACACACACACTCATTTGCGAAAATTCTGACGTATTTGCACAAGTTGACCTCATGCATAAGTTGAGAGAAGGTTTTGAGGCCAAAATTGTGTTTTTAATATGACCTGTAGATAAGCTGAAGATCATTTCATGGGGAGGAAAAAGAACCAGTGCCTCCTCTGGTCACCACTGCAATATCCCCACCCTAGTTTTCAAAAAGGCTAGAAGTAGCACCATGGCAGAGAGAGTAGATAAAGGTCGCACTGCGCTCTCACTACTCTCCTTTTGGGACCTCTCCTTTTGGGACTAAGCCCTTTTCTTTCAGGACTTTACTCAGAGAAAATTATTAAAGTAAATGTAGTGCAGGTATTCCTCATGCCTGTTTTACATTGTCAAATAATGCTGTTTGAACTGCATTATAAGGATAGTGTAGGCCCATATAATGCAATTTGAATTGCATTATATTAGTCTACACTGACCATATAATACAGTTCAAACTGCATTATTTGACATTGTAGAACCAGTCTTTGTTGACAAAGTAGAAACAATATTCTGTCTGTACATGAGAAAACAAACCTCCTGTTATCTAGCAGCTGTTGAATTCTTCACTGTCTGCAGTTTATGATCCAGCCTTGGTTAGTCTCTGTTATTTATTCATGGCTCACAATGATCAGGATATACCAGCTCAGGGAATGGCACCAGTATCCATGAATGAGCATCTACTCTGGATAATGCTTGCCTCCAAACAACACAGAGACTAATCAGACAGTGTATTTATTTATCTACTGCTGTGCTTATTTTTTTTGTCAAAAATAAAAAAAATCCTGTTCTTTCTGTATATTATATGCCACAATCAGTTTAACCAAAAAGGTTTCTAGACCAACAGAGAGAAAGTGCTTCTCCTGACCTCTACACTCACATATTCGACCTCCTGTTCAGGCAGAAACAGATAACGAGGGGAAATGTATGGCAGAGCATTATATACAATTGGGCTCTTGCATGAAATAATTGTGGCTCCCATAACTCATCAAACATCTCTTTGAAAAATGTGGATCATGCTGCAAGGACCAGATGTTACACTCGGCCAAACCATACAAACAAACAAAATTTATTTTTCTGCATGTGATACCTACTTAGAAACCTGAGTAGCCTGAAGAAGCATAGCTTCTGACAAAGTGGCCATCTCAGAAATGACTGTAGCTGTTCATATTAAGGAGTTCATTAACCATGAAAGGTCTTCATATGGCCAAGCATTGGAATGCATTAAGATTGTAAATCAGGAGTGAGCAACTGAGGTGGGGCCAGGTCATTGCCCTACAATGTCAAACAGTTATTACAGCTATTCCAAATTTATGAACACCTTTTCACAGAGATCATATATACAGAACCAATGATTGGGGATTCTGGGAGCTGAATCCCAAAGGTTAAGAAGTACTGCTGTATACAATTTTGTAAAACAAACCCTATCCTCTGGAGATCGGAGCTGAGGCAATCTCATATTGAGTGCTATAAAGCTTCGAAACTGGAAGCTACCTGAGGATGGTGAAAAGTCTGGAAATCCTGGTCACCCTGTGTCCCAGTTCAACACTCAAACCACTGTGCCACACTGGCCCTGATTAACCTAACATCATAATTAAAACCATTTAAAATATTGCTTTGAAACAATGATTAAAAAGCAGATCAAGAGTTAATGATCAATTCCCAAAGGTTTGCTGGAGTTTAAAGATCTCAGTCTGCTCCTAAAAACATAGCAAAGTAAGGACCATTCTAACTTTCCTAGGAAAACAGTCCCAAAATGTGGGAGGAAGCCACAGGGATGCCCATCTCCTACATCATCATCATCATCATCATCATCATCATCATCATCTTTTTTATAGCATCGGGTCTCTACCGTTAGGCTTACAAACTGAAAGATAGTACACACAAGGGAACAGGATGGCAGTGTGGGAAGGGATTTAGTCCAGCAAATGCTCTTTTTTACTCCCACATTTCCATCAAACATGCCTGTGAAGGATGCAGGATAGAAAGATTTGCCTCCTGTGAAGATCTTAGAACTTGTGTAGGCTCAAATGGGAAAATTAAGTCCTTTCTATAGCCCTATAGTTTAAGGGGCTTGGTATATTTAGCCCTGAGAAAACAGGTGATATGTTAGCCATCTTTCAATATCTGCAGACATAACATGTCAAAGATTGAGTGACCTTGTTTCCTGATCTTCCACAGATGGGAACACGAACCAAAGCAATCAAATGGTAAGAAAATGATTTTCCCTAAATATTTGGGAAAACTTTGTGATTGTTAGAGTTGTATAGCAGTGGAATAAACTATCTTGGAGGGTGACAGATTCTCCTAGTTTGGAGGCCTCTGAAAAGTGGCTGGACTGCTATCTCCCAGAAGTGCTATATCTGCGTATTCCTGCATGATAAATGGTTGGACTAGATCATTCTTGTGGTTCCTTCCAATTCTATGCTGGTATGCAAATTATCCGAGCTTTCACCTAATCATGCACCCAACTTCTCTTTGGCTTTTTACAGGCCAAATCTGCCCCGAGTCACTGTGAACTGCCCTGAGTAAATACCACAAACAAACAAACAAATAAATCCAGATGGAGGGAATGGAGAACCTAATACAGCTAAAGAAGAATCCTCCTGTGACCTGACCCATAACTGTTTGTTGCTTGTATTGCTGACTAGCAGGGTTTTCTTTCCAGGGAGAAGGATCCCTCCTCTATATCCACTTCATTATATTTTTTCTGGTTCAGCTCAACACACATACTCACCTTTACAGTGTGATCAAATGAGCTGGATCAAGTTCCTTATTCTGGAATTGGATAGACAATGTGATTAAAGGAAATTACTACCATCTTGACACTCCTAAGAAAAATAGCATGAAATCCAACTACTTTCAACATGCTTTATACATGAGATTATTTTGTTCAGAATCGTTTGAAATAAGGCAACATTGTAAACTGCTTGACATAGATAATGAATGTCAAGTTTCAAATTATTATCTCAAGAGGCATCATTTGTGTAATAAAATATGAGGCTATTACTAGTGGAACTGTTAGCTTTTATTTGCCTTAAATACTACGTCATTTTTCAAAAGCCATAGAGAGAGAAAGTAGGGAGTGGGGAGATTTTTAAAACTTATCAACATGATGCCTCTATGTAGGTTTAGTATTTATGGAGAGCAGAAGGGTAAAACCAAAACACACCAAAAGTATGGAAAAGGTATAAATTTCCAGAAGTTTACACAAACTAGTTATCATCCTGAGAAACACAAGAGATGATCAGCTACAGGGATGGGGAACCGACATCAAAGAGCAAAAAATTGATGCGTCCATGGAAAAATGCATAAATATGACTTGAGGGCTGAATATACATGCAGGGACAGGGGATCCCACTTCCTTTTGTGTCAGGAAAAGGAAACAGATGTTTTATATGGCATAAAATAAATACAGCAGTCATTTCCCAATTTATAATTTACACTGGAGAGAAAAAGAGATACTAATCTGATAAAATGAAGGTTGCGGTTATTTTAACCAGAAAATTCCATGAAATATAAAAAAGCTGGGCTATAAGTGTGCTCTCTCTCTCTGTTTTTATGGATTGTAGCAGAGTAGAGGTTTTAGTTATATACCTGGATCTGTTACACAAATGACTTCTCTATACAGCTTTGAAAATCTGCAGTTAGCTTTATTAATTATGCAAGTAGTTCGACAGGCATCTCCGTTCTTGTTTCTTGGTTCTCCTGAATGGCAAGAGTGCCCTCTTGTGGATATACACAATTTTAAAATGAGTTGCTATGGTTTTGATGCAACTGACTAATCAATTCTTGGGAATAAATACCATAGAATGGATCATGTATGTAAAGTATGAGCACAACAGTCCACAATAATCTGCATACATACAAAAGAGGTATTTAGGAGCTGGAAACAGATCTATGGACAAATCCATCCACACTTTTTTTGGCAGAATTTATTCAGATATGGTTTGCCTTTGCTTTTCTTCTGAATCTAAGAGGATATGAAATGCTCAAGGTCACCTGATGGGTTTCTGTGACTAAAGAAAAATACAGACTTTGGTTTCTAGAGTTGTAGTTCAGTCTTTATTTGTATATTTTTTAAGTGCCTTCCCTTTAGCAGTTTTCAGGGGACACTGACTTCCACTGCTATTTGATCTTGGAGAAGATCATGGAATCAGTTTAGAAATGCTCTTTCTGGAAAAACAAGAATTTAAAATACTATATGATACATGGACTCCTCTCTTGGTTTCATAAATTGGAGACATTTTTAGTTACATCAGCTGGCATTCTGTTGGTGCACTTTGATTCAATAGGTGAGCCTGCACAATAGCAAATCATTTTTTGTTGTTGTGGAGGTCTGAATTCTCCACCAACCCTACAATCAGAATTCCCACCCAACCCCTTTCTCTGAACTGCAGTCCCACAAAGTCAATGGAAGGTATTTTTTTTAGAGAGCAGAGCAAAATCTCTGAGAGTATTTTATTTTAGTACAGCTAGAGACCTGAGATAGTTCCCTCCTGAAGGCTTTATTCCCTTATGGCAATAAGGCAAAGAAATTCTATTTATTCCATATTTATACCACCATTCAAATCTTAAAGCAATTACAAGAATAATAAGCCAATATAACTAAAGGGTAGTCATAAAAATCAGCTTAAAATACCCAGCCACTCTGAAATGGCATCTACTGTAGACACTGAGCAGGCCCACTATGCATTCATGACCTGCTTCACTTTAGGCAAAGCACCCCAAAAGAGACTCTTTATTGATAATTAGGTATGCACTTATAGAAACAAGTTTCTTTCAAGTAGCATGATCCTTATTAAACCTTGAAAGTCAAAATGAAAACTAAGAATTGTTCCTGGAAACAGATGGAAAGCCAGATATAAGATAGTAATGTACAATTCCAATTAGCAGCCACATCCACTTGGATGACACGTCCTCAGGACGTGGCCAGCAGAGGTGAAACCAGATTCATTATTTACAGGCCATCCTAGAGAATTGGGAAAAAAATCTGGGGAAGTGGGGAATTCAGAAGGGTATGGTTAAGCTTTAATGGTTCGTCCTCACGGGGTTTCATTGGGCTTCTGTTTGGTTTCATATGCTTTTATTTTTATTACTTGTTCTCTTACTAATTTTTCTTACTGTACTAGTGTGGGTACCCGGCAATGCCCGGGTTATTTGAAAAAGGCATTATTTGTTTTTAGATGTTAGGTAATATTAGGTTGGTAATTTGTAACACTATTTATTAGAAAAAAAAGTCTTTGCTTTTGTTTTATGGATGCTCCCATTAGAAAATGCATAAAGATGTGGGTGAACTATAATCTCCAAATCATGGGTCAATCCTCCCCAAGCCCCATCTGTATTCAAAGTTGGCCATGGTGGGTCTGTGTGCCTAGTTTGGTCCAGATCCGTCGTCGGCTGGGTTCAGTGCTCTCTGGATGTTGTCGAACCAATTACCAGAATAAAAGGACAACCCCCAACCCCTCCATTATTTTCTGTTGGTCATGGGGGTTCTCTGGCCAAGTTTGGTCCCGGCCCATGTGGACTGGAAGCAAAATATGTAATTGTATTAGAGAGCCTAAAGGGGCCCACAATCACTCTTAGGGAGTATTTTATGGATACTGAACCTGTGGATGTGGGGGTAATATGCAATATAGAAAAGGGAATTCAGTTAAACACATTATTCCAGGTTGATGGTGGGTAGGGGTAAGAGTACAATCGAAGTGTAAAATCAATGCCGTATAGTCTTGAGAAGCATGACAATGAAATCAGTGAAGGGAGTAATAAATACGAGGGGAACTTTATTCTTCCTAGATTTCCTGTTTTGGAACACTGCTAATTTCACACATAAAATGGATTACTGTGACTGTAGAATTTAATTTGTGGACCTTTTTATCACTTAGTTAAAAGTCAATAATTAAACAAGACAGAGAAATAGGTCTTTTCCATATTTTTCAGGATGCCTCACTACTGCCATCCTACCAAGACATCTCCATCAACACAGGACATTTTTAGTAACATAGATATCAGGTTCTACAAAGACATGTAAAGGGAAAAGAAACCCCTACCTAAGTACAGGCAGTTCCTGAGTTACAAACATCTAACAAATGACTCATAGTTAAAAACAAGGGTGAGACAATAGGAAGTGAGAGAAATCTACCCCTCAGAAGGGAAATTCACTCCTGAAAGTTATCATGGGGAAAAGGTGTCTCCAGAAAGCTTTTATAACCAGTCCTGGTTTCCACAATAAATGATTTTTTTCAAAATCCAATTATCACAGGGCTAGCAAAACAAATGTTACTGGGTGTTAACCCTTCCCTATGCTATCCAAAGCTTACACACAAACACACACACACGTGTATATTTGGCTGGAGTTATACTTAAAATGTACCTGTTCTGACTTACATACAAATTCAGCATAGGAACAAACCTACAGAACCTATTTGTTTGTAACTTGAGGACCACCTGTACTATCTATCTGAAAAAGAATATGTGGATACAGATGATCCTTATCATTTATTCTGAGAACTGAATTTTTAATTTTCAAGGTAGAGTTTGACATCAATGTCCCTTTTCAGTTGGCAGTAGGAACTGCTATGTACTAATAAGACAAAGTTTTAAACTGATCTGAGAGTGAACTAATTTTTCACACTTTTACCTGTTTTGAGGATCTCAAAGCATCATTCTGTACGGGAAGTGTCTCTCTTCAGTATTATGTCCTTCAATCTCTGTTTTGTATATTTTAATATGTATTTTATATAAGTACATTTCATTATATGTATCTGTGGTATTTTTATGTTTATGTGTTTTAATTATTCTGTAATCTGCCTCGAGCCATGAGGAGAGGTGGATAAGAAACAGAATAATAATAATAATAATAATTCTCTGGTAACAGGTTAGATAGTTTAGGTTAACTCAAGCTCATCCGCTAACATAAGTGACTAATCCAAGCTCATCCACTGGTTTTTAATGGCTATGTAGATTTTAACATAGGTCTCCCCTGTCCTATTCAAGCCTAACTGCCATGTGAGAGCATCAACAAAACCACTGGTCATTCAAGAATAGGCTGTGTGTGTCTTTCTTAGTGTTTTTTTTTTTGTTTGTTTGTTATTTAGGTACTTGTTATGTAGGACTTTTTATTACATTAATCAATATTGATTTTGATGTTCAAGCTTTAAGAAAAAAGGCCAGAAATTTTAATCATATGCAAGCTATATAAACAAGCTAACTCAAAACTGAACAAGGTAAAACAAGTGGATACAATAATAAAAGTCAGCACAAACTCACAAGACAATTTATTGGAATTATGACAAAAGATTTAATTTTGATTCGTTTTCCATTTTATGCTTTTATTTTAAAAGTACATATAAATCCAAGAATGTGAAAGAAACTCACAAACACAAAAGAAATATTGTTTGTGTGACTCAAATAAAATTACATACTGGATATTCATAACATCTATTATCTATCTGAGTAAGAGTACAACAGAATGGGGAAAACACTGAAGTCATTCAAAAGATAAAGTTCTATTTTGAAAGACAATTATTTAACATTTTGCATTCAGATTACTGAGAAAAGATGATGAAATTTCAAGACGAGAAAATACAACTTGAATTTCAAAATGCCTAAAACCTCATTCAATCTTATCATGTAAAACAGATGTGCTATAGTAAATGCTTCCCACAGATGAACCTTCAGAATTACTGCAGTAGTTATACAGAAAGCTTTTTCTAAGTTTTTATTGCTGTGAAACAAGGATGGCACACTTATTTCCAGCAACGTTTACTAACTAAAATAAATCTGTAGAAACCATCCTAATATGCTGGTTAACAAACCAGAATAATTTGTTTTTGTGAAGATGGATTTTTGATAATTACCACGTCAAAAAGCTTTGACTAGAAAACATTGCCTAAAATCAAACCTGATCTAAAACCACTTATTTCATAGATTGTGTTCAACAAGAGGTTTATAATATCGTAAATATTACAGAACATGACATTTAGATCAAGTGTAATATAACTGCTTGCCATCTACAACTAAAGTATCAGGTTGTGAGAACATATAAAATGTTCACAGTCTATTCTGATCTTATTTTTGTTTTATGCATTTTCATTGTATTATGATATAACCACAACAGTGAATTGTGCAGGAACTCTCCTCATAAGGAATGCTTTTGATTGGGCCCTAGGAGATCAGGTAGCTTTAATGCTATCCACTTCTTACAGCATGCTGTGGACTCAAAATATCCCACTGATATTTTACATTAAGGTTTAAAAATTATAAAGCTAGTGAAAATTAGATACTTCATCATGCAAAAAAGGAAAGAAAAACAACTCTCTTCAATCAATCCAATTAAATAATGAAAAAAACAGCAGATAGAACGATACACTCAAACAATGTCAGCCCCCAAGCTTACAATGTCAATAGTTTCCAGGAGGATGAGTATCAATAACCATTGTAAGAACTATTTGCTTTTCCTGTTTCTGAGATAAATAAGGTACAGAATCCATGTAAAGTGCACCTGGTGAACAAATTCTTTACATCTATACCAATAAGCAATACAAGCTAATCTTTTTACTCATTCTACTCTATTAAGTAGTAAATATAGTCGATGAAATCAAAATTACAATCTTTTATATATGAATTAGGTTTTCTGTGCCATTAACTTTAAAAAGAAACTAAACACATATTTTCATAAATGCTGTAAAGTTGAGAAATACTTTACGACTATCATAGGCTGGTGTTAAAGAAAAGGGTTATGTTATCTGTATTTTTTCTTCTTAAAGGACACTCAACAACATGTTTTCTTAAGGCTCTGAGATAAGCAGTCACTTTTTAGATCTTTTGGCAAGAAATATTAGAGTATAGCAGGACTATTTTATATTTCTGAACATGAATGTTCGCCTTTTATTAAAGCCAGCTCATTCAGTGTCTGCAGTTATTGCACTCATGTATTCCTTGGAATACATTCACGTCAACACAGTAACAATGATTGCAATATAGCCATGGTAAAAAATAAAGGGTTCCAATTCAATATGAGATGAAAAATATCTGCACATTCAAGAATGTTCTTTAGAGAATAAATGCAGACAGCCCCTACTGATGTCTCCAAACAGTTGTTCAGTTATTTGCACATAAAAAATTTCACTAACCCTCATCAATACAAATTAGTCAGGGAGCAAAAAGATTCACCATGCAAATTCGTAATTACTGCTGTATACCGCTTTGGAATATATATCTATCAGAGTTAAAAGAGATTTTTTTCAAAAAAGATAACGAAAAGTGGATTTAAAATAGGAGTCTACCACTGAATTGGAGTGCTGGTAGCAAAGTTAAGACAAGTTATGTTTCATGTCATCATCATACTCAGTCTTCCTGAAAGACTACCAATATTTGTCCATGTATTTCTTATTAAATGCTACATTTCAAGGATTATGGAACTATCAAGTAGGCATTATCACCTTCACTTAAAGTTACTTTTCTCTGTAATATGTCAAGTAGGCTTTCAGCGATTCAGGAAGAGGAAGACTCATAATTTTTTCTCTCAATAGATTTCGTGGGGGTTCTTCTGGCTTCAAGGCTTCAGTGTGTTCTTTATCATCCTCTTCTTTGTTGTCTTCTTCCATCTTTTCATCTTCTTCACTATCTAGAGGCTGAGGAATGAGCTGATTGCCTACAAACACATAGGTATTAATTCTGCGCCTACGGCACCTTCTGCGTTTACGTTTTGGTGGAGGCTTTTGAGCTATACCCTTGGCTTGCATTTCTTCATTTATATAATTCCTAAGAGTGCGTCTAATGTAGATCCGTGCCAAATCTTGTAGATTCCTAACAGAACAAGGTGCTGAAAAGAAAGAAAAATTAGAATTGTTCTCATAATAAAATACTAAATTAACAAGCTGAACAATTATGTGTAAAGCTCCCAAAAGGTGCACATTTTGAAGTGATTTAAGGCATTGGTTCCAACTTTAGTCATATTCAAGAACAGACTCACCAAAATCAATGGGGAATAATCATGAATGTGTAAGATTAAATGTGAAACCAATCAAACAATACTATGAAGGACTCCTTCCCGGCCCCCAACTCAATATAAAATATATCTTCATTTAATGTTGTAAAAACCATTATAGTGGCTGGGATCTAAATGATTAGCCTAGTTCAACAGGTCTGATAGGACTTTATTTTTCTTAACAGCCATTCTGTTTTATGCTAAATCAGTTTTGAATGAGATATAGTATGTTATATAATAACATAAGGTATTTTCTGCTCATTAAGACTGGAAAAAAGACATTAAAAAAAGGGGGGGGGGGGTCAAACAAGTTTGAGAATTTAAATGTCCAGTATTCAAATAGTCATGGAACAGACATTTTAACACAAATTTATAAAAGCAAAAACAAAACAAAACACAAAAAAACCTCTTGAACTTTCTTCTGAGATATTTCTGAATGCTTCTCATTTATAGTTATTTTGTTTATTCTTATTTATTTTATTATTTATTTGAGGCAATCAAATATATTCTTTCTCCTCAAAGCCCTAATCCAAATCAGATTAGTATACCATACAAACAGATGCTCAGAAATGAGATAAACGAGAGAGATACAAAGATAAATGCCAGAGATAAAAAAGAACACATTTGGCGTGTAGATTTATTTGTGCTGGACAAGGTCAGTATCTTGCAGTCCACCGAGTCCCCATAGGGAGATGGGGTGGGATATAAATAAAGTTTTACTTACTTACACTGGCAAATTGTAGCTCCCAGGGCCCCTAATTTTAATGCATTTTTTCTTTTTAAAAATTGTTTCTGATTTGGCCTAAAATGCTCCCAAATGTACAGTAGAGCAGCATGTGGGGATGCACCACACACACATTTTGTGGGTCCTCAGGATCCATTTAGGGCTAGGGAAGGTTTTTTTTTTAACCCCAAAACATGGTAAAAATGCCACCATACAGGGTTTGGAGGAAGCATTTTTAAACAAAAAAATCAGGAACAGGTGTGGTTCTCCTAGTGTGCTTAAGTGCTCCTGGATCCTTCAACAGTTGCTCACCTTCTGGGTTTAGAAAAATGGTACAGAGTTCCCGGAATTCCTATGGATCACCCAGTATAGATGGAAGCATTATCTATGTTTACTTTTACTAATATACACATCTCATTAATTAGTATCAAATTGCTGTCATCAAAAATGGCTGCTGCTACACCAATTGTATTGTGAGAGATAAAGGCAGGCAGGCAGGACAGAAATTTATAACAACATCATCTAAGCCATATTGTGCTACACTCAACAGAGTTTATGGTATTTCATTGATAAAAGGAGGTTTTATGCCTCTACTGAATAATAATATAACTGTCATTATTCAGTTCAGGCATAAAACCTTCTTTTATCAATCAAATTCTATCATCAGTGTCACAAGAAAAGCTTGGTCATTGTTAAATTACTTTCAAAAACATGAAGAGAATACATAAGCAATGATGTCACCCAGACACACAACTGACCCAAGATTTCCTCTTTCAGTCACACTTGTCTGAGTATTAACTCCATCTCCAAATCGGCCTATGATACATGAAAGTTGGATTTGGTCATTACTAGATCAACACATTATGATTAGTTTATTTTTCCTACAGCTCGTCACAATGTTTCAACATTTCCGAGTTAAATTGACTGTCAAGAATAATCATATAATGGGACTGCTATGTTTATATATGATGGGGATTTGTTAGAGCAGGCATGGGCAAACTTCAGTCCTCCAGGTATTTTCGACTTCAACTCCCACAATCCCTAACAGCCTATAAGGTGGCTGGGATTTCTGGGAGTTGGTCCAAAACACCTGGAGGGCTGAAGTTTTCCTATACTCTTGTTAGAGGGATCATCATTTAGTTCAAAAGTGTTATCTGCACATTTTCACTCATGTCCGTAATTATCGTAACTTTCGCATTCTGCTGCATCTCACATCATTCCTGCGTTTCCTGACAGCTCTATGAGCAGAATGCCATTTTTGATGCTTAAATTACAACCCAATATGCCAGGAGGGACACAAGCAGACCCTAAAATGAAGCAATCAAAAGTGACCCCCCCCCCTCTTTCATACACAAAATTTATGTTTTTACAACTTTAAGTTTTAAATATCATCTCTACCTAACAAGAACTTTGTCACATGGAAAACCACAAATGGTACTTACGTAGACCAACAGTATCATTTTTGCTAGTATCACTCTTGCTTGGCTGCACAAGTGGAGCAAATGAAACAGCAAGGATATTTTTGCTTTCCCACGTATTCTGTCCAGTTCTCAGGATTTGGGTGAGCTGCATAAAATCATTGAGGATTCATGACGCAAGGAGATTAAATACATGATTTCATCTACATATTTACAATTTACAGAAGCTGGCTGATAACTGAAGTCAGGACTCAGCTACCTCCTGGAAACACCAGCTGAATGTGGTTTACTTTTTATTCCTCTTCTCAATTAAGGGAGTGAAAGAGTGATAAGAAAAAAAGTACATTTGGCTGGTGCTTCCAGGCGGTAGTTGAGTCTTGACTTCAGTGAAATTGGCATGGTTAGAAGCCTAGTACTCCTTCTGTCCTTTTTCTCAATGCAAAGAAGGAAAAGGAAAAGTGTGTGTTAAAGTGAAACACAAGGTAGATAAACAACAACCAGCACTTTACTCAGGGAGTTGATACCATTAAAAGCTACCATGATGTGTCCTGACATTATTCAGAAGATGGGGAACAGGTTGTGAGGATAAAACCTGTTCCTCTGCTCACAAGCAAACACCCAAACTTAAACTAAGAGAACAGAAAACATGTAACTTTTATACTGTATTGATAAATGTAATGTCATGTAATCACAAAACTTAGAAACACTTTCTGCACCCTGAAAAGAATGTACCCTGTTAACCTTGAAAAGGTTTGAGTATCTACCTCCATATGTCGGTCTAATGTAATAAGACACACAACATCTGTTACAATCTTAATACATTTATATTATCAATCTCTGATATAATAAATGTTGTATAATTTGTCTCAATAGATTTACACTGAAATCTGATACATGCACATCTATAAATTGCTCAGGACAATGAGTAAATAATACGAGGGCTGTGTGATCAATGAATTTTTTTTCAAAACTCATTGCAAAATTAGGGAGTGAGATCATGTCAGCCTTTCAATCTAAAGAGCATCTATATGACAATAACATATAGTAATAAAACAAACTGTTTGGTTTTATTTATTTATTTATTTATGAAGAAGCTTTTGAAAGGGTTACTACTGAGAAAGACTGGTTTCTTAGGACTACTGTCACCTTGAGCAAGTCGTGTTTCACCGTGTCTCAATCTCCTCATATGTAAAATGTTTTGTTTTATCTTTATACTGAGCATTAGATTCAGCTATTATATATATATGTATGTGTGTATAATATGGGAGAGCTTTTTATCCTGGTTGCTCTGTTTAAGTTATTAAGACAATTCCCAAGGCACTGGATACTTTTTGTTGTAGTTCTTTTGGCATTCTGACATTCAACATGAAGTGTACTGAAGTATCCTTCTTGTCCCACAGAAGCTTATTATTTGAATGTTAGCAGAGTAATGTGGATACAATCACAGAGAACCTTAAGTTTTTTTCTGCCTGGTAATTATAAATTGCCCAGTTTATAAATTAAGATGACTTGATATGAGAACACAGGACTTTTTAAAATGTAATTTATTTCCTCTTTTGTTAAAAAATGTAGGTTTTATAAAGAAACAGACCACTCGGTTGCAGCGGCTGCTCGTTTCTTTACACTTTATGTCTCTGGATGCTACCAGGACGTACACTTGACAGCATTGCCCAGGTACACTGGAAACAGCCATGATAGTAAGAGCAGCATTACACAGAACTAGCTGCCCTGTCCCTGATTCTTAATATAGCATTGGGTTGAGAGAGTACTGAATGGCTAGAGCTGCACCGTTTCACAGCACCGATACCTGCTCTATATACTTCCGATCTATCTGTGGGGCATGTTGAGAAACCCACTAGGAAATACACCTTGTTCATAAGGCCTGGAAACAGCCCTAGAGTTAAAACATTTTCTATATAAAATAGGACACAAAATCACAAAGCGTACTGAAAGGATAGCAGGTACTCAATAAATAAGAGCGAGCTAAGCATGATGATAACAGTGAGGATATTTAACAGGAAGAGGCAGCTTACTTGAGAGCAGGGCAGAAGTACTACATAAGATCCCCTATCATCTTTGATACTTTGTTGATATGTCAAAACAATATTTCATAACCAGATGAGGCAGTTCTCCTAGAGCAGCATTTCTCAACCTGGGGGTCAGGACCCCTGGGGGGGTCGTGAGGGGGCATCAGAGGGGTCGCCAAAGACCACCAGAAAACACAGTATTTTCTGTTGGTCATGGGGGTTCTGTGTGCCCAATTCTATTGTTAGTGGAATTCAGAGTACTCTTTGATTGTAGGTGAACTATAAATCCCAGTAACTACAACTCCCAAAGGCCAAGGTCTATTTTCCCCAAACTTCAGTAGTGTTCACATTTGGGCATATTGAGTATTCGTGACAAGTTTGGTCCAGATCATATCATTTTTTGAATCCACAGTGATCTCTGGATGTAGGCGAACTACAACTCCAAAACTCAAGGTCAATGCCCACCAAATCCTTCCAGTATTTTCTGTTGGTCACGGGAGTTCTGTGTGCCAAGTTTGGTTCAATTCCATCATTGGTGGAGGTTCAGGATGTTCTTTGACTGTAGGTGAACTATAAATCCCAGCAATTACAACCCCCAAATGACAAAATCAATCACCCCTCCCACCAACCCCACCAGTATTGAGATTTGGGCGTATCGGGTATTTGTGCCCAATTTGGTCCGGTGGGTGAAAATACATCCTGCATATCAGATATTTACATTAGGATTCATAACAATAGCAAAATGACAGTTACAAAGTAGCAATGAAAGTAATTTTATAGTTGGGGGTCATCACAACACGAGGAACTGTATTAAGGGGTCACGGCATTCGGAAGGTTGAGAACCACTGTCCTAGAGTAGAACTGAAAAGCAACAGAGGAAGGACCAGAGAAAACTCTCAAACAAGCCATATTGTACAAGGCGGAGCACACCTCTGAAGGTCACAGGAAAGAGTATTCTGCCTACAGTCATTATTTCCTCATGCTCTTCTATTATATACCACCATATTCATTTTCAACAAGAGTAATTAATGTTCTATATGAAATACTATATTTTCAGTGTTAATTAAACATATAACAAGAAGACATAAATCACCTGATCTTCTATAGGCATAACAAGAATGCCTCCAATTTTCAGTAAGATTTTCATATAGTTCTCATGGTCTTTTTGTACACCAGCTCCGCAGTAAATCCGATCGTACTGATGGCTGTCTGATGCTATTTGTAAGCAGTTGCCAACTGCAAAGGCAGGTTCACAAAATTCAAATCTGAGGATTAATAAAATTCAGGTTTTAAAAAGCATGACATGAAAAAGGAACAGAATTTACTGGTTTAACGTGGCCCAGATTTAACATTAAATGTCTTATAAATTAACGAACATACTTGAATGCTCTGAACAAGCTGAGAAACCTGCAGACCATTTCAAAGGAAAATAAAGCATTATTACAATGTTTAAAATTTGTATTTAATGAAGAAAAGCATAATGATTTGGGTAGACTACTGTAAATCCTTCCTTTCCCAATTTTAAAAACTGTCTTCAAGAGTGATAATCATCATATTAGAAACAAGAATTTACCATTATTTCTACAAGTTTATAGCACTTCCATAACACAAAAGTATCCAAATTTACCATACTGGCAAACACACTGTACAAGTCTAAAGGATGTAGCACAGCCAAATACTGTATGTCAGAATATATAATGCTCAAATTGATCATGTTGAAAGTCAAACACAACTTTTTTTACAATTGATTTTTATTTATTTTCTTGATTACATCTTAAAAGGAAATAAAAGAAAAAAAGATAGAATAGAAATTAGGAATAGTATGGAAGTCTAACGCGAAAGGGTCAAAGTGACAATAATAATAATAATAATAATAATTATTATTATTATTATTATTATTATCATTATCATTATTTAAACCACCCAAATTTCTAGGGATCTGGGAAAGGGATTTAGAAAGTGAGTAAAAGAATAGATAAAAACTAGAAAAATAGAAAACTTCCAATCTTCTCACCATGGTTTTTCTCTTCTCTTCTTCTTTTTTTTATGAAACACATTTAGTAGAGTCTTACATCTACTAAAACAGAGAGCCATGAAACTAACCCAAGCAAACAGAACAGCAATTTCCAGCATGTTCTTACATACAGTTTATAGTGGTTACATCAAAGCAAAAGAGGGAAACTGTTGGCAGGGGAAAAAAAGGATGCATCATGATTTTCAATTTTTAAAATGCCTAAATGGGCAGAGATCCTTTTGTTATTTTGTACAAACTGTTAATGATGTGCCTAATTTTATACTTATGATTTACATGAGATCATCTGTTTCAACATGAAATTCACATATTCACATATATGATCCCTCAGTCAGTCACACTCTCTGTCTCGCTCCCTCAAAGATGCTTTTCTAAAATACTTTATTGCATTAGCAACCACGGTGTCACGCCCATTGATTAAAGTCTTCTATCTAAAAAAATGTGGTTTCCATTGAAAATAATTCCTACATGAAAAATTTCAGGATTCATTAGTTAAAAATATAAAGTACAGGCGGAGTACCCCTTGTTGAGAATTTTGAAACTGGAAATACTCTAACATTGTCCACATCGATGATTGACATAGTGTTATCTTTATTCTCTTATGGTTCTATGTATGCAAACTTTTCTTCATGCACAAAATTATCAAAACGATTGTATAAAATTATCTCCAAGCCATGTGTATAACATGTATCTGAAACATAAATGAATTTTATCTTTAGATAACTTGTCTCAAAGATATATTATGTATGTATATTCAAATATATGTATTCCAAAATCAGAAAAAAAATCCAAAATCCAAAACACTTGATTACAAGCAAAAGGGAAACGGGATATGCAATTGTATTAATTATGTATGGACAACATTTTAAAGACATTCATATATATAAACATATTCCAGACTTAAAATATACTCTTAAACTGTATACATATTTTCTCTTCTATGAACTGAAGTCATGTAAGGAGGTTTAAATGAAGTATCTTTGAAACAGTTTATAAAGAGTGCCAAAGAAATCAACAAAGTAGTTCACTGTTGTGTTAACACTATTTTTGCTCAGTATTATTCTTATCCTGTGTTTACAGCTTAATCAAAGCATTTTTCCCCACAAAAATCAGATATTTTCACTGTGAACTTCAAATGCCTATCACAATATCTGAAAACAGATTTCCCTATCAACCTCTGCTGACTTGTACTTCATGAGCACCCACCTTCCCCTACACCAAAAGTATAGTTTTCTCTGGTATATTCCTTCAATAAAAAATTAGTATTCAGTTTTATATTTCACCTTCCTGAGAGCAAACCATTCTTTTTGTATATGTACTTTTGCATCTTCAGCCTGATTCATATCACAAGTGACTTTGAAATATTGGGTGGGGAAATTAATAATTATTTCTCCATATGACAAGGGAATAGGCTCAAAGGCCAGTCCATTATCAGAATATGCCAACTGAAGTTGCACACAGTCACAAGAGTTCACACCATCTTCTTCCATTTCCTTCACGTTCACTTAACAACTAATATAGGATTAATTACACTATCGGCAGATGGACTGTTAGCTGCAAAGCATCCCCTACCACTTTGAGTCTCCTGTATGAGAGATAAAGTGGGGTATAAACAAAATATAATACCGTAAATTGTGAATTGTTCAAGCAATTTCAGTATGTACTCTCATCCCTGCCGCCAACATAATTCCATTTCCTGATACTTACTACCAAGAAAGCTTAAAGTTTTCATAATAAAATGTTCATGACTGTTATCATGCCACATATAACTATGTTGCACTAACATTTGTTGATGAAGCCAGTATGGTTTTGTAGTCCAAGCACTGGACAATGTCTCTGGAAGGAGTTCAGCTCCCCACTCTGCCATGGAAATCCACTTCTTGACCTTGGGCAAATCACACACTTTCAGCCCCAAAAAACCACATGAGAGGCTCATTTTAGGATACCATAACAAAAGAATTTGAAGGCACACAATAAATGATAGCTTGAAAGACATAATGTGAATTATAGTTCATTATTATTATTATTATTATCTTAGAATCACAGATTTTCAATTTAATATGTGCATATATAAGAAAGCTATTCAGGGGATGACTTATCAAACAATTGGTCCATCCAGCAAAGTATTTGTGACATTGAACTGGAAAGCAATTATCAGGATTGGAGGCAAAAATTTCCCCAATCCTAGCTAGAAATGACAGAAATTAAACCTGGGGGTCTGTAGACAACCTCTCCATTATTATTTTTTTTACATTTGAATTGCATACCTTAGTGTATTCAAAATCATGAAAATAAGTTTTTACTTGGTATCCTAATAAATTGCTTTTGATCATTTTTTTCAGTTCAAATGTCACAGCAATTTGCACATCTAAAGTGACAATGTGAAGAAATCATGTTTGATCAAAAAACTCTGCTATCTTGATAAGAACGCAACAGATGCTGTGTGGGCATATAATGCATCTACCAATTTTCAGTTTGCCCCGAATCCCACTGGCATTCATGTTCAATCTGGTTCCACATTTTTCCCTCTTTTGCATGAAAATGTGAATATTTAAGACATTTTCTCCCAAAATTATAGGATTTTTTGGTAATTTCCTAAAGTAAGAATGTTTATTATTCCTTCTTAGAAAAGTAAATACATTTATGTTTTTTTCAAATATTTGCATCATACATATTTTTCAAATAGTTCTGTACATGTTTTTTTCTTCATTGAAAAACAAAATAAGCTTTGGAAATGTATGAATTCCCATGTAAAGATGAGCTTTGTCCCAGTGTTAATTGCAGTAGTTGCAAAATTGATGTTTTCATTGGGAATGTGAACCCAACAATATTTTTTATTCCAATCCTAACCAGTAATTTCAAAAACACACACATAGTTTGGCATGACCTGTTTTTGAGGAACCCATGTTGAGTTTTTGTGATCATGATGTCCCTTTCTCAATGCCTAGTTTATTATCTGCTTTAGAATCTTTCCTGGTATTGATATCAGGCATTCTGGGTGGTAGTTGTTTGGATTCTTTTCCCCCCCCTCTTTCTGAAGATGAGGACAACATTTGCCTTTTTAAAGTCCGCTTGAATGTCTCGTTCTCCAGGAATTCTTAAATATGATTGCCAGTGGTTCCGAGGTTACTTCTGCCAGTTCTTTTAATACTCTTGTCTGGAGATTTATTCAGTATAGCCAGGTATTCCTGTACTACCTCTATCTATTCTGTGCTGTATTTAATTTAAAGCACCATATTCTCCATTTTCCCCAGGATGAACACCGTTTTCCTTTTGAGGGAAGACCAGGGCAATGAAGGTGCTGATAGAGTTCTCCCTTTCTTGGAACCATTCACATTTCACCACCTTCTCCACGAAGGCATCTTACAATTTCTTAGTTCCTCTTTTGCTACGAACATTTTTAAAAAAAACCTTTATTGCTTTTTGTACCACTCTAGGAAGCCCGAGTTCACTCTGTGCTTCCATTGTGTAACAACTAAAGATCCTGACAACTTCTGCCCTATTATCCAGATGACCACTGTTGGTTAAAATCAGATCTAAAAGATCTACTTCCCTTCTTGCCTATTTTTCCTCCTTCTGGACATATTCTTGCAAAGTTTGACTTCCAACAAATATCAGTATATCTGCAACTTCTATTACATCTCTCCTTTCTGAATGTGTAGTCATTTGTTCCAGGAAGGCATCACCCAAGTCTGGCTTAAGGGTTTGCAGTACGCTCCCTTGTTGTTTTCTTCCTCCTTAATTTTTGCCTAAATTCTCTCAACCTGTCTTCCAGGATTTAAGTCATGGATCTCGCAGAGGTGTAAACATTCTTGAGATATAACACTCCGACTCTTTTACTGTTGTTCTATTTCTTCCAATCTTGAAACTCATTCCACCACATTTTATTATATTATACGCCTATTATAGCATATTTGCTTTACTGTAGTAAGAGTTCCTGTTCATCTTGTTTATTTCCCATGCTTTGAGAATTAATGTAGAAACATCTAAGACCATGTCCCTAGCTACTTATTTAAATGTTTTTCCCTCTCGCTATTAAGTTCTCCAAGTATTTAAAGAGTTCCCTCTACATCATCTCTGTATTTAAAATAGTCAACCAAGTAATTTTGTTCCAAAGGACTCCTAGTGTTTCAAACTTTATATTTTGAAGACTCTGAAATAAAGAATTGCATAGGCATGTATAGCAGATTTGTATTTTTAATTAATGCATTTCCATCAGTTGAAAATATATTCATAACACAGGTGTTAGATTTATAGGTTTTAAACACAGAATCCATGTTGGAATGGGGAAAGTAATCTATACTTACTTAAGTCAAGAATACAGTAATAGCATACTGTGAGTTCCATCATACCATTCCAAAGAAATGAGCCTTATTCTACTTGATGGAGATGCCAAGACAGGATTAGGGAAGAATTTCTCCTCAAAATTTACTGTCGACTGAGCTGCATTAACCTTTGCTTTGCCTCAGAAAGTACAGTCCAAAATGTTATGAGTCATAATGGTATCAGAATGCCTAAAATCTCAATCATAATGTGCAAGATCTATTTAGCTACAAAATAATGCATTATATATCCTAGCCTAGCTTCTGCTTTTATACATATCCTTTATTTTTGTTTGCATGTGTGTATCTTCTCATTAAATGTTATACGTCATAAAACCTTCTTTGTAACAGAAAATGAATAATTGTACAACTTTGCAACAAAAAATATACAAAAGAACTTACATTAGTTTTGAAAGTTTGTCAGAATTACTATATACAGTGAGTTTAGATCTTACAGCTATCCCTATCAATAATTTCTCACTCAGTGTGAACATTTAATAAAACTCTTTTTTTCTTGGTTTTAATATTAAATTTATTATTATTAACTTTATATCTTTCCTTTTCTGCAAAACTGGGCCTTAAGACTGCTTAAATCCAGTCTATTGGCTTCTGTTGAAATTATTCCTAAAAACAGATATCTATGTTGGGTTTATATATTTTGATTCCATAATGTAAGTAATGACTCAAAAACTCAGCTGTCTTGTTTATTGCTTTGGCATTTTTACAATCATTACAGATTCCACTGCTTCGATAATCCATGATTTTTAAAAATTTGGCACATGATACAGAACATTTTTTCTCAGAAACTTGTAAAAACTAATCTTTTGTCCAGTTTGAAAACTGTATTTCCCCTCACACTGTAATTCCGTTGACTGAAAAGATTCAATGTTTGGACAAAAATTTCTTGTTAAGGCATAGTTGACATTCTCTGAAATATAATCTCAGTTCTGAAAATCTGAAGAAGCTAATGTAATGGAAAGCAATATCTTCTTAGCCGTTTCCACATTTTAATTCTGGGGCACCTCATTGGGTCTGGATGCACTTATCTTCATTTTGGGGGGAAATAAATTCAGTACTCCAGTATGATCTTGGAAACAATTTTGATATAAATAAACAGTCTTCCATGTATAATAGTCTTCCAAAGTGAGATCTTTGCATATGTTTAAAATAATGTTGTTTTCCACATCAAGCACAGTGAAAAAAATTCCAGAAGATATTTTCTTTTTGTTGAAACTGGTTAAGAAAGAACTGTGTAATAGTTTGCTCTCTAACAGTGTTAGACATTTTTGAAATTTGCAAATGTCAAGTTTCTTTTCTTTATGTAATAATTTATACTTGGTTGTAGAATGGTATAGTCATTTGACCAAAATGAGACAAAGGTGTTTTTTGGGTGGGTTTTTTTTTTTTTGTAGAGCATGAGAACCTCTTTTTGTAGCCTTTACTACATTGCCAGAACAACAAAAACACTGCTGGGAGAGTGCTGAGTTTGTGCCGATTTCCTTCCTTACTATAGATTTAAGAGACTAAAAAGGCTATCTTGCTCACAAGATTTATTCTAGTAGTATTACTACAATTACTACAATTCATTTCACTTACCATTGTTGAAATGTCTTTAGAAGAGTGATGACTGTTTCATATAGCCGCAAGATGAACTGTTGGTTTTCTGGCCCAGTAGAGATCAAACCAGCTTGTGTGCTGGAGGTTTGGTAGGCTGATAGCAGGTGGGCAACCTAGCATTGCCCCGGTTCTCTCCCTCCAAGACGGATATTCTACATCTAGAAGCTGACTGGGAGCAGAAAAGACAACATGTTCCCCTTCAATAAACAAGCGAAGAGGGGCCCCAATATTGCTACATCTGTGCATTAGGCACATCTTTAAGAATCCTTCAGTTCTTAAAAAATGTATATAGACCAAGTCAGTTAAAGACAAAAATGTATTATGTTTCTTATTGAGGGTGAACCAATCACTATAAAATATTGCTTGCAGTGCAGACCAGATTAACAACACCATCATTTTGCTTCTTGAACACCGTTTCATTGCTCCATAGAACAACATTTTGATTGCAAGGATTTTTTAAAAAAAGAAAATGAGGAAGGTGAGACCTTTGGCTTTCATGTTTTTCTAAATGACATCTCCATTTAAAAGGACAACTAAGTCTTTTAACAAACAGTTTGTTAAATATGGAGCAAAAAATGACTGCCACAATATTCTTCACAAGAAACACAACCATTATGATGAAATGTTTTTGAGAAAGTATAGATGCAAACAACTTTATTTTCACAGCAAGAAAACATTGACCTACTTGTCACAGAAAGTCAATAAAGGCACTTATTTGCAGATACAAACTTTTGGAATAGAATATTTTTGATATATCAGAGGCCAAGCTATTCCTCAAGAGGAAAATGAGTATTAACACAGCTTGAGTTTGTATTTAGCCAACACTTTAAAAAGGTACGCTTTTTTACTTGAAAAAAAAAAAACAAACGATAATCATGGTGTTGTAACCAACTTGAAGTATGGTTGTATTGTTGCTGTTACAATGTGCCTTCAAGTTCTTTCCAATTTATGGCAACCATAAGGCAATGCTGCCATAGGTTTCCTTGGTAAGATTTGTTCACAGGGGTTTACTATTGCCTTCTTCTGAGGTTGAGTGCGACTTGCTCAAATTCATCCACTAGGTTTCCATGGCAGAGTGTGGGCTTGATCCTTGATCCCCCAGAATCCTAGTCCCAACTCAAATCACTACATAACACTGGTTCTCAAATGGTTGTACAGCATCTACATTCTAATCATATCCAGAATTCAGTTGTGCATTAATCACTGTACATTCTTAATGAAATTTGCAGGCATTTTTGAGTAGCAGTTTGCTACTTCTTTTTTCAATCTTGGATTAAGATGGCAATTTGAAATACAATCATTAAGGACACTTTGGAGATTTCCCTTTAAATATTTAAAATGAGCCATACTACCAATGCAAGTAAAAACACACAAACAAACACAGTCCTCTTCTAAATCACAGAGACACGTTAAGCGATATACAGGCTAATTTGTTAAAAGACACCTGAGTATTTTGCTGAACATATTTAGAATACCGTACAACAAATGTTCAAAATGAACCATAAAATGTAATGCATGTCAAAAATCTAAGTATGAATATACATGTGTACTGATCTTCCAAAATCAAGTAGAGTTTTGCAAAACAAATAATTGATTTAAAAAAAATCATTTTGCTCTCTTCAGCAGAGGCTGAAGAAATTATACCAGTTAGATATGAGTAACTACAGAAATAAAAAGCTATAGCTTTTTCTGTTAATTTTATTTTTAAACTTTTTTGTGCGTTTTAAAGCAGATGGGAAAATTATTTTACGCTGCAAAATTCTTACATTTTCAGGAATGTTCGCAAAACTAAAGTTTAAAAATAATTCTTATTTGGGGGGGGGGGAAGGGAAACTATGGTTATGCAATCATACAATTTTCAAGCAGTTAGATAATTTCTCGTTTCATCTGGTAAGAACTGGTTTCAGAACAAGGACTGCTCTACATATATCCCTATTGAAAGAAAAATGAGAATATACTTTCCATGTTAATACTTCTTGTCTTGTATCACGTTTCGACATCTCATGGTCCACCAAATTATTCCTGTAAGCTAAACAAAGTTATGTTCTCTGGGGGCATTGCCTTGTAAGTTGTTCAACTCCCATTCATTTGCTATTCATTTTTAAATGGCATGAGGTTACTGTGCCACTGGTGAAATACTTCTTCAATCCCACAACAATCAATCTTGCTTTATTGTTTAGATGTATATGAAATCAATGACAAAGATCATCTTGAGAAGTGGACATAATCTAGATACCACACCATTTTTTCATTTGATCCAGAATAGCTATCTGGATCTAACAAACAGAGGTTAGGGTATGTGCTGAGACAGGAAGATAATAATCCTATAAGCAACACTTCATCACTAAAAATAAAAATCCAACAGATGTTAATTTATCATTGTCAATTTTAGTTTAACCTTTCAAGATCATAATTGGCCAACATATTTAAAATGATCCTGCCCATACTCTGCAATTTGTTCAACAGTAAATTCTGCAGCTGTGCTATCTTTCCTCCAAAACTAGAAATTGTAGTTGGCATGAATAGGGTAACAGGCTTCTCAGTAGACTCGTCCAGACATTGCCATCAGATACACTTTGATTTTTTAAAAGTTCACCTATTCTATTACTTGATCTCTTATGGTTAAATGTTACCATGTTGCTATGATTTTAGAGAGTTTTTTCTTAGTACTGCTTTTAATTAGTCAGGAACTGTATTGTATTTTCCTAGAGAAGTGATAAAAATTCTGTAAAATAAACTTCTAGAAAGTCAGAACATGTTTTTCCAAAGTTTTACTGGAAGTTTCGTTTTCTCCCTCAGAACTATTTTTGTATATATTTGCTTTTGTGTTTTGCATGTTGAATTTATCATTGAGAATTAATATTTAATAACTTTTGGACCTAATGTGTAATCTTATGGCACCTTAAAGACATAAATAATCATTAGAGCATAAACCTTTGTGTACACTGTCCATTTCATCAGATACATGGTGGCCCTGTTTGTCCTATGCAAACACTGAATAAATCAATGTTGATGTAAAAAGGAGGGACAACTGATCTGATCTGGATTAAATTTCTATCTAGCAGGTAGCTAATAATAAAGCAAAAGAGGTAGCATTTATACATCTGAAGAAGTAAGCAGTTCTTGAGCAACAATAACAAGAGTTGTTCATTCTTAAGGTGCCAAAAATGTCTTGTCATGTAATAACAATTAAACCTGCAAATTAAATAATTAGTTCTCTAGTTGTCAACTTCATTCATAAACTAAGGAGAAATTAAAGATAAATTCAATTGTGGTTTTGGGAACTTCATCACTGCTTAGCATATCTATGCAAAGGAATCTTGTAGCACCTTAAGAGATTAACTGAGATACAAAGTTTGTAGCATAAACTTTTGTAGACTCGTTCTACTGCCTTAGAAGCATAGAGGCAGTCTGTAAACTTGAAAAGAATTACCCTCGTGGTCCTTTGAACATGGGGAGATTTTCAGGATTTCTTATGGGACATGCATCCTGCCAGCAGTATTATATATGCATGGAAGTAGCATTAATAAAATACGGAAGGGTTCAAGTGAAGATGTTACCAGGATCTGTCATAAAATTCCCCAAATGAGAAGAAGGAGTTGTACATGTCTCACATGCAATCACTCTCAGACATAACTTCTAAAAAATGGTTGTTGGCAGGAATGGGAACACCAGTAATGATATTTCTGTAGTTCCAGCAGAAGGGGATACATGATTTCAAAGTACAGGATTACTGTATTCTCAATTGAGGTATTTCATTTATGTTTTCCAATTCTAGCACCTTTGAGGCATGGTTCGGCACTGTTTTGCACTGCAGTTCTTGTGGCTGGGTTGCATATACCAACATTCAACTGATATACTACAAAATAATGCATTTGCATAATTTTAGATGCATCTTGAGTATTGCATAATATAAAAATTGCATTTTTGATACCTTAGTTTCAAAAAACGACCAAACATTGTAGTCAAAAGTGGTTGGTTTAAACTAGGTATTCGGAATTACCACATACCTGAAACGTGTGTCATGATAACGTTCAGAAATATCTAGGATGTAAATGTCCCATAGTACAGATGATCATTTAATGAAGCCAGTAAAAAACACTAAAAAACCAGACAAACAGCAGAGACATACATGCCAGTATTCAAAATATGTGTTTATTCCTTAACTAATGGGAAAAAGTAACTTATGTAGTCCAATCTGAGACTCAATGAAAGAGATGTAAACCCAGCTGTCTCCCTTCACAGAGTAAGGTCTATATATAGAGAACTTATGTAGAACTGGAATGGGAGAAGATATGGTACAGAACTGAATAATCTGAATCAATATATCCATTAGTAATTATTTATTTATGATAGTGAAAGAATATATTGCAAGATATGCCAGGATTGCTGATCATGTGATAAAGCACTCATTCCAACGGGTTATATTCAATGTAAATTAAGATATCTATTCCAACTGTCATCCTTACCATTTCTCATTACACTTTATCTCTTCTCCACTTCAGGAATAATTATACCACTCTGAGACACCACCTTCAACTTTTTTTTTCTTGAGTAGCATTCTAATCATAAGGATCTTACCCATATCTTCATGGAATACTGAATTGGGTTAATGTCCCTCTCTCTGCACACATACACAGACACCCCCTCTCTCTCAGACAAGTACTCAGTGAGAAGTAGATGTGATTGACAGAATCCAAAAGCAGTTCATTATAATACAAAGTTAAGATATTAATATAGATATGATTCTCCCCATCCTCCAGCATTCTCAATGTAGAATGACATAACAGTATACAACTTCCATACACAATGTAATATACAGATATAAATTACAATCTACTTCTGTTCCTAGTCATGACAAAGCACCTACCTCAGAATCCATTTTGTCTCTGCTCTCTAACTTTCCTACTCCTTTTAACAACCTCTTTCTCATAACTTCCATACATCATAAGATTTTGTTATCTTCTTGACTATCTCTTTTTAATCAGTCTGCCAGCACATATTCACGGGCAAATTCACTCTCTCCTGAAACTCTCCATAGTTCTCTGGAATACTATTTTCATACTTATGTTAGCACAAACGATTAATAGCCACACCTCAACATGTGATTTGAAAATTTTAAAATTAATACTGCAGACTGGCTGTTGCTGATGGAATAACTGGAATTCTAGGTTTAATTTTCTTTAAATACATAACCCCAAACCCTTGAAACAAATGTTATCACCAAAAAACACCATCATTTTATGACAAGATTAAACAAGCAAATATACTTACTTATCAAAACTATCACTACATTTTATGAAGCTCTCCAGCCTTTCCTTGGCATATTCTACCACATCTGGATGAAGTTCAATTCCATGATTTATTCCAAAAGGCCCTGTAAATTAAAAATCAGCAATAAATGTCACTGAATCAATGAGCACCTTCTATATGAAGCTGAATATTAATGTTAAACGAAATTATTTCATTATTTGAGAAACTGAAAAATAGGTAATACTTTGTACCTCTGTTTCAGCTTCTCAAAGTTGAATAGAAGCCAAAGGGGGAGCTTTGTGATATGAGTGAGATGATAGTTATCCACCAGGCCCAGATGTTTAGAAAGAGTTCCCTACTAAGATCCAAGAACTATAGCTTCAACTTACTGTTTTGGCAGTAAGGAACACTATTCCTTACTGCTAGAGTACATAAAATAGCAGGAAAGAAACGTTGTGTTTGTTGTAAGCGTTTGCTGCTAACTAATATGTATCTATCTACATGTAATTTACTCGAATGCAAACACATATCTAAATGAGAACTCTACAATTCTACTAAAGAAATGATGAAAAGATTCAAATGGTAAAAGTGCTTGAAGAACTATTAGAATAGCTTGAAGAACTATTAGAACATTGCACAAGGAGTCTTTTAAGAAAATCTCGGAATGCTGCTATTCAAGCCACTACATTATCCCTCCATTGCTATTCCCTCACTCCAGTGATAATCAAAAGACACTAATAATGATGAAGTCCCATGGGTTGTTGCCTCTGAAGACTGCTCGGAAGCTTCAAATGGTCCAACGATCAGCAGCCAGGATGCTAAGAGTGGCACTCAGGGAACACACAACTCCTCTGTTGCGCCAGCTCCACTGGCTGCCAATTTGCTACCGGGCACAATTCAAAGTGCTGGCTTTAGCCTTTAAAGCCCTAAACGGTTCTGGCCCGACCTATCTGTCCGAACGCATGTCCTCCTATGAACCCATTAGGACGTTAAGATCGTCTGGGGAGGCCCTGCTCTCGGTCCCGCCGGCTTCACAAGCACGCCTGGCGGGAACGAGAGTCAGGGCCTTCTCAGTAGTGGCCCCTTGGCTGTGGAACACCCTTCCTACAGACATTAGATCGGCTCCCTCCTTACTGGCATTCCGGAAGAGTGTGAAGACCTGGCTTTTCGAACAGGCTTTCAACTAAGCAGTACAATTGAGTGATTATTGGAATGGAATAATGGACAACAAGATTGGATGCTGATTCTATTGAAGAGACATGATGGATTGTTATATTACTGTACTGTTGTATTGATTCTGGTGTTAATTAATTGATATTACTGTTTTTAATTGATTACTGATTTTGTATCGTCTTGTTGAAACTGGTTGTTAACCGCTCTGAGTCGCCTGAGGGCTGAGAAGAGTGGTATATAAATGAAGCAAACAAATAAATAAATAAATAATCTATTTAAGATCTTTTAATCTAATGATATTACTTTGAAGTCCCCCAGGGGTTAACATATTCTTAGGGTGCTATTCCAAATATGGGAATAAGTGTGCCAAACAACACATTTGATGGACAATTTAAACAAGCTACAGATAAACATTAACAAAGAATAAGTTGTACAATATGTACTAATTTACTGTATTTGTTCTAATGAATTTGAGCAAGAAAACATTTTATTCCCCACTAGAGGGAGTAGCAGTCAGTAGTCTAATTCTTTATTCAAACTGGAAAATAATTTAATGTTTTGCTTCATGTTTTGGGCTCTCCAAGAAAACAAGATTTTTTTAAAAAACTGTGATATATGCTGCAATTTGAAAAATTAATTTGATTCTTGTTTTTATGTCATATTATTAATATCAATAATCATTTCACAAATTTGCACAGAATGTGTTTAAAATCCCTTACATTTCCACATCTGAGTAAAAACAACTGCAGAGTTTCCTAAACTGACCTGAGCTGTTTTTATGGCACTATTATGTGCTGTTCTGTAAGCCACCCCAAGTCCCTTTTGGGAGATGGTGGTGGGATATAAAAAAAGTTGTTGTTGTTGTTAGATCAGACGACTCTACCTACATCCTCCCCCTTCCTATTGTTATTTTCCACAGATATGATAAACAAATAAATAGTGGCTACATAAAAAACTGGTTTGCATCTCTGCCCAGCACTGCTGCCCAAGTACAGTTGTTGTACTGGTTTAAACTAGAAGCATCAGAAGAACCAACTACTGATTTTTCATTTCTTGTATACTGTCAGGCCAGGTGACTATGCCTCAAGAGGTATACAAGGAGGCATTTGGCATCCACAGGCTCTAGATGCAGATATAACCAAACACAAACTGGTGCCCTAGAACTACTTCTGGTTGTACTAGATCTCAGATACTATACAGAATATTGTTTTCAACTATTTTCAATTCAACATGTGTCAGAAATAGAAGTGGTCTACTACCAGGCTCCATAGAGTTGGGGAAGTGCGGAGCATGTACATTTCAAGGCACTCCTGCTGAGTGAGGCTTGCCACTGGCTCAGCTGATTCCCTATATAATTTCATTAGTTTGATCATCCATATTTTTTGGTATTCATAGGGTCCTAGAGCCAACCTCCAAAAGTAAGTACAAGCACACATTGTACTTACTTTTGAGTAAGGCACAACATCAAAGTGAATTTCTAGAACAGCAGGACATTTGTTTGGTCTTTTGTAAAATTTGTAAATAATAATTCAGGAAGTTGTGATCAGTCATATACATCTAGGGACAATTAATCAGGAACATATGAAGTTGATACTGCACTAGAGTTCCATAAGCATACATCTTTAAAACTGACATTACCAATAAAGTGTATCTACCATCAAACATTTAGGTTCCATAAAAAACATTACCTAATATTAATCCCACCATTGTGCTTAAATATCCGGTTCCACTACCAAGATTAAGAAAAGACAATCCTGGCTGAAGTTTCAATGCTTCCATAACTTCAGAATAAATGCAAGGTGCTGATAAATGTATATTTCCATGCTTCCAAGCCAAGTCTTTATATGCATTGTCCCTATATCCTTCCAGATAATAGTCACCACGGTCAATAGCTCTGAAGGCTTGTTCCACTCTCTCGGTGCGTATATACTGTGCTTCTTTCAAGTTATCAATTAAGTCATCATTGTCTTCTCCTGCACTGACAGCTCCTCCCATGATGACTTTCTTTAACAATTCAATTAACTTCGGCAATACATTGACAGGTCCTTCCCTGGTGTTTTGGCGTAGAAGAGAATGCAGGCCTGTCCGGCTGCTTTGCAACAGAATCCTAAAAGATTTTTAAGAGGATATGCTTTTATTTTCATAGGATGTAAACATGTGATTATGTAAACATGTAAAAGACTACCCAGTGTGAACAGTTATTAGTACTCATTTGTATTTAATATTCTGGACAAGTTTTGAATTAACACACAGTGGTTTAGTATTATACCACAAGTTTTCGGAATTTGAAACTTATTTTTACTAAGGCAAAACAATCCATATCAACTTCCTTGAATGGAACTAGGTGAAAACAATGTTTGGAAATACGCATTCGGTCCTCAAAAAAAAAAAAAAAAGGCTGAATAAAAGAAAAGAGAAGAATATGTATCAATTAAGGAAAGTGCCTGAAGAGACAGGAAAACAGATAAGATTTGCTCAAGTACAGGCAGTTTCCAAGTTACAAACAAGATACATTCTGTAGGCTTGTTCTAAATTTAAATTTGTATGTAAGTTGGAACAGGTACTTTTAAAAGTACAGGGTGAGGCAGCATAACTTCCTTTTTTCAAAACTTAATAAAACCCATTGTATGAATCAGAAAATTTCATTTATTTTTTTAATAATGTAGGCGCATACCTAAAGTTTTGTTTTACGTAGTTTTGAAGATCAAATTAGGTAGGTGATGTCCCCCATTCTCCATACACTGAGTAAACTGATTTCTGGTGTTTGTCATGACTCTTGCCAGCATTGCAGGCATTATGTTGGCAATTTCTTCCTGGATGTTGGTCTTCAAATCTTGTAGGGTCCTTGGACGGTTCACATAAACACGGGATTTCAAAAAACCCCATAGGAAAAAAAATCACAAGGGGCCAAATCTGGAGAGCGGGCCAGCCACTCCAAATCCACTCAAAAAGCAGGCCTCAACGGCAAAAGCACACTCCTCACTGTTCCAACGCATGATGGCGACTAAACTGTGTCAGGACAAAACTTTATACTCCTGCCTCTTGAACAAGACCACTAGAGCTCTGCTAAGTCTTCAACCGACTGAATGGCGTGCATTTTAAAAAAGGAAGTTATGCTGCCTCACCCTGTATAACTTCAGCCATATATGTGCGTGTGTGTTGGATTAAAGTTGGATATTCGTAACTCAGAGTCTGCCTGTGCTATCAACCAAAGGCATGAATACAGTAGTTTGAGGTCATTTTAACATAAACAAGATTGACCACATTGACATCCATTCTTCTTCTAATACTACTGTGATGAGTACTACTACTATGCAACAACAAAATTTATGCCCATTTCTTCCCCAGGATTGGTACCCAAATCTTCTAAAAAAAAATCTCCTTATAGAGCAGTGGTTCTCAACCTTTGGTCCTAAACACTAAGTCACTGTTTTCAATTACAACGTTAACCTTTCTTGATTCCTCTCAATGAGTGGGATTTGTTCTTTAAAAAGCTCATAACTATACGGATTTTCTCTGCAGTTTTCATCTGCAGCCTATATGTGGAAAGTGCAGCTCATAAGCTATATATGGCCCCTATTGCACTTTTTCAGCCCCAAGAGCATTGGAATTTGGCTCTGGTCTGCACTCCAATCCACTGATTATCTCCTGAAAAGTCTGTATATTATATACCATTTAGCTTCTTATAATCAGGTTGATTTCCCTGGAATTATTATGAATATAATTGATAAGGGACACAAAGAGACATTTAGAAAACAGAGCCAATAATAGCAAAATAATATTCTCTTAAGTCCTGAGAAGGGAAATTATTTGTCAAATATAGTTGGCAAGTGGTTTACTTCACATAATCCAATAATTATTTTTTTTGGGGGGGGGGGATGTAAATATGTATACAGACAAGACAAAATAGTTCTTTAAAATAATAACAAGATGGCTTATAATTTGTAAGTGATGCAGCCTTAAATTCCCTGGAGACATTTGGAAAAAAATAATGTCCTGTCAACTTAAAATATGTATTGCTAGAAAACATTCAACCTAAACAGACATAATAAAGATGCAAAAACAAAGCAAGGCTGACTGTATTTTAAGATTTTCTCCCTTTCAAAGCTTCATTTGCATTAGATTGAGATTTCTTGAAAATAAGCTCAACGAAATACCAGTAGCAGGAATGGAACTCAATTCCGGTGACATTTAAGATTACAGAGGAATAGCAAGTATTAATTTTCTCTATCACACATTGAATTGGAAACAGGTCCACAGCAGAGGACTTAGTTATGGTATCTAGAAATAGCAAGCAAACAAGAGGTATGTCTCTGCCAAGCTTCCAGCAAAATGGCCCCACCTTTTTCAACCTGCTTGAGCTGTTTTGTTTCTTTAATTACATTCACTCTGTAATGTTACTATTGTATTTTCTTCAAGAAATTTAGAATTGTATCATTGCTTTTCCCCATTTTTATTAGGCAAAATGCAGTGGAGGAGTTAAGCAGAGAAAAACAGTGACTGACTTAATCAACTTTGTGATTTGGCGGTAATTTGAACCTACTGTTTATACTCATGTATATATTGTATATACACATGTTACATTATCCAGGTAACATCATATTTACTGAACCACTATTGCTCCAGCATGCTCTCAACACAAAAGGGGGAAAATCCAATAATTTCTTCTTCTAGGACTTTTCATTTTGTTCTGGGATGGATTCTCCAATATCATCTACTGATCGTATGTTTCTAACTTGAAAGCTTATTCCATCAGAAAAGGTTTCCCTTGTTGTACCTGGAAGGGAGGTGCAGAGTGGCCAGGATTAAGGCAATTCTGAAACACCTTTGGATTGGAAATGACAGGCCAAGAACAAAACTAAGCATGATCAGTAAATTTAATTGCACCCTTAATCCTCATGCACTAAGATAGGGCATTTCAGATCCCAAGTCATTTTTCGTTAAAGAATTTACACAGAACTAGAACTATAAGACATACTACAATCTGATGCATTGTAATCAATTTCACATTTCAGCCATTTATCTAATAAAATACTGTTCTGATTATGCCAGGGTCTGATTGTAAGTAGTTTAGTTCAGTCTTGGGGAGCATTTTATGCCCTGCTGATACCAACTGGGGTCAAAGCTTACAAATTAAACTCTAGATGTTTATGTATTTTCTTAACTCTTCATGGCTTGAACAAAGGCCCACATTTACACAAAACATTAACACTAAATGAGTCACTTACCTGTTCAAAAGCCAATTCTAGGAAATGGTCTGATATGTCTTTTCTTTGCTGTATCTCTACTGTGAGTACCTTCTTCATAGAACTGTAAAGTAAGAAAAGAAATTATTAGTCTGTGAAGCCACCTAATATACTCATAAGAGATTGCCAACATCATAGCCTCACATATCCCAGGCCCATGACTATCTTGCCAAGAAAAGCTTATGACTGGTTCACTTTAGGACTACCACAAGTTGGAAATGACTAAAGACACACAACACAACAATAGCCCTTTTGGAACTTTTGGCTGAAGAATCCTTACACAGTTTTTAAACTTTTAAAATATTTTTCTTGAAAACCATCTAAGATTCAAAAACGTTTGATCATGATGAGATAATGATGAGATCATACGGCGGGTTTAAAGTTTAGTAATTATACTCCCTGCCCCAATACTGTTTCCCATTTGCAATTAATTGATAATTAGTTTTAATATTTCATTATAGAAGCCACATTTTACTGTTTTAGTTACAGGAAGTTATGAACAAAATAGGTTCTGTAACTTTGTTCTTAAGTTGAATATGCATGGAAGTCAAAGCAGGAACATTTTTAAGTTTAACTTACCCCCCCCCCCCCGCAATTAGATTTGGTTATCATAAGGAAGGATTAACACCCCTATATATAATATTTTATGTTCCTGTGGGGGTTGGATTTTGAAAAAAAATGGGTTGTTGTAGAAACAAGGATTGGTGATAAAGCTTCAGTGTCTCACCTTTCCCCCATCATAGGTCACACAGGAGTGAATTTCCCTTTTTAGGAATAGATTTCTCTCACTTCCTTGTTGTTTCACTCCTATTTGTGACTAATAATAATATTAATAACTTTATTCTTATATCCTACAACCATCTCCCCAAAGGGACCCAGGGCAGCTTACATGGGAACCAAGCCCAGCAAAACAGAAATAAAATATAACACAATTAAAATACATTGTATTGCAATAATTAAAACAATAGAAACGTCCTACAGACACCATAACAAATAAGAACATCAATATCCATCAACCAGTAGCCAAGTACAGTGGGCATGTTCTGATCTGGGAAGGCAGGGCAAGGGCTAGTGCAATACTGCTGTAAGCGGGGCTGGTAAAAAGTGCTACAGAACCAGACAGTAATTTAGGGCTGGGAGGGCCTAGTCAACAGATGAAACCAATTAATAAAAAGCACATTGAAACAAGGAGTCCTATCAGGCCCGTAGCCAGGATTTCATTTTTTTTGGGGGGGGGAGGGCTGAATTTTTTTCAGGGGGGTTTGGGGGGGGGTGAGTCTCAGTGAAAGAGGGTCTAGCCTAGCAAACCTTTTGTATCATTACCCCAATACCCCCATGCATATGGGATATATTGAGTTTGGTGATCAGATCATGATATGAATAAACGTAACAGTTTAAATTATGCACCAGTAAGGCCTTTTCGCGAACCACCATGAGAATTTTGGGGGTGGGGGGGCTGAAGCCCCTCAAGCCCCACCCTGGCTACATGCCTGAGTCCTATGTAAATTGGATGTTTGTAACTCAGGGATTGCCTCTGTTAGGTTTGATGGTAGTCACATATGACCTTGTCACATGGCTGCCACAGTTGCTCCATGTCATCAGGGAGATGTGGGGAACCTGGAGCCTCACACTCCGTATTGCTCAACTCCAGTAAAGGGCAATCCTATAGGGGGAAGCATTATCGCATGGCTTCCCCCCATGGCAACACGGGAAGCCTCCTATGTTGCCACGCCAGCACCAAGTGTTTCCTCTAACTTACCTCACGCACAGAGACCAGCCAGTGTCATTTGATGGGAGCCAGTCGGCTCTATGGGTGACTTGGGCTAAAGAGTCACTGATTTTGGCCCTTTGTGATAAGGTAGCTGGTCATTGTTTTAGTTGTTCTCATTACTATTCAATGTCATATATTCTGTTCTACTCACTGTTTTGAGAAGCATCTATTTTTATGATCTTCTCTTCCATTTCATTAAAATAGTGGCTTTTGGGTTCAGTTCTTGTTCAGTGATCATTTTCTAGTAAGCTCTACCATGGAGAAATTTTTCACACATTTGCTCACTCCTGCTTCACAGAGATGAACAAACTCAGGAGTCAATCACACTACACTGTTATAGATTTGTTATTCCACTTTAACTGCCATGGAAACATTCTGTGAAAATCCCATGTTTGTAGTTTAATAATACCCAAGAGCTTTCTGTGTGATAATTTTTACATCCCTCCCTGAACTGCATTGTAATGAGATATTGTCTCTTTGCATGATCACCATCAGTCTAGAATGGGTTATGAATAATCTTTAAGGATTTGTAGCTCCAAAAACCCACTGGCAGTAAGTCCACCAATGGAGAAAGTCGAGACTGCAGTTATTTAACAGCAATCTCTATTGTCCTCCCAAAATTGATCCAAGACCAAATTCACGAAAATTAATGTGCTGTATTTGTTTTAAATGATTTCATACTGTTTTAATTATGGGTAGTTTATATTTATTTATTTATTTATTTATTATTTAAACTTATATGCCGCAACTCCCCTGGGGCTCGGAGCGGCTTACAAGAATAGCTAAAATCTAACAAAGTTTAAAAGCAATTTAAAACAATTTAAAAACAACAGTATCAAACATTAAAAGCCTGTCGAAACAGGTATGTCTTACATGCCCTGCAGAAAGCTGGTAAGTCCCGCGGGGCACGAACTTCAGGTGGCAGAGCATTCCAGACTGATGGCGCTACTGCTGTGAAGGCTTTGCGTCTGGTTGCCGTTAGACGCAAGGTCTTGACACTGCGGACTTCCAATAGATCTTGGTCCTCAGAACGGAGGGATCTCTGGGGTTGGTAGGGGGTGAGACGATCCCTCAGATACATTGGCCCCAGACCATGCAAGGCCTTAAAGGTGAGTACCATCACTTTGAAAGTGATCCGGTGCTCAATTGGTAACCAATGCAGCTGTAGTAAGATTGGTGTTATGTGGCATCTCATCAGAATTCCCGCAAGAGGCCGAGCAGCTGCGTTTTGTACCAACTTGAGCTTCCGAATCACTGACAGAGGGAGGCCCTTAATTTTTTTTTATCATTAGTTTTTACATTAAAAGTTTCCTAAAGTTGGAGCTTTGCTTTTGGCTGTACAGGCAGTCTCCAAGTTACAAACAAGATAGGGCCTGTAGGTTTGTTCTTAAGTTAAATTTATATGCAAGTCAGTACAAGTACATTTTAAGAGTAACTTCAGCCATAGATAGAAAGACTGACTGACTGACTGACAGACAGACAGAGGCAGGCTCTGGATAGCACAGGGAAGGATTAACATCCCTGTGGTGAAAGTTTTACTGTCTGTGCCCCTGTTAAGATGATTTTGCCTCACTTTCTGGTCCTGTGAGAATTGGATTTTGAAAAAAAAACTAGCTTGTTGTAGAAACAAGGGCTGGTGATAAAGCTTAAATGGAGGCACCTTTTCCCCACGATAACTCTTCTAGGAGTGAATTTCCATTCCTAGGGGTAGATTTCTCTCACTTCTTGTTGTCTCACCCCCATACTTAACTGTGGGTCGTTTGTAAGTTGCATGTTTGTAACTTTGGGTCTGCCTGTACTATCAACCAAAGGCATGAATATAGTAGTTTGAGATCATTTTAACTGAAACAAAAATTGCCCGAGTTAGCATAGTCTTTTTCTTGTTCTTCTAGTACTATCATGACTACTACAAGTCATTTGTAACTCAGGAACTTCCTGTATTTTGTGCACCCTTACACACATTAACCAGATGTATATTTTAAAACAGGAAGTGTCAACTAGAAACAATTCTAGAATTTTTTTTACATACACACTGTGATGGCACGCCGGGAAGATGAAGAGAAAACTATACGTGTTCGGCTATTTGTCCAGTGACCATCGGTATGCCCTGTATGTACTTTAATTCCCCCAAAATAATACTTTAGAGACGAGACTAAATTTAACCAATGAAGTTTACTGAACAATCAAGGTGAATCAAAACAATGTATACAAAGGTGCAGTTTGATTTTTGATGGTATAGAATTAGAATAGTAAGGAACAGGTATAAGTTATAACTGAGGTAAATATAGATAACAGGAGGCTATGAGATATAATGGTGGTATGTGCTCTGAGGTAACAATAACTATATTTTCTATGAGGTAAGCACTCTCTATAAAACCGCTTTGAGTCGCCTGAGGGCTGAGAAAAGCGGTATATAAATGAAGTAAATAATAATAATAATAATAATAATAATAATAATAAATAAATAAACTCTGGGGCATGTACTATCAATGTTCTTATAAGGCATGTACTGCTCTGATCTATGGCATGTACATGTACTATCTAATCTATAAGGCAAATACAGATTAATTCTATGGCATATACAGCTATTAACTATGGCTTGTGCATCTATATTCTTTGGGCAAATACGTGCTAAGGATTGCCTGTTCCAGACCGCAAGCCAGACCAGACACTTTCTGGCTAACTACTACAAGCTATGTCAAATTAGAATGGAATAAAAGGTCCTTCCACCAGGCTCTGAGCCAGAATAGGCTGAACCAACAGAGCTCAGCCTCTAGGGGGATCCTAAGTTCCTACTCTAAAACTTAGCAGAATGGAACAGTCCACCTCCAGGGAAATAAACAGATGGGTAAAAACTAGGCTGAGACTTCACACACATCATTTGTTTTTAATTTGATCACAGAAGTTACAATATTTCAATACTTGGATAGTTATTCTAATCTCATCCAGAAAGAGAATGGAAAGAAGGTACAAGACAGAATGGGAGAAAGAAGCCTTGAAAGAAAAGGCAGAGACAGGGAAAGAGAATAGATAGAAGGTACAAGACAGAAAGGGAGAAAGAAGCCTTGAAAGAAAAGGCAAAGAGAGGAAAAGAGAAGGTACAAGAAATTAAAGACAGAGAGATGGAAGGGTATAAGGAAGAGAAGGAAGGGAAGGAGCTCTGCATCAGTGGAGCTGAGGGGGAGGCCCTGGTGAGCCAGGTCAAAGGAAGCCATCTTCACCTTCACCTTCACCTCCTTGGCTTCAGGGCCTGCAGCTGGCGAGGTGGTAGCCCTGGAAAGTCAAGGAGGTAGATGTGAAAGCAGCTGTAGTGCCTACACAGGTTGTTTACCTCTTCCTCCTTGGCTCTTGGCTCACTGTTTTGCTGGTTTGCCCCATCACCAGCTCCCTTACATGCATTACAATCGAGTAAATATGGTAATATCAGTAAACCCAATGAAGAACTATTTATTGTTATTATTATTAGAGCTAGTGAACTGACTTTTCTTATAACCTTCTATTTTAGTAATTACATAAGAAAGAAGAAATCCAGTCACAACTTGGCTGCACAAGTGGTCCAGTAAGTTGCACAACAACATTTTTAATGATTAAAACAGTAAATTAATATGCACATGCAACAACTCTGAGGTTTTCCAACAAGTTCTGGTCCCTACAGGCTACTACATAGGTCGTCAACATACTCCAGGCTTTCTGTAATATCCCACAAATAATCTTTCTCCAGCTTCATCCTTACTGAGAGCAGGAGGATTCTCCTTTTTATATCCTTGGCTGTACCAAAAATCTAGACACAGAAGGTAAAGTAAGTTATTCCAACAATTCACACACACTTTACAAAGGAGCAGAGCAGTTGTTCAAGTAAATATATTTCTCTATGCACATAACATTTATAACAGCAACATCAACTACTTCTGTGTAACACCATTTAGAATAAAATAAAATAGATCTATGCTGTTTAGTGGCAATGAACATTTGCCACTTTGTTGTTTTGTCTGTAACTGCCCTGAGCGTCTTCGGGGAGATAGGGTGGTATATAAAAAAATAAATAATTTGTCATTGTGCTATTGTACAACAAAATTATATGCCCCCCCCCAAAAAAAAACAACAACAACTAAACAACACATCCATACCTCAATATCCCTGCCCCACCACCACCATCACACAGCCCCCAACGCCACATTAATGTGAAACTACAGAATTCAACATAGACTCAATGAAGGGTAAAGTTTGGTACCCTTCATGAAGGGGTCAAAAGATGTAGTGTATATGTTCACATTCCTTAATATCTAACTTTGAGATGGAAGAAGATCCCAACTCCCTCCAATCCAGCACAATGTTTTATATCCACTTGCTTTCCTCTATTTTTCAAAAAGTTTATCCATGCAAACACAAAATCTTCCAATAGAAACAGTCATCTGGGTTGCCTGAGATTTTCTCTAAGAAAAGTGGCTGATTGTGCTGCTGAGGTCCACTGGGAGGGAGGTGCAGATGCAAAGTATGTCACCTATCTCCTTCGCAGTAGCATTCTCTTGCATAAACTCAGATGTGACAATCCCTGTAATGTTTCTCCTGACTTGTACACAGGTATCAGATTTTTTTTTAAAGGTTACAGGTTCAGTGTAAATTCTGCCTTGATAAAATGAGGCACATGTATATTTGCTTGAACAAAACAAAATAAAATCACTTTATATAAGCATGTAAAATATGGCTGGTGACTTACACTAGAGCCTCTGTATTAACCCCCGTCCCCCAACACACACACGCCTAAGTCCAGGCATTTTTGAAAGACCCGCCAAACCCTCTATATTTTCCCCCAAATACTGGGTGTGCCAAACATGACTAAAACAAGAGTGGTGCAAAGTTTTTTTTTTTAAAAAAAATCCTCCAAATTTATCTCATAAAAATCACCCACAAACGGAAGCATGAAATCATTCTAGTTTTATATTTAGTAACAGAACAGCTCATTTTCGGGTGGTATAAAAACTGGACTTTCCACAGTTACTCATCACTAATGTAAACTATACCTTTCTGTACCTAGCACAGGAGAAAACCCTGAAGAAGCTGCCGTCATAATTTCTTGGAAAGATTTTGGATGTAACAGTTCTATGGGGCAACGTGATATCAGAAAAAAGACTGAGGAGAGAACAAGAATAAAATACAACACTAGCCTTGTGAATTTCGGCTAAACATGGATCAGTTTCTGCTGGCTGGATACCAATGGACCCCTGTAACCATTCTCTCCCAGCACCAGCAGCACGCCACACAGCTTTCCATGGCATTTTAAGGAGGCCAAGGAAAGGAAGAGCAATGACCTGGAGCTATCCTCAGTGGGATACCTTAAAAATCCCCTCTCTTTTCTCTGCTGCCTGCAATCTCCTTTCTGCTTCGGTTTAATGCTTCCTTAAAGCTGTTTCTACTTTCTACTCTAGAGGAGAGGAAGGCTTCTTTTTTGTTTGCTGGGATTACTATTTTTATTATTATCTTTTAGAAGTATTTTCTGAAGGAGAGAAAGGGAAGGAGAAAGGAAGCTAAAGAGGTGACTCTCCCAAGCCCCCAAATGTGCACACGCACCCCACCCACCTTCCCACAAGTCCCCAACTCCCAGTCAGTCCCACTAAATAAAAATAATCAGAAAAATAAAGGAAAATAAAAAAGATTCAACTTGATGCTGAATAGGGGAGGGGAAGCCATGATGGCTGGGCCCTTGCTGTTACAGATACTGGATCAAACCGAAGAAGCTTGATTGGCCGAAGGGAACAGCTAAAAAACAGATTTGAGCTCAAGCCTAGACAACAGTGTACAGACAGCAGAGCTGTTGCTAATACCCTCAACAACAATACAAAAATCAAACAGCATTTTACAGTCCTAGTAAGGGGCAGAATGAAGCTGTACTATACTCTGAACTTTTCAAAAAATCCATTGACAGAACACCTAAAATTTTGAATTTCTAATTATGCAAATGTTATTTGCTTTCATAAAATACTTGTGTCTACCTTGTATTATAAACTCCAGAGCAGCACTAAAATTAAATTAATTTAAAATATTTTGGGATGATTTACATTTTAAACAATGCTAAATAAGACATATTTAAGACATATTAAATAACATCACATTAAAAACAAATTGAAACAGCTTAAAATTTTAGTATTAGATTCTGACCCCTCACAAACATTTTGTTAAAAAGCAAAGTTTTACCTAGTCAGTAAGACAGTGTCAAGAAGTCTGAATACCTTAATCCCAGAAAAACACATTCCACTCTATATGAATACATTCCTTACATAGATTCCAATGCCAATGACACAGGAGTGTTATTGAGTATGAATAACTGTCCACAGACCAGCTCCCTGCATATAGTGCATCCATGCTAAATAGTCTGTGTGAACAGCCTTAGCGTACAAATCTACAATCAGCATACATAACTCCTTGTTCTCTCTACAACTAAAACCTTTTTATTCAGTTTTTGGTAACTGATCAATTGCTGAGGAAAAAGGTTAATAAAAGTTAACTGATGCATTTTCTTTACTGATATGTTTTAAATGTATGTTTCTAATCTATACATTTTTCAGTATTGGAACCTGTTTTGTGTGGGATAAGCAGAAACACAGCAACAATTATGAATGGCAACAGAGCTGCAAGATCCTTCAGAATGGCTGTATTGCCTTTTTGATTTTAAAAACTACTTGAAGAGCTTAAAATTCCAAGTAATCGAACCAGTGTAAGCTCAATGAAGCAACCCCAATATCAGTCACAAAAGTGAATTTATCAGCCCTTATGAATATATACTCAATGTGATTCCTGACAATTCAACCACTATACAATATGAGACATAGGTACATTTTCAACAGAACCAGAAAGGTTCCACAAAATATTCAACCACAGAGATAGAAGAGACTATAGTTTTATATGAATAAATTAAATATTTTATCTGATGAGAAATGGTAGAAATGATTCCTCTTTATTACAGAAGAATCTTGTCCTGAAAAGCACATTAAGAACTGGCTCATATAAAACATTACAACCTGACAAAATGGAAGCCAAACTCTCAAGTGTCAGTGTTTTGCCATTCAAAGCCTTGGTAACAGTTCCTAAAGCTCAAATGTTGCTTTCGGCTCAGAATGTCACATTTAACATCAAAAGTGAAAAACAAGAACAACAAAAAAAGACAAAAAAAGCAGACACTAAACATGAAAGACCCAATACTAAAAACGCAACTGACACAAACCATAGACTATAGATCAGGACTGTCCGGTTTGCTATTAAAAGTATACCAGTACATGTGCTACTTTGCACTAATCAGTTAATATCTTTCCAAAATGCAGCTAGAGTACGGAGAAGTTCATTAACCACTTTGTTAGAGTCAGTTGGCGTCTCATTCTATTTATTTATTAAAGTTTTTTCTTGTTTTTAGTTTTGTTTCTGGGTTAATTCAACATACCATTGGACACCAGTTTGTCAGATACAGCTTGGGAATTCATGGTATCTTTGACAAACATGGACCTATCCCAATTGGTTTCTGGACTGACACACTCAGCATGTCATACCCTTGATATGATTTTCATCTCTGTACATATGGATCTGTCAGCGGAGGTGACCAATACCTCTGAGTTGTCATGAACTATCATTTTTTGGTCAGGGCTAGTATCGCGGCTACAACCTACCCCCTACAGGGATGGAGGACCTATTAAAATGGTCTGCACTCAAAGGTTAATAGATCCTTTGAGATTCCAGGAGGCCTTAGAGAGTTCTATGGTTGGCTTCTCCAACAATCCTGTTGAATCCCTGGTCAGCAAATGAAATCCAATCTTGCCAGGGCTATTGACATGATCACTCCCAAATGTTCTCTCTGACCTGTTACAAATCAAGCTCCCTGGTATACAGAGACTTTCAGGGAAATGAATTAGGAAAGACAATGACTAGAGCGCAGATGGTGGAAAACTCAACTTTTATGCGACAAGACATGGTACAGAGGGCACCTTTACTCCTATAAGGTGGCAATACATGCAGCAAAGAAAACTTTCTTCTCTGCACGCATTGTGTCTGCCAATTCATGTCCAGCTGAGCTGTTCAGAGTGGTAAAAGATTCCACTCAGGTGCCTTCCCCTCCAAACACATTGCTAGAACCCAGTAGTTCACTGTGATACTTTTAACAACCATTTTGCAGATAAAATCTCTTGCATAAGAGTTAACTTAAGACAGTCATTGGAGCAGAGGTCAACAACAAGTTGTCCAGCAACTTTGAGTAGGATTACACTGAATCAGTTTCAATTGGTGAGTACTGCTGATGTGGACATGCTGCCGGGGCTAGTAAGGACAACAACCTGCTTTCTTGATCTCTGTCCCTCTTGGTTGGTTGTCCAGAAAGAAGATGCAATTCGATCTCAAATACAATAATCTATTAATGCCTCTTTCGGGGGGAGGGAGGGGACTTTCTTTTCTTTTTCTTTTTTTAAATAATATTTTTATTGGTTTTGCGCTTACAATAAATAGAGGAGAACAGTGAAACAATGACGTGACAAAGACGAAACAGAACTACGAATACAACCTAGTAATAAGTACGCCTAGAGGTACAGCGAGTTACTCCTAGGTGTGAAACACATACATATCTAACCAACAAACGTACATACGGTGCCCCTTGGATCCCCCCCTCCTATTTCCATCCTATTTTTAAAAAGCAGTAACTGCTGAAAAGCCCTCCCAGGATCCCCTGGACCTTAATAATTACAGGCCAGTGTCTAACCTTTTTGGGGGTAAGATGATTGAGAAGGCTGTTGCCTTCCAACTCCAGGCAGTCTTGGATGACACACACTTCCTTGATCCCTTTCAAACAGGTTCCAGATTAGGATATGGTGTTGAAACTGCTTCAACACCAACAGGAGAGTATGTCCATTAGTGCTTCTAGACCTCTCAGTGGCTTTAGATACCACCAACCATGATATCTTTCTGGAACGCCTGGAGGGGCTGGGAAACTGAGGCACTGTGTTGCAGTGGTTCTGGTTATACTTCTCAGGCAGGTTTCAGAGGCGCTTGGGGATAGCTGCTCCTCAAAAAATGAGCTGTTATGTGTCAATTCTATTCCCAATGCTTTTTGATATTTACATGAAACCACTGGGAGAGATCTGTAGGCATGTGGTGGATTGTTACCATTATGGTGATGGCACCCAAATATATTTCTCCATACCTTCAAAAATAGCCTCAGCTAGGGAAAGGGTATCTCCTCTAAACAAATGCCTGGAGGAGGTAATGGGCTGGATGAGAAAAAACAAATTGAAACTGAATCCAGACAAACCAGAGGTGCTTGCCATCAAGGGTCCTAATCTGGGGGAGAAGGTGTGTCATCCAGTTCTGGATGGGATTGCACTCTCCCTGAAAGACTGCGTCCGCAGATTGGGAGTGTTCCTGGGTCCCTCTCTCCACATGTCAGCCCAGGTAGATGCAATGGTCATGAGTGCTTACTACCAGCGTTGGCTGATATGCCAGCTGTGCTCCTTCTCAGATTTGAAGGGCCTAAAGATGGCAGTGCATGCTCTGGTAACCTAAATGATGGACTTCTGCAATGCGCTTTACAATGGGATGTACCAAGTTCAGAAGCTGGTTCAAAATATGGCAACCGGATTGGTTACGGGAACATCCAGGAGTTCCCATAAACACATAACATCCCTTTCGATGATGTCTTCCCTGACAAACATTTATTTCTATGCCAAATCCAAGGAACTGCTTCTGCTGCTCTTGGTCACTTTCTATGAATGTGAAAGAACTACGGCTTTTAAAGCATCTAAAATTGGGATGCTTTTAAAGCATATAAAATTTTCTATACCTATTTATAGAAAATGTAGGTATTGACAATGTAGCATAGTAAAATTCATGAGTGGACGTATGCCAATGAAAGCGTTTGTATTTCAACAAGCTATGACGAATCTAGAGACTTTCTGTAGCTGATTTTAGAAAAGATAAAGTGTATACAAAACTTCTAAAAACTAGGTTAATTTACTCTATTTTATAATATAAAAATAAACAAAATAAACACAGGTGCAATCCTATACACTATCATGGAGTTAAAGTGAGACTTAAGGTAGTTCAAAAACAACAACCATATGACTAAAACCAAAGGATTTAAATAAACTTCAATTTTAACAAACTGGGAAAATAAATGAAACTAAAAATGGGGGGGGGGGGGGAGAGAGAGAGAGAATAAAAACATCACTATTATCTGGAAGATATTTTTATGTTCACAGGACAAGATCTCCCCCTGAAATTAAAGTGTTGTAGGGCATTTCATGATTTATCAATACACTGTAGCAATGAAAAATTCAACAGTACTACATCAGATCCAGTCCAATCCCAGAAATACGTATCTTAATGAGTTTTGAGACACTTATTTCCAACTATATGTGCTGGTAAGAGAAAGTATTATAATTACTTCTCAATGTTTAAGAGAACATAATGTTTAAGAGAACATAATGTCAAAACCCACATTTATGGTTTTTAAAAATAATCAAGGCCAATTCATTACCCTTCAAAAAATTAACTTTAGAAACATCATAAAATGCACACATTAAAACAAGACTCTTGTCTTTTTTTCAGATGTTAGTCTGGTTCCTGAGAAAGAAATACAGAAGTTAAGAAAACCGATATATTTAGTACTACAAAGAAAATAGAGACTCAAATTTGAGGAGCAAAAGAGTATTGCTCTGTTGTACAAATGCCATGGCATCACATTGAAGCGATGCCTAGTACTCCCAGACTGCACTAATGTTGTAAGTACTACAGATTAAAGGATGGTGCTGGGAAAGATTTGGCTTCTTGAATCATGAGCTACAGCTTCATGAAGATGATTGGTTGCACTTCACAACAACAGGCAGGAATGTTTTTGCTAATAGGCTCATAAACTTGTTCAGGAGAGTCTTATACTAGCTACCTAAAACAACAGATACAAGTGGGCCCCATATTTTAACTATAGTTGGGTGCGAACCACAGCTAGAATCTCTGGAGTGGACATAGAAAGTCCCACAAACACTTTCAGGAGAAATAATTTTGAGAGTATGGGTAAATAAAACCCATGGATACCGAGTTTATTTAAAAGGGTATATCAAGAATGAGGGTGGAAAAATGTGTTTGTATCTCTGTTGAGTTTACTTTAGATGGCACTGAAATACATGTGAAGTTAGTTTTGCCCTTAAAAGTGATGGAAGTTTCTATTTAATTCTGCCAAATGATTGTGTACCAATCTATTCCTCCCCCCAAAGAGGACATGGGCAAATGTTTCAAAAACAAAACAAAAAAGAGGCCAGAGTCAGCAGAAAGCAAAATGAAAAGGAGGGGAAAGGGGGCAGGCTTTGACAGACAAATACATTATTCTCTTCACTCTTATTTGTTTACTGTCCCTTAAAGTCAATAAACACCACTAGGTGCCCTATTCTTTGTCATTTGTAATGAAGAACCCATAGAACCCAGACACTAATGCTTTCTGAATTTATATAAAAATGCAACATTTCCTGGCCCAATGTGATACGAGCCACTGACAAGTCCCATGGTATTCCACTGCCTACACAAAAAGGGGAGGCCAAATGCCTTTGTGCACACTTTCCTAACTAACCAAAACAGCGAAAGCAACAACAAAACAGCAAGTGGCTCTTCTGCAGTCAGTGATCAATGCAGAGAGCCTTCAGTGTAAACAGAAGAAGAATGTGACACGCTCTTGAAAGGAGGAGGAGGAGCCATGTTGGTGTCACAACTAGCAGGTCAGCGTCAAAGCCTACAAGAGAGAAGAAATCAAGCGAGAGGAGGGGGTGATAAATTTCGTCATGGCTCCATTTGCCAGAGGCACTAAGGCCCAAAGTGACCTGGATTGGGATTGTGGAGGACTGGATGGGGCAAGGGTAAGAGACAGCAAGCTGTGAAAGCGAGATTTGCACAGGGAGACCAAAATGAAGTGATGCATGCATCTCTCTTTTCCTCTCTGCATAAACTTGGATACAATCTACACTGAAGACTCAATGCAGTTTTACACCACTTCGATTGTTGTGGCAATTAAAGTCGTGTCCAACTGCATTAGTTCTACAGTGCAAATGCATCCCTTTTGATGGGCGAGATTCATTCCCTCTCCCTTCTCTTTTGTTGCTGCGTGGCTCGAAGGGATCTTCCTCTTTGGCACCTCCTCAAGGGGCGGCTAAAAAAACAGAGCAAAACAGACGGGCAGCGTCGGCGTCAACTCCGCCAACTTGTTTATCCCTTTATAGCGAATCGCAGGACTAAGGGGGAGGAGGTTGAAAGCAGAAGAACATGTACTCCCCATTCCCCCTTAACAACAACAAAAACATAGCCCTTTCTCTGCTTTCATAGAATCATAGAGTTGGAAGAGTCCTCATGGGCCATCCAGTCCAACCCCCTGCCACCCACCCATCCCCAAAGATCCTGCACAACACAGCATCTATACCAGGCATGGGCAAACTTCAGCCCTCCAGGTGTTTGGACTTCAACTCCCACAATTCCTAACAGCCTCAGGCCTCTTCCTTTTCCGGTCGAGGGGGAAAAGAAAAGGGCCTGAGGCTGTTGTGGGAGTTGAAGTCCAAAACACCTGGAGGGCTAAAGTTTGCCCATGCCTGGTGTAGATGCTGTGTTGTGCAGGGTCTTTAGGGATGGGTGGGTGGCAGGAGATTGGACTGGATGGCCCATAAGGTCTCTTCCAACTCTATGATTCTATGATGGCAGAGAAAGGGCCGAAGTTTCCCTGATCTACACTGTAGAATCAATGCAGTTTGACACTATTCAATTCAGTGCTATGGAATCCTGGAAGTTGTGGTTTCACAAGGCCTTCTGGCAAAGAGTACTGGCGACTCAGCAAACTACAAATCCCAGGAGTTCATACCATGGAAGCAGGTCAGTGAAAAGTGCATTAATTCTGCAGTGTCGACGTACTCTAGAGCTGTCGTTGGCGCAGGACTCAACTTGAGCCCTTCGAGGATGCGCCCCAATTCCTCCATTCTCTCCTCCCCGCTCCCCTTTCAGAGGCCCCAGGTTAAGACGTGTGTAAACATCACGAGACTTCGAAGCAGAGAGGGGAGAAAAGCCTCCCAAGGAAACGTCAGGCATAACCAAACACATCAGGCTTCTCGAAGGGCCTGTGAAGGGCTCACAATGGACTTCATCGCCCACCACCCCCTTTCAGATGGTAACCCTGAAGGGATAGAACAGCTCTGATGTCCTTTGCCTTGGGCAACGACGGCGCCATGAAACTAAACGATAACAATAACGACGTCATCAATGGCGACCAGACTGGCCTTGAGCTGGAGCAGGGCCGCGGTGATGACGTCATGAGTAGCCCCCTCGCGACCCCTCCCCCCCTCCGACTGTTGTTCCCTTTCTCGCGCGAAAGGGTTTCCTTCCTTCTGTAGCAACGGCTTTTCTGACCCGAGAGGCCCTCAACTTACCGTCCTTCCAAGGGCTTTTTCCGAAGGCGAAGTGAGGGAAAGTGAAGTGGGACAAAAACAAGAAAAAGGCGAAAGAGGGGGAGGGGCTTCTTTCCAAACTAATTGGCGGGGGAATGAGGGTTGTTAGGGTTTTCCCCCCTCTCTCTTCCTCCTCCTCAAGCCCCCCCTTTCCACGCTATGGCTGGATGCGACTGTTTGTGTCTGTGCGAGAGACGTTGAAGGAAGGAAGGCGAGGAGGAGGAGGAGGGGAGCGAAGGGGCGGGGCTAAAAGCTCAACAGCTGAGAGGATGTAAACACTGGCGTCACGTGACCGCAGGGGAGAAGCCACGCCCCCTCCGCTTCCCCTCTTCTCCCCGCCGCCGCCGCTGCTTTGGGAATGGAGCACGCAGGTGTTGAGGCAACTCAGAGCCCGAGAAGCCCCGCCCCGCAACTCGGCATCAGCCAATAGCGGCGCGGCATTGCCACGTCATTGGCTGCTGCCGTCAAACTGCGTGGCCAATGGCAACCCCCTTGTTCCTAGGCAGTTTTTGTGCTGTTTTGTTGGACTCGCTTTTCTTCAAGTCCTGCGGCTTTTCTGGACTGTCACATACAAAAGGGTTTTTTTCTTTTGCTCTTCTTTAAGAAGTCTGATCTGGAAACAATGGTCCATGCTCTTTTTTAAATATATATATATATATATATATATATCTTTATTTGATTTAATAAAAGAAATTACACACAACAGGTCCACACTCTTGTTACATCCCTGAATAGATTACTGCAACACACTCTACGTGGGGCTGGCTTTGAAGACTGTTCAGAAACTTCAACTAGTCCAACGGGCTGCAACCAGAATACTAACTGGAGTGACGTATAGGGTGCGCACCACCAGGGGCGGCTCAACCCATTACGCAAAGTAAGCATTTGCAGTAGAGTTGATTTTTGCCCAGGGGCGCTCTTGAGGTGCTCTTGGCGGAAAATAACTACAGGCCAGTCTCCAACCTCCCTTTCTTGGGTAAGGTGCTGGAGCGGGTGGTCGCCTCGCAGCTCCAGGGCTTCCTGGACGATACCAACTACCTAGATCAGGCACAGTCTGGTTTCAGGCCTGGTCACGGCACCGAGACAGCCTTGGTATTCTTGAGAGACACGGATTATCTGGATCCGGCACAGTCTGGTTTCAGACCGGGACATGGTACCGAGACGGTCTTGGTCGCCTTAGTGGATGATCTGCGCCGGGAGCTAGACAGGGGGAGTGTGTCCCTGTTGGTGCTCCTGGACCTCTCAGCGGCCTTCGATACCGTCGACCACGGTATTCTTCTGGGGTGCCTTGCAGAGATGGGTCTCGGGGGTACTGCTCTGCAGTGGCTCCGGTCATTTCTGGAGGGTCGTACTCAGAAGGTGTTACTGGGGGACTCCTGTTCAACGCCGCAGCCGTTGACCTGTGGCGTTCCTCAGGGTTCCATCTTGTCCCCCTTGTTGTTTAACATCTACATGAAGCCGCTGGGTGAGATCATCCGGAGTTTCGGGGTGCGGTGTCACCTGTACGCAGATGACGTCCAACTCTGTCACTCCTTCCCACCTGCTACTAAGGAGGCCGTCGAAGTCCTGAACCGGTGCCTGGCCGCTGTAATGGTCTGGATGAGGGCGAACAAACTGAAATTAAATCCAGACAAGACAGAGGTACTCCTGGTCAGTCGCAAGGCCGAACAGGGTATAGGGTTACAGCCTGTGCTGGACGGGGTCGCACTCCCCTTGAAGGCGCAGGTTCGCAGCTTGGGTGTGACCCTGGATTCATCGCTGAGCCTGGAGCCCCAGGTTTCAGCGGTGACCAGGGGAGCATTTGCACAGCTTAGGCTCGTGCGCCAGCTGCGCCCGTATCTTGGGAAGTCTGACTTGGCCACGGTGGTACACGCTTTGGTCACATCCCGCCTCGACTACTGCAACGCTCTCTACGTGGGGCTGCCCTTGAAGACGGTCCGGAAGCTCCAGCTAGTCCAGCGCGCGGCAGCTATGTTGTTAACGGGAGCTGGACGCAGAGAGCATACAACGCCCCTGCTGTCCCAGCTCCACTGGCTGCCGATCTGCTACCGGGCCCAATTTAAGGTGCTGGTGTTATCCTACAAAGCCCTAAACGGTTCCGGCCCAAAATACCTTGCAGACCGCATCTCGGCCTACGAGCCCACGAGGGCCTTGAGATCATCCGGGGAGGCCCTTCTCTCGGTCCCGCCTGCCTCACAGGCACGTTTGGCGGGGACGAGGGAGCGGGCCTTCTCGGTGGTGGCCCCCCGGCTGTGGAACACCCTCCCTGCTGAAGTTAGACAGGCGCCCTCCTTGATGGCCTTTCGCAGGGGCCTGAAAACATGGCTCTTCGAGCAGGCCTTCAATTGAATGTATCGAATGACTATGGAATGAACTAGGATTACGAGATGGCTATGACCCCAGGACTTGACGAAGCGGATTTTTAGTATAAGTGTATGTTATGTTGTATTGTCTAGTTTGTATCGTCATGGCTTACTGTACACTGTTTTTCTCTGTTGTTGTTCACCGCCCCGAGTCGCCCTCGGGCTGAGAGGGGCGGTCAATAAATGCAAGAAATAAATAAATAAATAAATAAATTGGTCGCCTTGGTGGATGACCTCCGCAGAGAGCTGGACAGGGGGAGTGTGACCCTGCTGGTTCTCCTGGACATCTCAGCGGCTTTCGATACCATCGATCATGGTATCCTTCTGGGTCGTCTCTCTGGGATGGGCCTTGGGGGCACGGTTCTGTCGTGGCTCCGGTCCTTCCTGGTGGGACGCACCCAGATGGTGAAGCTGGGAGACGCCTGCTCGGACCCCTGGCCTTTGACCTGTGGGGTCCCGCAAGGCTCTATCTTGTCGCCCATGCTCTTTAACATCTACATGAAACCGCTGGGAGAGGTCATCCGGAGTTTTGGAGTTGGGTGCCATCTTTATGCGGATGACGCGCAACTCTACTACTCCTTTCCACCTAATTCCAAGGAGGCTCCTCGGGTGCTGGACGAGTGCCTGGCCGCTGTGTCGATCTGGATGAGGAAGAACAAGCTGAAGATCAATCCCGACAAGACAGAGGTCCTCCTGGTCGATCGTAAACCGGATCGGGGTATAGGGTGGCAACCTGTGTTGGACGGGGTTACACTCCCCCTGAAGCCACAGGTCCGCAGTTTGGGTGTTCTCCTGGATTCTTCGCTTACACTTGAGGCTCAGGTGTCGGCGGTATCCGGGAGGGCCTTTGCACAACTGAGACTTGTGCGCCAACTGCGACCGTACCTCGTGAAGGCGGATCTGGCCGGGGTGGTCCATGCCTTGGTCACCTCTAGAATGGATTACTGCAATGCGCTCTACGTGGGGCTGCCCTTGAAGACGGCTCGGAAACTACAATTGGTCCAGCGGGCAGCAGCCAGGATGCTAACTGGAGCTCATTATCAAGAGAGGTCAACCCTCTTGTTCAAGGAGCTCCACTGGCTGCCATTTATTTTCCGAGCCCAATTCAAGGTGCAGGTGCTCACCTACAAAGCCCTGAACGGTTTGGGACCACCCTACCTGCGTGACCGCATCTCCATCTACGAACCCACACGCTCGCTCCGGTCATCTGGGGAGGCCCTGCTCGTGATCCCACCTACGTCCCAAGCGCGCTTGGTGGGGACGCGGGACAGGGCCTTCTCTGTGGCGGCCCCCCGACTTTGGAATGCCCTTCCGAGAGAGCTTCGTCAGGCCCCTACTCTAGCAGTTTTCAGAAGGAACCTAAAAACTTGGCTGTTCCGATGTGCCTTCGCAGATTAGGAATCCCCATCCCAAGTCCTAGATGCACTTTAGCACAACCAATGCTGCTGCACACCACACTTTTAATCCTACGTTCCTCCTGCCATCTCAGCACTTTTAACCCTGTACCCCATTGCGCTGGCCGAACCAGTTTTAATAGTGTCTTGATGTATTGTTATTGTGGTTATTTTGCTTAATTGTTTTGATTTGCTTTGTTTATTGTTGTGTTATGTTTTATTGTATTGTGTTTTGAGGCTTCGGCCTGTGTAAGCCGCATCGAGTCCTTCGGGAGATGCTAGCGGGGTACAAATAAAGTTAATAATAATAATAATAATAATAATAATAATAATAAAATAGACCTTGACATATGCCAGTTGTAGTTACTGGGATGTATAGTTCACCTACAATCAAAGAGCAATCTGAACTCCAGCAATGATGGAATTGAACCAAATATGGCACACAGAACTCCCACAACGAACAGAAAATATATATCAGTGATTGGTTGGGGGGGAGGGGGGAGGGGGGGGCGCCAAAATACTATTTGCTTACCATTGAAAATTACCTAGGGCCGCCTCTGCGCACCATCCCCTTGTTGTGTCAGCTCCACTGGCTGCTGGTCCACTTCCGAACTCAATTCAGAGTGCTGGTTTTGACCTATAAAGCTCTATACGGTTCTGTCCCAGCTTACTTGTCCAAATTCATCTCCCACTACGTCCCACCTTGCAATTTAAGATCATGCAGGGAGACCCAGCTCTCGCTCCCGCTAGCGTTGCAAATACTTCTGGCAGGGACAGGAGACAGAGCCTTCTCGGCTGTAGCCCCCCGCCTGTGGACTCACTTCCCAATGAGGTAAGATTGGCATCATCCCTCCTGTCTTTTAGGAAGAAATTGAAGTCATGGTTCTGGGACCAGGCTTTTGGACGGCAGGCATAAATAGCTCTTTGGATATGGAATTTGACTGGAATTGTGATACTGCAGTTAATACTGTTGTTATTGTTTTAATTAATGTTCTATTTATTGTTTTAATTGTTGTTCTATTGCTTTGTTATATTTAATGGCATCAAATTGTGCCAAATGTAAGCTGTCCTGAGTCCCCCTTCAGGGGTTGAGAAGGACGTGGTAAAAATGCTGAAAATAAAAAATAAATAAATAAATATAAATAAAAAGTTGGATGCATTAGAGCCTGCTTCTTTTTCTTTCTTGAAGGAGGGATTCTCTTTGTGATCTCGTCAGAAAGGATTGTATTTCCTTGAGTGCCTCGTTCTACAGGATAAAATTAATACAAAACAAGAAACAATCATGACCATCTAATCACCTCTCAACAAATAATTCCAGGTAGGAAGCAGCCAAGCCTTGAAGCTGCAAGGCTATTCAGGTTTTTTTTGTTTGTTTTTTTGCATCAGGAGCGAATTGAGAAACTACAAGTCACTTCTGGTGTGAGAGAATTGGCCATCTGCAAGAACGTTGCCCAGGGGATGCATGAATGTTTTGTTGTTTTATCATCCTTATGGGAGGCTTCTCCCACATGGGGAGCCGGAGCTGACCCTAACCACTCTCCTCAGATTCGAACCTGTGATCTGTCAGTCTTCAGTCCTGCCGGTACAAGGGTTTAACCCATTGTGCCACAGGGAGCTCCAGGCTGTTCAATGCTAATGAAGATGATCACACTATTCCTGCTGTCCAAAAACCTGGTCCCAGAACCACAACTTCAATTTCCTCCTAAAAGACAGGAGGGATGACGCCTATCTTACCTCGTTGGGACGCAAGTTCCACAGGTGGGGGGCTACAGCCCAGAAGGCCCTGTATCTCGGCCCTGCCAAATGTATTTGCGACGCTGGTGGGAACGAGAGCAGGGTCTCCCCGGATGATCTTAAACTGCAAGGCGGGACATAGTGGGAGATGCGTTCGGACAAGTAAGCTTTCTGTTGTCTCATCTCTGTTCTTAACTATGAGTCATTTATAAGTCGGATGTTTGTAACTCGGGGACTGCCTGTATATGGTCAGTGTAGACAGAACCTGTGGGACAGGGGTTCCTCAACCACCTTGCTATCTATGAGAATAATTTAGAGAAGGTAATGAGTCTCATTATTATCCCAATAATGTGACTCATTATTATCCCAATAATGTGACTCATTATTTCAGTTCTACCCATCTTTCACATTTTGGCAGCATGTTGCAAAAGCTCTCTCTTTTCTGTGTCTTGTTTTTTTATTACTATGATACTACTGCATTGCATTGTATCTCTCTAGACAATTTAGTTGTGGTCAGTGCACTAAACCAAACTGTTGCTTTCCTTCATTTTTTCCCACTCCTTGGTTTAATGTCATCCTCTAGTAGCAGAGTCTAATATAATCCCAGAGGTTTTGCCTTGATTTAGTAATCTACTGACTTCAAATAAAGAAGATGAAATTATGCAGTATTGGCTTCTTGCTATTCTAGGAGTCTTGTCTGTTTCAGGTAAGATGCTTATGCAACAGCAAAGAAGAAAATTCTGACAGGCAAGAGCAAGTCTTGACAGAGCACAAGTGTTGTGATCTCATTAGTAGCCTAAGGCTATTTGAAACCTTTCCTTGTGCTGAGAAAGAGCCAAGTAACCTCACTTGAGCCATGTGTACTGCTGCCTCGCAACAGGTGAGAAAAGACCTGCTGCTGCTTCTTAATTTCCAGTGATGTGGGTAAAGGGATGATCATTCATTAGCTGGAAGGATAGATATCTTCATAATATACTCATGCCACACCCTCCAACTGTACTGATTTGTTGGGCACACCCCAAGGAACATTTTCTTATTTCTCCTTTGCAACTATTTAAAAAATGTCCCAATTTCTGTCTCCTTTCCCCCGCATTTTTGCTTTACTTCAATTGCTAAAAGATTCAAAGTGCAAAAGTAATTTACATTCATTTAACTGGGTGGTGGGGTCATGAGAAGAGAAGAGAGGAATCTTTCTCTTCCCTGTAAAATCAGGTGAAGTCAAACTGCTGCATCCTTTCTTATCTTGTGTGCAATTTTTTCCACTAATTTGCCATCTTGATCACACACTGATGTTGCTCGCCCACACATGTCCCAGTTTTCATCTGTGAAATGTTGGAGGATATGATTATCTGAAATAGTTTTTGGCTCCAACTGAGTCAACATTAGCCTAAATATTTTTCATGCATTATTGTTGTTCATTGAACCTCTTATGATATTATGCAGAATGTCACTGAACTAATGCTTCACTGATTTGAATCTTATTTTACAGAGCTTGTACTTGGACGTCTTTTCAGATGTATGATATTGCAAAATCATGCAGTCATGGAACAGAAGGGTTTCAGCTGCTAAAATGCTATCATCCAGTGACCATACACATACACACATAAAACCTGATGAATTTGGTACAAAAAGGAGGAGAAGTATTCTCTGTCCCTGGGTTAATTTTCTGCCAGGGTTAGCCCTAGAATCACCAGCATTCCTGTGTGGCCTGGTAAGTGAGGGCTTGCCATTAGTAATTTTTGCATCTTGGCAGAGCTTGGGAAAGCTCCATTTTTTTTCTTTTTTCTTTTTCTTTGGTTTTTGGACTGCATATCCCAGCATCTCTCACCAGTGTGGTTGGTGATTCCAGCAGCAGAAGTAAAACAAAAAGTAGTATTTCCCCCCTCTTTGGGCACTGGGACAGGGAAGAAGAAAAAAGTGAGCACTGGATTTTGAGTATATTCTGATCTTTCTTAGAAGCTCCCAGACTAAGCTCTTAGAGAAAATTTAGTGGTTTTGATATCAAACACAGACACAAACCCACCTGATCAAATTATTACATTTATAAAGTGAGACACCATAGTGAAGTTTTCTATGGCTTTTATTTTTAAAATAATTAATTGCATTAATATCCAAAGGTGTGGAAGAACCCAGCAGCAGCTACTAGCGCCCAAGGGTCTCATCGCCCCCTCCCCTATATTTGTCTATAACCCTTAATAAACCAAGTTATCTTTAACTTTTGTCTCCGTGCCTCTCCTTTCGCCTTTCTGAGTCCTTTTCTCTCCACTTATGTGTTCCTCTCCCAGGCCGGCAGCAGCCCGTGCCACATGGCAGCCCTCGCAGCGGGACCAATCTGAGCCCTTTCACCACACTAACACACCATCAACGCCCCAAACTCCTTTGCCACCCTCCAGCCACCTCAGGGCCCTCGATGTGCAGCAGAACCATGATTTTCTCTAATTTCCCCCTTGCCATTCACTCTTCTAGTGCTTGTCCTCAAATAACCCAACCTTTGCCCCTCTAACCCAGAATCTGCATTTACCTTCCCCACAAATACCAAGATTAGTCACTTCTCTCTTGATATCCATGGGCCATTGCCCTTTGCTTCCTCTCTGACCCTTGAACCCCCTCACCAACTTCCCACCTCCATAGGTGCCTCGGTTCTCCCAGGAACCACAATATCTGCCAACTTCTAACCTTTCCTTCTTGCCTATGTACTGTCCTCTCTACAATTCCCTTGCTTCCAACCCCTTACATGTCCCATAATCTGTGTCCACGCTAACTCCAGTGGATACCGAAACCCACTGAGTTTCTCCCGGTGTCCGCTGATTTCTCCTGTTTGTTTCCCTTTCCCGTGGGTTTCAATTTATCCATTTAGTGGATTCCCTTGCTATCCACGGCCCCTTTTGCGTATGCATTTTCTAACTTCTCCCTCATGGGTACCCAGGGTCTCCACGACAGGTCCCCCTTGGTATACATGCGCCCCTGCGTTTGTGTGACCCTCATCCCACGAGTACTGGGCTTCTGTGACAGGTTGTATCCACAGGACCCTGATGTTTTTATGTTTAATCTTTCTATATTTTACATCTTACATCAAACTTTGGAGACTGAAGCCACTCAGTATGATCTTGATGATCTTTCGTCAGCATTCCTAAGACCTGGGAACCCCATTTTCCTGGTCATAGCTTAAAACAATGGACTCAATCACTCATCATCTGTGACCCATACCACCAGCTGTGCAAAGACAACAGGATTTGGAGTGGGACCACCTGTTTATTGTGCAACCACATGGATATTTCAAAAGACACTCATTACCTGGTATGGCAATTCACAATGGGGAGAGCATCATGCCCCATTTTCCACAATGATATTTCCCCTTTCCGAGGAATCAATGCATAATCCTATCATCTTGTACAATATATACTGTTGGAAATACAATAGACACTGGTGTAGAATCATGAGAGGTAGGGGCTCATAGAACAATTATCAGCACAATAAAATCTCAGGGTTTTCTTAATTCCCTTTCTTTGTCCCGATTGGGGGGCAATGTAACCATTCATAAAGCTATGTTTGGAGTTTTCATGTGGCCTCTCTTCAGCCATTGGACAGAAGGACATCTACACTGGAGGCAAGGAATGTTCTCTCATTGGTCGGTGAGCCCTGCCATTCCTCCTCTGCAGGGAATCCTCCATGATGTCATTGGAACTTGGCCAATCATAGCCAAGCCAGGTCCTGCTGGGCAGGAGCAGGAATTTTGAAGTACTGTAGAAAAATACCTGGTTTTGACTGCAAAGTATCTCACCTTACTTTGGCGGATTACCGCAGGCTGGCATCACTTTTAGGTGATTGAATAAACTACCTCGGTGGCTTCCTCTTCAACTTGGGGAGCTACAGTACTTTGAAACATCAGGCTTCTTTCCACTTGCCAGGTGCACGGACTCACAAAGACAGCTTATCAGACTCGGTATCCGTGCCTCAGGTTCCGGTACCGCAATTCAGCTCTCACTATCTGCGGCCATTTTAAATTGTTCTATTTCAGTTTAGCCAAAGAAGTCAGTTGTGGCGGGTTATTTAGCATAATTTATTTAGAAAAATGGGATTTCCTCAAATGAATAGTGTCTCAGTTTAGGTGGTTGATATTTCACAGATACAGCATTCTATGCAGTTTATAAAGTAGGATGTAGTCTACTGAAACTTATGCCAAATAAAACTGGTTGTTTTTAAGGTTCCATAAGACTCATGCTTGTTTTACAGAAACAAGTGTGAACCTTTACAAGCATTCATCTGAAATCCCTTTTCCCAGAGCTTGGAAAGGTGACTTCTTAGATTACAACTGCCAGGATTCCCCAGTCAAGTTGGGATGTGTGTGTATATATATATATATATATATATATGTGTGTGTGTGTGTGTGTGTGTGTGTGTGTATTCAGAAATAGAGATAGGGAAAGTAAAGAAAAATGGGAACAATTCATCTATATAGATAAAAGTTAAAGTATGTGCCTATGTCTGTAGGTTGGTTTGTTGGTTTGATGGATCTGGGTCGAACTTGACACTCATGTCTTTCATTATCCAACTTAAAATAATTAAGGGGTTTGAACTAAAAAAGCCCACCCTTTTCAGACCTAGAGTACAGGAAAATAAATATAGTAGATTGCCTGTAGCTGGGTGAAGTGTCCCTTTGTAATGTCAATGGGAAAGAAAGGGAATGAAGTCCTTCTGTGTGATATGTGTTTGAGGAGAAGGGAGAAAGGCAGATTGAAGGGGATCAAAAGAAAGGAAGGAAAAGATAAGGGGTGTGTAGCAAACTACTGGTTATGGGGTAGAATTTAAGAGTAAAAGTTAATGTTAGAACATGGCCTATATTACAGGGTTGGAATAAGACCAGCCATTCTATGATTCTTAAAGGGGTAGTAGCAGTCAGGGCTGAGTTAATTTACATAAGGGAATCTGATTGGTCATATTTAAATGAGTAGATGCCAGAATTTTAAAAAGGAGGGAGTTAAGGATGACAGTTGGGAAAAAAACCTGAACATTCGGAGAGAGAAAAGAAGTCAGAGAGAGGGAAGAAAAGCCGTGAGATGAGGATAAGTTAGGGGTCCGTGAATATAGGTCAGGAAATAAGTAAAGTAAGAGTATTTAAAGAAATAGTCAAGATAGTGAGTGGAGAACAGTTGAGAGTTTGCTATTATATGGTTAACAAGTGAATCTTTATATGTGTAAAAAGTCATAAGGAAGAGAGTTGTCATGAAACAATGTTATATTCAACTAAGATGCTAATATACAAATGTAACCAACAAGCTTTTGTGCAAGACATCTATAAATAAACTCAGTTAATGTAGAGATGCATATGAAGACTGTTTCGCAAAACATTGAATAAGATTTAAAGTGAAACCCGGAGGAGTCCCAGCAAAATTTCAGAAGAGAACTGGTAAAAGTACTGGCCTGAATTGGTGACAATGGGGGAATACAAAAGAAAGGATCTTTCCCCCCTTACTTGGTATGAAGATATATTATGTGAAGCGGACATCCCAGGGTGAATGAAGGGAGAGAAGAAAGAAAAAGAGAAGGGCAAGGGCCCTTCCAGACAGGCCCAAAACGTGGAACCTGTCTCGGGTTTGCCTGAGGCATACAAATAATGCCTCAGGTAAACCTGAATTTATTTATTTATATTTTTTATATTTATCATGTCAAGAGCAACCAAACAGTCTGAATTGATTCAGAGTAAATTGGTGTTTTCCAGTTTACTCTGGATTAGACACTTGGAAAGATCCAGACCTTAATGTGAGATCGCTACAGGTGAGGACCCTGTAGGGATTGACTCCCGGACCTTCTTCTGTGATCCCAGGGATCAATCCCCATAGTGAAACTGGTTCTTTAGGCTTCTGGTTCTGTGGGCTCATTTTGACGCATTAGGAGCTTTGAGCAGAGGGTGGCTGGAAAGCCTGGGGTTTGGAAGAGGTATGAGGTCTAAATCCCAGGAGGAACTAGGATTGAATATCCCAGTTCCTCCTGGGATTCGGCTCTGTCTGGAAGGGCCCTCAGTGATTTGTCTGTGAACAAACCATTGTATTTGGAAATCCTCTGTTCTAGTTGTCTATAGGATCTGTAGTTTTTTAAAAATTTTCCTAAATGGAAATGGGTTAAAAAAATATTGTACTTATCTCGTAGGTGCTCTGACATGATTCAACGTTCATGATGGTTCATTTTCAATTTATTTGTTTGGGCTTTAATTTAAAAAAAAACAAAACACCTGGCTTTTACCATGAGTTTTTATAGAAAATCCGGACTTTTAGATGTGTGGATGGCCCCTTCCATTGAGGGGAGGGTTTATTGGTAGGCAGAACTGGTTGGTGAGAAATAAGCATTCCCTCAATAAAATAGTTCTTTCCTGGATGTAATCTTTAAAAAAAAAAGGTTTGTATTAATATTTGCATATCAGTAGATTACTATTGGTGCACCCTAGATAGCAGAAGATATATTTTCATGCATAGTGAGGGCCCATCCAGACAGCCCCAAAATGCAGGACCTGTCTCAGTATTTTCCAAATGACACCTTCGGTAAAAATGAATTAATTCAGGAAAAAACCAAGGTTTGTTCCTGAAAGACCTGGGTGTAATAAGGTATTGGGCCTGTGAGGACTGACTTCCAGGGTCATGTTTCATGACCCCGGGAGTCTGTCTCCACTGCTCTCCCACACCTTTTGGGCTCCTGGAGCCCAAAAGTGTGGGAGGGCACCCACCTCCCCACAGACCCCCCCATTCCCCCTAAAACTTACTAAAAAGGTCACTGACCACCCTAAATCCTCTTCTCACATCCTCCTGGAATGAGAAAATGATGCGCAAGGAGACCGGGGGGGGGGGTGAGGAGGGATTTTCCTTCTTACCCCTCCCATCTCATCAGACATCTTTTTAATCGGGATGGCATGTAGCCACCACCACCCACCCCCCCCCCCCCCAGGAAATCCTGGGGTTTGGATAGGTGAGTGGGGACAAGAATCAGAACCAAAGTGGGTTATTTAAGCCAGCTTCGGTGCAGGGTTTCGGGTTGTGTAGAAGTGCCCTGAGGGAGAAAAGTAGGGTGGTTGAAACAAAGGCGAACAGTTGGAAATGTTGACTACCTCCTAACAGCAAGATGAGTTTAACAGGATAAACGTTTGGCTAGTTATAGTGAGCTCACCGTGATGTGTGTTAACTGTGTGTCATTAATGTGGTCACTCCAGAGCCAGTGCAGACCCGGAAAATGTATTGTGTCAAACAACTTTTTTTAAAATATGTTTTTATTTTTTAAAAGTGATATACAGAATGTAAAAGAAAATAAAGGAAATACATCAAATACACATAATATAAATACCTCTGTCTATCACACTCACCACCTCACCCCAACCATGAATTACCACACAAACATTATTTTTCATTAGTATAGACAAGCCCTAAGCGTGTTTTACACAGTTTAGTCTCAAAATATATTTGCTGCTCATTTTATTGCAGTATCGGTTGTGTATATTGTTACATGGGTGTGTGCTGGAGAAGAGATTGTTTTATATGCATATCCTATGCTTATTCTAAAACAGTTCTCTGCAGTGTTTGTTTGCAGTGCATATGCAATGTGGACATTAATAAATCTCTTTCATGAAATGTAATGTGTGTGGGTGTAACCTAAATCTATGCCATTCGTAAACTGAAATTCCAATATATGAAGCAGTCTGGAGGCAAGATACTTAAGAAGCCAAAATGAAATAGAATTTTTATGCTTTAAATGATACTTCAAAATAGACATCAAGACTCTTTACTTACCAGAACAGACCCATATCCCTCAATTTCCAGTCTATTTGAAGCAGCTATAATTCTACATGGCATTCTTCTTTTGTACTATTTGGAAAATTATACTGAACTGCGCTTGGGAGATTTTTCAGAAGTGAATCATTGTTCCAGTAGCAGCTTTCCAATCAAATCTGGGTCATGAAATCCTAGGTGGAGACCAGAAACTTTTAAAAAATGTTGAATATTTCAAAGGTTTTGCTTAGCTGAAGCAAACAGATCAGCAAACCTCAGCTGACTTGAACAGTTTTAGCCAGCAGATATTTAGGCCTAGAAGAAATGGACATAGATAGATAATAGATTAATAGATAGGTAGATAGATAGATTCCATTTTAATTTTTTATCTGTCTTAATCTTTTAAATCTGTTTTGACATGTTAATTATGTTCAATGTGTTTTCATTTATTTAATTTTATCAATTTAAACTTTTAATTTTAGCTGTAACCTATCATGAGATATTTTGGTACAGGCCGAGATACAAAGATTAAATAAATAAAATATATATTTTTGAAAAGATATTTCTCCAAAAATCTTTAGAATAACAGTCAAGTAGCAAATCTGGTGTATTATATACATCCAGATTTTGGGACATGGAAAGAGATTCCTTGAAGGCATAGTAATACAGTTGGGTGTCTCCTGGACAATGTTTCTTGTAAACGGCTAATCTTTCCAACCCAAAACATTGCTTTTTATGTAATGCTTTTGACACGAAATAAACCAGATTTTGGGGAGAGTGGTGCTTATACACATCACAGAGACTGTATTTGAACCAGTTCCAAGATCCATAGTATCTTTAGCTTCACAGTCCATGGAAAAATACTGTTTTTGTTACCTCTCCCCATTGTAATGCACACGTGCGGATTTTCGGAGCACCTGTTCCATAATCGGTTTTGCTATGCAATGTGGTTTACATTTAGGCGTGCTGATGCACAATATGGGCTCTATTTTGAAGTATCCCTCAATTTGGTTATTCTGGCTTAAAGCTGTTAATGTGTGTTGTCTTCCAATTGCATTAAGTGGTCAGTGTAGATGTGCCCATTGTCTACGAAAGTTTATGCTACCAACTATGTTCTTCCAGTTAGTCTCTAACATGTTGCAACCCCCCTTTGCATACTTTGTTTCTAATGTTTCTCCCTGATGAGCATCATTTTAGGGGTCTGGAAGGATGAGAGGTAATAGATAAATGTTTCAAGTCAATAATAATGAATAACAGGAAATGCTATATTAAAATTAATAGTGTAACATTTTAAGTACTCAAAACAGAATGCTGCCTCTTATTTTTATTTAAAGAGTATATAACTGCTCCATTGAATGCCCTCCTTGTTGTATGATCATTTGCAGGTCATTTGACTAAGCAGTTTCAGATAATAATCATCATGGTTGATATTTGTCAATATGTGTTTGAAAGGTTTTGCGAAGAATGAATATAATATATGTATATCATGCTGCTGATGCTATAATAGTATTCAATTGCTTAAGAAGAAGCTGTTCATTTGGTGAATTTAATATGTTTTCTTCGTGGCATTCACACACACACACACCCTCCTTCTTCTGAAACATCAGATTGTTTTACAGGGTGAATCACGCAGCAGGCTTTGAAATTGCATCGTCTTGAGGTAGCAATTATTATGTCTGGATAAAGTATAGCAGCAGGAACAAATATAATTTCAGAGTGGATAAAGATGAAGAAGCTTCACACATTCTTGTACCTTCCAGAACTAACCCAAATTTGCTTGACTCTGGCTGGAGCTACACTGCCCTATATCCCAGGATCTGATTCCAGATTATCTGTTTATCCCAGACTATCTGGCAGTGTAGATGCATATAATCCAATTCAAAATAGATAATCTGGGATCAGATCCTGGGATATAGGACAGTGTAGATCCAGACATAGTCATTTTTCCCTATTCTTTTTTTCTTTTTATGGTTGTGAGATTGTTGAACTTGCAGCAATAATAATGTTAAGATATTGAACTAAATTGGGGAGCCCTAGTTTGACATCTCAGGCATGACGTTTACTGGGTGATTTGGGAGTAGGCTTGTGCAATCCAGGAAACATTGACCCATTTCATGTCCCGGCTTTTGTGGGGGGGGGGGGGGCTGATCCAGTTTTTGAAAGCTATCTGTTTTTGCTCAGGGGTGCCAAAAGATCCATTTTCTATCAGCCCATTATGGGGGTGAGGAGGGGCTTCCCAGGATCCCTTCCCATCACTTTAGGCATTTAAGATCTACTCTAAAAAACAGGTGCTCAGCTGCAGGCAGATGTACGCTTTAAGGAGGTTCTTACCTGTTTCTTACTTTAGAGGAGGTGCTTGGCTGCAGACAGGCATGCTGGCTTTCCAAGGTAAGGAGGCAAGTTTACTCTAAATGAGGCACTTGGCTACAGGCAGGCACATGCACTCTCTGAACTTGCAAGCCACATGCACTTTCCAAGGCAAGGAGGCAAGTTTACTCCAGAGGAGGTGCTTGGCTGCAGGCAGGTGTGCTCTCTTTCTGGACCTGCATACCATACGCACTTTCCAAGGCAAGGAGGCTGCTCACAAAAAGCAGGCGAGGAGCCAGGATCAGCTCCAGTTTGCTTTTGTGTAGAGCTGATTTTCATACCGGGAGATGGCTTCCCGTTACGTGCTCCTGAAGATAACAAAAGAACAGATGTAATGAAGGAAAACAGATGCTCGCACAACTCTATTTAATAATAATAACTTTATTTTTGTACCCCACCACCATTTTCCCGGAGGGACTTGAGGCAGCTTACATGGGGACAAGTCCAATCAACAATGAAAAATATAAGGCATTAAAATAGAAAATAACAGAACATAAAATACATAAACAAAATAAAAACAACAATATTAACAGAATATGAAATCAACCATAAAACCAACAACCAATAACCTTACCATAATAATTTCTGGACACAGGTGGGCTAGTGCAAATCAATTGTGAGGATAGGGCTGCTGGATAAAGTGCAAAGTCAAACGGCAACGGTAGGAGTAGGGACAACATAAAATGGAGCATGATAGTTTTGGATATAGGACAGCAGTAAAGTGCAAGGATGGGATTTTGGATCCTAACCTGGGTCAGCTATTTGGGAGTTGCCTAGAGTAGTCACTAATTCTAATAATTCTCACTGAGGTTTTCTGTTTTGTTTTTTTGTAAAGGTTAAATCAGGTGGGAGGAGACCCATGTAGACTAGATATTAGATAAGAATTATTGGGAGAAGGATGTAATTAAAATATTATGATGACATTATATGAAACCCTTAAAATCTGCTATTGTGATTAATAAAAATAAAACATATGAATAAACTTAGCATTTCAGATACATCACTGACAGTTTTCATATGGCATAAAGACAAATGTATTGTGACATGTAGTTTAGTATATTTTATATAGTTTTTTTCTATGTGCTAATTCTGAGCATGTCTTGAAGCTCTGTTTTTTTATAGTGTTATGCCTGAATTTGTATGCTTACGAATGTTGCTTTTTTCAGAGTCTGAAAATACTTCTCTGAAGATAAAAGTATTTGATAACATTCAGTGCTGAAAATCTTATCATCTATTGCCATCACAATACTCTTCTTAGGATTAATAAATTGAGCTGTAATAGATCCATTTTTATCATATCAGCTTGCCAAGAAGGGAAAATCAGTTGCAGCCATGGTGACAGCCTATGTGGGAATCCACACTGCCCTTATTTGTCTATAGATGCTGAAGAGACAACAAAGAAGAGCAGCATATGAAGCAGAAGCTATGTTGAGCAACTGCAAATAGTTCAGGATCCTCCAAAGCCTTGAAGTTTAAAGGCCAAAGCTTGAGATCAAAAAATGGGCTCTGGTGCTGTCTTTAAGTACCAACCATGTTGGCTCACAGCTTGCCATTTGGACACACACACACAAAAGAGAGAGAACATATTTTCCTGTTAGGAAATTAAGTCAAAATTTTCAGCTTAACTGACTGTTCTTAAATCAGAGTGAAATGAGGGAATTATTCTTGCTCACCTACTTAGGCAGCTGACATAATGAACATTTAATTTTGCCTATTTGTTTCTAACCAGAAGATGGATGTAGAGCTGAAGTTGAGCCCTGGCCTCACAATGACTATGTGGAAAGGAAGAAGCTAACTAACCCCCTCTACACCGACCATTTAATGCAATTTCAAACGAGTACTGAAGAAAGTGGCTTCACTATGCGGATGATTACATAGGAAATCCTGGAATCAGCTTGAGGCCCAAATGGTTAGTCCACAAACCACAGAACACTGGTGGACATTAAGGGCTTTCTTTCACATGTTTTGGTGAGGGTTTGTTATCTGGCCAGTGGCCACCACAATTTAAAGCTAGCTTCAAACTGCATTAAATGCCCAGTGTAGATCAGGCCTTACTCAATATATACAGTAGATCCTTAAGATCTTTTCAGTTTGCATCAGCAAAGCAATGCATCATTGCAAATTGCAGCAAGCTACTGCTGCACTAGCTGAGCTGGAGAACTGCACATAGTAATTAATTCTGGGCTAGAGATGGGCCCAGAAAAACTTGGGAATTCCCATCTTTGTCTCCCACCTGATGATGGCCTATGAAAACTGGAGACTTGAGACCAGGCCTTGATACCTGGCAATCCTGCCTGCAAATATGTCATACAGGACAGTTTGCTTTGTAAAACAGGATTATAGTACCCAAAGCTCAGAGAAATAACTCTTTTGGACTGCAACTCCAAGAATGGACATTATTATCCAGATAAATAACTTTTCCATGTTTTGGCAACATCTGCACTAGTTCATCTAAGCCAGGGGTCCACAAAATGAGGCCCGGGGGCCGGATACGGCCCTCCAAGGTCATTTACCTGGCCCTCGCTCAGGGTCAACCTATGTCTGAAATGACTTGAAAGCACACAACAACAACAACAACAACAAAAATCTTATCTCATCAGCCAAAAGGAGGCCCACACTTCCCAATGAAATAGTAATAAGTGTATATTTGTTAACATTGTTCTTCATTTTAATTATTGTATTGTTTTTAAATGTTTTTTTACACTAGAGATAAGATATGTACAGAGTGCATAGGAATTCACTCACTTTTTTTCCAAATTATAATCCAACAGTTTGAGGGACTGTGACCTGGCCCTCTGTTTAAAAAGTTTGAGGACCTCTGATCTAAGCCATCCTCATTTGCTGCTTGCCAGTGACCAGTAGTATATCACACCTGCATAGCAATCACTTTCATTTATGCCATCTGTTGGGTACTGTGAAGTGTTCACTGCATCAAAGGCTTTGTTTTCCTGCCACATGGTTGCAGTTCACACCACTTCCTTGCACAACATTTCTTTGTGCCTCCCATTAGTTACTGCCTGATATCTTTTGGTTTAGCTTAAAAAGCAAAAATGAGGTCATTGCTAGAAAGGTATCTGAGCTTGCACGAGTGCTTTGTAATTGAAATTCTGTAATTCTGTTGATGTTGCACAACTTGGTAGATGAATGGTATTTGAGCAGAGCTGGAAGGCAGAGAGACCTTGATTTTTCACTACATCAATCAGGAAGCACATCTGCTTACTCTGTAGAAGCTATTTTTGCAAAGTAAATTTTCAAATCAGAAGCATCCTTTGGTTCAAAGTATACAAATGTTGCTTTGGGTGGTTAAATTATGTAATAAGTTCGACTTCATCTATTTTGCGTTTGTTGTATCAGGAAGATTTCCTGGGAGTGAACTGCGATAAATTTGAATGAGCTAGATAATGCTATTCTAAACTAATTTACATTTTTTCCAGTATTTCCATTTTTTCTGTTTATCTTTTTGTAATGACAATGTTTGACTGCTCCTAATGTAAGCAAGATAATGAATTAATATGGATACCTCTTTCTTTCTGTCATTGAATTTTTTATCCCGTGGGACTGTTAAAAATATGCTATACTAAAGTTTTCTCCACAAAGACAACTGAACATACAATTGCAAAAACAGGTATCTATCAGATTAAGGGCCTTATCTAGCCCACCATTCTGTTGACACACTGGTCAGTTAGTCGTGGCAAGCCCATCAGAATGTCATTCATTTTCCAATCTGGATGTTGTGTTCCATGACTCTGCAGTCAATTCTGAAGAGTCCTATTTATTAGACCAGACCTATTTAATCCAGAGCCAGATCAGATCAAATTAGCCAGTCGGGTACTTGAGTAGTAAAAGTCACTAGAAAGCTACTAGGCAGCACAAAATAATCTTCCTCAAGACAGGCACAAAATAATCTCAATAGCCAGGCAGCAGGAGTAGAATCCACTTGGCAGGAAGAAAGAGTTCTTACATTTGTAGCAGGTTCTTGGAGTCTATCTATATTGTAGAATGAATACAGTTTGACTCCATGGTTCACTGCTATGGAATCATGAGAGTTGCACTTTTACAAGTACTTTAGCCTCCTGTGACAAACAGTACTGGTGCCTCATCAGGCTACAAATCTCAGGACTCCAAAGTGTTAAGCTAGGTTGGTTCAAGTGGTGTCAAACTGCATTAATTCTGCAGTGCAAGTGAACTCTTGGGGCCTGTCCAAGCAGTACCTTTATCCCATGAGCTTCCGCAGCAAACAAGAAGGTGGCCAGATGTTGTTCCCTGTAAACACTGAAGCAATCGCTACAAAATGCAAAAACCGCTAGATTTCCAGGTGCGGGTCTTTGCATGTCTGTATGTTCCTGCACTCAGAAATCATGGGAATTTTTGTCTGGGTTTGTTCCTGGGTTTTAGATATTTGTTCCTGATTGGTCGGTTCCAAAAAAAGAAGGTGATACTGGAGTAAAAGGCAAAAACTTTGTTTGTATGCCAGAAACTTCATGAAATGTCTCGAGGGCACATTTTCTCTGGCCAGGACAAAGTTGTGCCCCCCTAATCAATGTTGTATGTCTTTTCACAAGAAGAGCAACCAGGAACAGTCATGTATAACCCAGGAACAGCACCTGTTGTTTGATGCCTCAAGTACACAACCAAATCTGTCTGGACAGATGGGAGGCACACAGGCTCTAAAAAGTATAAATAATGACAAAGTTCTGTTCCTGGCTTGAAAGAGTGTGTTCCTGTTTGATTGTGTAGTGCTGACTTGGGTAGAAGTGGTCCTTCCCTGTAAACTTTGTGTCGTAGATAATTCATGAAACGTTTGGAAGGCACAGCTTCTCTCCAGGACAAAGAACAGAATGTTTGCAGTGATTCGCCTCAGTGATTCTCTGCATATCCACATATTGAGGTTTTTAAAAAACCGCCAAAGTTTCCGGCAAAAGTCCCGCAGCAGCCATCTTGGGAGCCTCTAAATCTCACAACAAAGCATTAAGTCTAGACAATGGAGGCAGAAATCCCGGAACCAACAGGTCTGTATATGGACCTCTTCTGAAGTTCTGGGATTTTTTGCCTCTGTTTAAAACCCGTGATTTGGTGCTGTCTGGAAGCACCCTCAGTCTTTAGCCTTCTACCACGAAAGGCTTATGAGTGCAATTTGGAAAGAGGTAAGTTGAGAATACTACAGACAACTTGATATTAAGAAGGTTTGGTGCAGAAGGAGGAAATTTATTTATTTATTTATTTATTTATTTATTTACTGTATTTGTATACCGCCTTTCTCACCCCTTAGGCGACTCAAGGTGGTTAACAGAGTAAAATTCAGTGCTTACAATATCATAAATATAATTAAAAACATAACATATAATAAAAACTAAAACCAATAACATATAAATTCATAGTGTTTCCTTGTTAAAAACATTGTCCAGTCTCATTGTTGTCATTCCATTTTCCTGTCAGTTATTCTGCATTTGGAAACGCTTGTTCAAAAAGTCACGTCTTCAAAGGCAACCCCACATAGAGTGCATTGCAGTAGTCTATACGGGATGTAACCAGAGCGTGGACTACCATGGACATGTCAGACTTCCCAAGGTATGGGCGCAGCTGGCGCACAAGTTTTAACTGTGCAAATGCTCCCCTGGTCATCGCCGACACCTGGGGTTCCAGGCTCAGTGATGAGTCCAGGATCACACCCAAGTTGCAAACCTGCGTCTTCAGGGGGAGTGTAACTTCATCCAACATAGGCTGTAGCCCTATGCCCTGTTTGGGTGACCAGAAGTACCTCTGTCTTGTCTGGATTCAGTTTCAATTTGTTTGCCCTCATCCAGATCGTCACAACGACCAAGCATTGGTTCAGGATCTGAACAGCCTCTTTAGTAGTAGGTGGGAAGGAGTGATAGAGTTGGACATCATCTGCGTACAGGTGACATCAGACCCTAAAACTCTGGATGATCTCCCCCAGCGGCTTCATGTAGATGTTAAACAACATGAGAGACAATATTGAACCCTGAGGAACCCCACAAGACAATGGCTGTGGAGTTGAACAGGAGTCTCCCAGTAACACCTTCTGGGTTTGACCTTCCAGAAAGGACAGGAGCCACTGTAGCACAGTGCCTCCCAGGCCCATTCCAGCAAGGCGTTCCAGAAGGATATCATTGTCAACGGTATCAAAGGCCGCTGAGAGGTCCAGCAGAACCAACAGGGACACACTCCCCCTGTCTAGCTCCTGGCGTAGATCATCAACTAATGCAACCAAGGTTGTCTCAGTCCATGCCCTGGTCTAAAGCCGGACTATGTCGGATCCAGATAATCCATGTCTTCCAAGAATACCCAGAGTTGTGAGGCCACTACACATTCCAGGACTTTGCCAAAAAAGGGGAGATTGGAAACAGGCCGATACTTGACGAATGGAGTGGGGTCCAGTGATGGTTTCTTCAACAGCAGTTTTATTACAGCTTGTTTTAAGCTCGCTGGAATATTGCCTTCCCAAAGGGAGGCATTAACCACCATCTTCACCCACTTGGCAATTCCAAAGATTACTTATTCTACAACCATACAAATGATTCGGCCAGAAAACGATAGGGATGTATTGGCAACCACTAAAAATCCTCCCGACAAGATACAGCTGAGATGTCAGGATGGTGGTCCCTCTGGGCTAAGGGTGGTGCTGTTTAATGCCAGGTCGGTAAATGGAAAAACCTCCACTATTCGAGATCTAATTCAGGAGGAACAAGCCGACCTGGCATGCATAACGGAGACCTGGTTGGACGAGGAGGGAGGGGTGAATCTCTCCCAACTCTGCCCACCAGGTTATTCCATGCAGCACCAGCCAAGACCCGGAGGGCGGGGAGGAGGAGTGGCAGTGGTCTATAAGGTGTGTATCCCCCTGATCAGGTGCCCCATCCCACAATCATCATCATTCGAGTGTGCCGGATTCAGGTTAGGTGACCGGGACAGGATAGGGATTCTGTTAGCGTACCAACCACCCCGCTGCACAACAGTCTCCCTACCTGAGCTAGCAGGAGTGGTCTCGGACATGGGGTTGACCTCCCAGCGGCTTTTGGTCCTGGGAGATTTCAATGTTCATGCCGAGACCTCTCTCTCAGGAGCAGCTCAGGACTTTATGGCCGCCATGACAACCATGGGCCTGTCCCAATTAATATCTGGTCCCACCCATATCGCCGGACACACATTGGATTTGGTCTTCACTCAGGGATAGGGTGATAGTGTCGGGGTGGAGGAGCTGACCATCGCTCCATTGTCATGGACTGATCACTACCTGATTAGGTTTAGACTTACTGTACCTCCTAACCTCCGCAGGGGTGGTGGACCCATTAGAATGGTCCACCCCAGGAGGCTCATGGATCCAAATGGCTTCCTGACGGCTCTTGAGGAATTTCCCACCTCCTTGACTGGCGACCCTGTCGATGCCTTGGTCTCTCATTGGAACACCGAGATGACTAGGGCAATTGACACAATCGCTCCGGAACGCCCCCTTTCGAGTAACCGAGCTAACCCGGCCTCTTGGTTTACTGAGGAGCTGGCAACAATGAAGCGAAAGAAAAGGTGGCTAGAGCGTGTGTGGTGCAGGAATCCGACTAAATCAGCCCAAACACATCTGAATGCCTTTCTAAGGTCCTACGATGTGGCAATAGTGGCAGCACAAAAAACATCTTTTGCTGCCAATATTGCATCTGCGAAGAATCGTCCAGCTGAGCTCTTCCGAGTTGTCAGGGGTCTGTTAAATCCGCCGAAAAGCGAGATCCCTGACACCTCTGGAGCTCGCTGTGAAGCGTTTGCTCGATTCTTCGCAGATAAAATTGTGCGGATTCGGTCGGTCTTCGACACCACTTTACCTGCAGTCTCTGAGAATGTGGCGAGAGCATCTGCTTGTCATGTTTTATTGGATTCGTTTCAATTGGTTCAGCTTGAGGATGTGGACAGGATCCTTGGAGAGGTGCGACCCACCACATGCATCCTAGACCCCTGTCCATCCTGGCTGATAAAAGAAGCCAGAGGGGGTTTGGCAGAGTGGGTGAAGGTGGTGGTTAATGCCTCCTTACAGGAGGGCAAGATTCCAGCGAGCTTAAAACAAGCTATTATCAAACCGCTGTTGAAAAAACCATCACTGGACCCCACTCAATTAGACAACTATCGGCCAGTTTCCAATCTCCCCTACTTGGGCAAAGTCCTGGAACGTGTGGTGGCAGCACAACTCCAGGGATTTCTGGTAGACACTGATTATCTTGATCCGGTACAGTCTGGCTTTAGACTGGGACATGGAACGGAAACAGCCTTGGTCGCCTTGGTAGATGATCTTCGCAGGGAACTGGACGGGGGAGTGTGTCCCTGTTAGTTCTGCTGGACCTCTCAGCGGCCTTCGATACCGTCGATCACGGTATCCTTCTGGGACGCCTCAGAGACATGGGTCTCGGGGGTACTGCGTTGCAGTGGCTCCAGTCATTTCTTGAGGGACGGTCCCAGAAGGTGTTACTGGGTGACACCTGTTCGGCCCCACAACCGTTGTCGTGTGGAGTCCCACAGGGTTCGATTCTGTCCCCAATGTTATTTAACATCTACATGAAGCCGCTGGGAGAGATCATTCGGAGTTTCGGACTGAGATGTTATCTCTACGCAGATGATGTCCAGATCTGTCACTCCTTTTCACCTGTCACCAAGGAGGCTGTCCAGACCTTGAATTGGTGTCTGGCTGCTGTGTCGGACTGGATGAGAGCTAACAAATTGAAATTGAATCCAGACAAGACAGAGGTCCTACTGGTCAGTCGTAAGGCCGAACAGGGTATAGGGTTACAGCCTGTGCTGGACGGGGTTACACTCCCCCTGAAGACTCAGGTTCGCAGCTTGAGAGTGATCCTGGACTCATCGCTGAGCCTGGAACCCCAGGTCTCAGCGGTGGCCGGGAGAGCTTTTGCGCAATTAAAACTTGTGCACCAGTTGCGCCCGTACCTCGGGAAGTCTGATCTGGCCACGGTGGTCCACGCTCTTGTCACATCCCGAATAGACCACTGCAACACGCTCTACATGGGGTTGCCCTTGAAGACTGTTCAGAAACTTCAACTAGTCCAACGAGCGGCAGCCAGATTGCTCACCAGAGTGTCATACAGGGAGCATACCACCCCCCTGTTATGTCAGCTCCACTGGCTGCCGATTCAGTTCCGAGCACAATTCAAGGTGCTGGTTTTGACCTACAAAACCCTGTACGGTTCCAGTCCAGCGTATCTGTCCGAACGTATCTCCCTCTACGTCCCACCCTGGACCTTGAGATCATCTGGGGAGGCCCTGCTCTCGACCCCACCACTCTCACAAGTGAGGCTGGTGGGGACGAGGAGCAGGGCTTTCTCAGTGGTGGCTCCTCACCTGTGGAACTCACTCCCCGGGGAAATCAGGGCAGCATCATCCCTCCTCACCTTTAGGAGGAGGGTGAAGACATCGTTGTGGGACCAGGCCTTTGGGCACTCCAGCAATTAAAGCAGACATTCAGGCCAGCAGAAGTGGAACAGGAAACTAGAACTATGAATGAGCAAAGGCTGACCATGTAAAAGGAGAAATTGGGTTTGTATGGGGTTTTTATTGATTTTATTGGTTTTATGGGAATAATGTATGAATTTATGTATGAATTGCTGTTAATTGATTTGATGTAATTTTGTGTACACTTGTTTTATGATGCAGGCATCAAATTGTGTCTTGCTACTGTAAGCCGCACTGAGTCCCCTTCGGGGTGAGAAGGGTGGGGTAGAAGAACCCCAAATAAATAAATAAATAATTGGCCAATCCCCTTCTAGATTCCTTTAAAAGCCAAGATGGGCAGGGGTCTAGGATGCATGTGGTTGCCCTCATCTCTCCAAGTATCTTGTCCACATCCTTGGGTTTCACCAATTGAAATGAATCCATCAAAATCGGACAAGCAGATGCTCGTGTTACATCCTTGGAGACTGCCGTTAACATGGTGTCCAGACCAGAAGGGAACAAAGTGACTTTGTCCACAAAGAACCGAGCAAATACTTCACAACGGGCTGTCGAGTAGTCAACGTTCCCATCCTGATAGGTGGGATTTAATAGTCCTCCAACAACTCTGAACAGCTTGCGGATGCAATATTGGTCGCCAGAGAGGATTTCTGTGCAGCTTTTCTTTCCGCGGCATATACCCTTAGCAGGGCATCTAGCCGTGTTCGATTTGATTCGCTTGGATCCGAACGCCACACGCCCTCTAGTCTCCTCTTCCTTCGTTTCATCACTGCCAGCTCATTGAAATGAAGTGTTGTTGCCGACAATGTATTGGGTTTTATAGTGTATCCAAATATAGTGTGGTTTTCTTCATGAAATTTCAAGAAAAAGTACTGCTAAAAGTAACAATGCCCGATTACGGGAAGTGGCATTTCCATTTTGCACTAGATTGCCCTCTTTACTATGCTTCTAAGTATTGCCACTCTATACTATAGCTATGAACCACAGCTCTTTTTTTAAAAGGTTTTAGGACGCTAAAATCCATGACCAGTCCAGAGCAGACTCTCTTGTTGGATTATCAACCTTACTTGTCCTGTTATTGCTTCAGCAGTCAGCCAGAGAGCTCCATGACAAGGAGAAGAAGGGGGGCTGTAGTTTAGTGAGACACCAGAATCCTTTGTTGAAAAAGGCCAAAGACCTTGTAAAATTACAGCTCTCTTGATTCCATAGCATTGAGCCATCACAGTTAACATGGTGACAGACTGTGTTAATTCTACAGTGTAGATGCATCCTCAGATAAGTTACAGTTCTTTTCATCTTCTTTGACTCAGATTATGAGATTTGTAGTTTAGTGAGGCCCAAGACCACCATATGATGTTGGTGTGGTAGTTAAAGTGAAATAATAGCACTATAACAGTAGAGTGATAGAGAACTAAATTGCTCAGTTGTTCTGTAGTGATTGAAGTCACATCGTGGTGTGGCTTCAAATTTTATGTTAAACTATTTTGAATTGATTTTACAGTCCATATAATAAACTAATTAAACACATAGAAGTGTGTCTAAACAACAATTACAAATGTGAACATAAACATTTATTTTTGACATGTCTCCCTTAAGGAATTTTTCAATTTCTCCCTTAAATATGTTAAAGCAGCATGTTTTTTTCACAGGTTTAAACAATCAAGTTGTGTCCTGCTATTATTTCAAAAAACTTTCTCACCTCCTCCTCAAGTATTTTAAGCGATGTTTGTCAGGCATTTTTTCTGAAGAGTTTTTTTTAAAAAATGAAGCATGCTTTGTGTTATTTTACCATCTTTGTGTCTGTGAAGTGTGTCCATGTGTTTATTATAGATATTAGAGATTGAATTAATTCTCCCTTTCCCCAGTTATGAAAAACAAGTGATTCATTTGAGTGTGGTTCTTTCTTTGTGTAATCCATTAATCATATTATTATTCTAGTGTTACATTTGTCTTGCTTCACTCCCACATCCTCCATGTAAAACGTAATGGGAAGAAAATAGTTTAGGCCAACATGCCTTTCCCTCCTTTTCTTTTAATTTATTTTTAAATCCAAATTTATTTTGGTTCCACTCCCCTGTTCCTTCTTCTTCTCTGATTTCAGACAATTGTGGTTTTCCATGCATATTATTTTGATTATTGTTACTCTTCTTGATCTTCCTAATTTTCCACTTGCAAGTGGTGATCCAGAGAACCTTTTTGTGGCATAATGATCAGAAACTGCTGTTGTAGATCAGTTAAAAGTAGATACACAGTTCTTCACATTGCACCAAGTTTCCGTAGAGGACAGCACTTGGCCATGTGTTAAATGTCTCATATGTCAACCCTGAGAAGGTGTCATTTGAATATATACTTTAAATAGGTGTATCAAACATTGCAAACGAAAATCAACAAGGGCAAACTATACTTAGTGCTGAAGATCTGTGACTGGATCTCTTGAGGGGTTTGGGGGGAAGGGGGGATACTTGAAATTAGCCATTGAGAGTGCTGTGTTGTATTAGAGTCACATCATGGATGGGGAACGGTGTAAATGATGCTATTTCCTTAGCTAAATCCCACCAGCTGCTGTTTGTCCTCATGGAAGAAACTAAAATACATCCGCTCCTTATCTACACCTTCTAGTCCACTTCAGGTGACAGGAACAGCTGCTTTTATGAGGAAATAAATGTTATCAGGCATCTCAGTCATAGGCTTCCTGCACAACATGTGGTTTTCCTTGGCCGTCAGCTAGGACCCTGCTCTGGAATTTATCCACTTCCCTGGCCCTATGATACTCTGTTGCACTAGCTCTTGCCCAGCCCTTTCATAGTTGGCTATGTCCATTTTGTAATTCTGGCCATTGGTATTTTGAAACCGCCCAATGGAGTTATAATGAAACTGATTTTTAAATGTTTGTGTTTGTTTTGTTTATTTTGTTTGTTTAGTTTTCTTTTCTGACAATTGAATATTTTGCCTTATGTTGGAAACTGCCCTGATCCTCTTGGGCAGATAGGGGCAGTATATAAATAAATTAATAATAATAATAATTATTATTATTATTATTATTATTATTATTTAGTTGCCACATTTCCTGTTTTCAAAGGACATTTGTCTCATTTTGGAGGGACATCAGAGGACATTTCTCAATCTGAAGGAATGCTCTTTTGAAGAGCCATCAGATCTAAGGGACAATTCAAAACTAAACAAATATTTCAGAAAGAAAACAGGGTGCTTAAAATTGCCATTGTGATTTATGACCTGGACAACAGCAGACAAAATGAGCAGAGTAGTCAGCTTGTCCTCAGCCCTTTCTACACTGCCATATAATCCAGATTATCAAAATAGATAATCCAAGTAAGTAATGTGGATTTTATATGGTAGTGTGGAAGGAGCCATATCATAGATTATCTGGCAGTGGATACTCAGGCATTTCTATACTGTCCTGTCATTATATCCCAGGATCTTACTGAACTGGATTATATCACTGTACACTGCCATATAATCTGGGATAAAAAAATAATCTGGGATCCAATACTGCAATATAAGGACAGTGTAGAAGGGGCCTCATATAATCCAGTTTAAAGCAGACATTCTGGGATCAGATCCTAGGATATAGGGCAGTGTGGAAGGGAGTCTAGTCTTCCTGGTTAAATAGTATAATGATAGCTATTATTTATACTTTTGCCTATATATTGTTTACATCTATTATATCTATAAGTAAAGGCCCTTCCACACAGCTAAATAAAACCCCAGATTATCTGCTTTGAACTGGATTATATGGCAATGTGGACTCAGTTATTGATATCGAGCAAGAATTTAGGGGTCTTTGCCAGGAGGCAGAGACCAATCAGACTCATCAAAGAGTTCATTGCCCTGGCGAGACAGAAAGAAGCACCCAATATTTTTCCCTGATTTTTCCCAACAAAAGGTCTCACCAAGTTGAAGAAAAGCCACTGAGTTGTTTTATTGAGATCCAGCTGGAAAGGATGTCATACCGCGATCATTCATCAAGCAGACATGCAAGCAGTACATTTTGGTACATTTTTATAGAAAAACAGAGCTGTCAAAGTTCAAATTTCCCACCTCCCACCCCTCAGCCAGCTTCTTTCTGATTGGCGATTGTCAGTAGCTGGAGAGGAGGCATGGCCGGCTTGGCTGCGCCCCAGCCAATCTGAAAGCCAGCGCCGCTTCACACTTTCAACCAATGGGAGCGGAGGAGGCGGTCCTTGGGAAGAACAATGAAGGGAATGTCCAGATGATTGGATTAAAATGGCTCAATATGTCCAAATGGCCGGCGATAATCCTAAGATTCCTCAAGTTGGCTGGGTATTGTCTGATGTGATGAAATATACAAAAGCGGCTGGCACAGCTGTCCAGCCTTGATGATAACTGATACTGGAGGTCAATGTTGCTGTCTGAAGTACAAAGCAGGATGATGTCAGTTCTACATTTCAGGAAGAAAAGTTCTACCAAGTTGTTTTAACACTTGCAATTGTATTCATAGAATCATAGAATCAAAGACTTGGAAGAGACCTCATGGGCCATCCAGTCCAACCCCCTGCCAAGAAGCAGGAATATTGCATTCAAATCACCCAACAGATGGCCATCCAGCCTCTGTTTAAAAGCTTCCAAAGAAGGAGCCTCCACCACACTCCGGGGCAGAGAGTTCCACTGCTGAACGGCTCTCACAGTCAGGAAGTTCTTCCTCATGTTCAGATGGAATCTCCTCTCTTGTAGTTTGAAGCCATTGTTCCGTGTCCTAGTCTCCAAGGAAGCAGAAAACAAGCTTGCTCCCTCCTCCCTGTGGCTTCCTCTCACATATTTATACATGGCTATCATATCCCCTCTCAGCCTTCTCTTCTTCAGGCTAAACATGCCCAGCTCCTTAAGCCGCTCCTCATAGGGCTTGTTCTCCAGACCTTTTATCATTTTAGTCGCTCTCCTCTGGACACATTCCAGCTTGTCAATATCTCTCTTGAATTGTGGTGCCCAGAATTGGACACAATATTCCAGGTGTGGTCTAACCAAAGCAGAATAGAGGGGTAGCATTACTTCCCTAGATCTAGACACTATGCTCCTATTGATGCAGGCCAAAATCCCATTGGCTTTTTTTGCCGCCACATCACATTGTTGGCTCATGTTTAACTTGTTGTCCACGAGGACTCCAAGATCTTTTTCACACGTACTGCTCTCGAGCCAGGCATTGTCCCCCATTCGATATCTTTGCATTTCGTTTTTCCTGCCAAAGTGGAGTATCTTGCATTTGTCACTGTTGAACTTCATTTTGTTAATTTTGGCCCATCTCTCTAATCTGTCAAGATCGTTTTGAATTCTGCTCCTGTCCTCTGGACTATTGGCTATCCCTCCCAATTTGGTGTCGTCTGCAAACTTGATGATCCTATCTTCTAACCCTTCATCTAAGTCATTAATAAAGATGTTGAACAGGATCAGGCCCAGGATGGAACCTTGCGGCACTCCGCTCGTCACTTCTTTCCAGGATGAAGAGGAAGCATTGGTGAGCACCCTCTGGGTTCGTCCATTTAACCAATTACAGATCCACCTCACCGTAGTTTTGCCTAGCCCACATTGGACTAGTTTCCTTGCCAGAAGGTATTGTTAGAGTTAGAGCTCCAGGATTCTCAAGCACCCAATGCCTGCTATCTGTGACATTTTGCTTAATGCTAGAGACAACCAACACTGATGTTGCAAAGTTCTGTGCAGCAGCATGCAAAATCCGTCAGGGGATTACTAGTCCCAAAAGTTAACTGTGTGTCCAGTAATCATTTTCCCTGAATCTATCATTTGCTGATGGACCTGTGCATTGTATGTTTTTACCCTGTTCCCCCTTCCGCTCCCTCACTTGTATTGTGCTTCAGTATTTATATTTATATTTTTAATGTAATAAAGGTACCAAGTTTGTATGAAATTGTGACTTCTATTTCCTGTGCTGGTCTATGACCAAAATAAATGATTTGATTTTAACCAACATGGATCATATATTTCATAGCTGAACGAAAAGTCTTGAAATAGACCAGGATCTTTGGGGGTTTCCATGGCTCATGGGAAATCTAGATTCAATCATAGAAGCAGCTCAAACCTCTTCTGTGAAATAACAGTAATATGTTATGTAATTTTAAAAGGAAGAAAAATAAATCAACAAATGTATGTGTTCTCCCCTTATTTTGTGTCTAAGGAAATGCTCACGTTGTGCATTTCTTATCTTAGCTCTTGTCTTGCAACCTGTGCAAGCCTCTACCTCAAACTCTATTTTCAGTTCAAACATCTGATGTGGTCAGATATCACCCATGGCATCTCATACTGAATAATAGTCACATTAAATCTGGCAGGGTGGAGCGGGGGGGGGGGGGGGGGGGAATAAAAAGGCTCCAAAGGTTAGAACGAGGGATTACTTCCTACATATAAAATATACCCTAATGAGTATCTTGCCTGAAAGAACATTTGTCTAGCATTAAACCTTGCAAAGAAGCATCAAAGTGTGACAGACAACTCAGCTTAATAGGAAGGTAGTAAAAATAATAGAATCATTGCGTTATTTTTAGCAGAAGGCTATAACAGCCTATATGGATGCATTCAAAACTTGTAATGCAGTGCAGTGCAATATGATATGCATGCACATCCCACATCAACAAACAAAATTGATATACTTTATTTCCTTTGGAAAGAGACTAATGATACAACTACCATCTCCTATCAAAGATTATTCTGCGTGACAACCATAGGAAGTATTGTCTATGGACTTTAATGATCTCAGCTAAAGTTATTTCTGTACATGTTCTTGTGATAGTATGCAGTATAATGTTTACTGCCTGGAATCGTTCAAAGAGAAATGAAACAGGGAAAAAGACAATCAAAGAAGTAATACTGGTTGGAGGTGGGGGAATGTCTGCAAACAGATATTTTAAAGTAAGATTTGTGGCTCGAGATGTTTTTTTTTTCCCTCTACTAAATCACTGATGTCAGACACAACATCAGATTTTCTTTGTAAAGCTTGGACACTTTCCTGAGTGTTTTTCTTCATCCATCCAACTACCCATCCATTGCCCTGCTTGTTAAGTGACATCCTCATTAGGCTTGTTAGAATTCTTACAGGTTTCTTCAATATTTCAGCTTCACTTCCTTTAACAGAATTTAATGAGGCTAGACAGTGTTTGTTTCGGGTCTGTGTTAAGCTTCATTACTGCTTGGCAATTGCATCTGGTGAAATGTGTGTTCAACTGCCTACATCTTGTAAGGTTTATCAAACCAAATGCCATGTAAAATGTTGGGCTTGAGTATTTAGATTTACATTTGTTGATACGTGTATATAGCAATGTCTGATACCATGTCGTATATTAAAAGCAGAGCCAACTTTTTTTCTTCCAAATGTGAAAATACTAAACTTTTGCTGTATACTTTCTCTCATTTAGTTTCTGTGATTATATTTTTTTCTCTAGTCAAAAGCTTGAAGTACTCCCTTCATCTCACCATAAAGTTATATATATTTGTGTTTGTATCTTTTGTAATTTTGGGCCTATTATACTGGGAGACTTTACCTAAAGACTGGCAGCCTCCATGGCAGCTAATGGTCCTTGCTAAGTAAAGACTCAAGCTCCTGAATCTGATTCACGAGCTTCCTAGAATCGACTGTGGCCTATTTGCATGATATTACAATCTTTTCAGACTCCTGAGAAGACCATTTGAACCACCTTGAGATCAAATTCCAGAACATCAAAAATGCTGGCCTGATAGACAAGGCCAGGAAGCACTGATCTACTGATTTACCTTAACCATGGGATGGATCAAGCGACTATCATTCTTATGCAAGCAAAAGGAGAAGCTGGTGAAGTCAAGAAGCATTCAAGACACTGAAGCAGGCCCTTATGTCAGACTCAGTTATGATGGCTTCTGACTTCAACAAGTCATTCATTGTGGCAACAGATGCTTCCAACAAATCATTGGAGAAGGCCTGCTGCAAGAGGGTCTGGATAACATGTTGAATCCTGTTCTGTTCCTCATCAAGAAGCTTTCTGTGAGGCAGTCCCAGTCCTTAGGGCCAACAAGAAACTGATGCGGGGATTCAACATTCTTCAGAATCTCCAATGGCCCAATGGGGATGACCAGTTGGTATGAATTGATAAAACTCTGATATGCTTCCAGGAATGAGATTATAAATTCTCCAGTGTGCCATGCAGGAAGGAGAGAGGGAATAAAAAGAGAGAAAAGGGCTGAAGCACCTGCCTCACAAACCTAGTCATAGGCTGGATAAAGGTATCCAGGATGTCACCTAACCATAAACATCTAAGGTCCAGGATATTTGTTACCATTAGTAGTTAGTTGCATGAGAAGATTATTTTTATTTCTAACTTTGACTAAATATGAAAATGACTTTGGCAGCTCTTCCTCTTCTCTAGGATTCAGTCTTTTCTCCATCTCTCCATGTCTATTTGCCTTCAACAAAGATACCCTTTTTCTTGCCTCATGAACAATCAAAAAGACAATTTCTTGTTTCCCTCTGCCAACTAAGATCCTCATCACACTGCACTGTCATGCCAGCTTATAGCATTAGAAAATAACTTCAGCTGTACATATACGGATAGTTGATTGTTGATACTGTGTATTACATTCTTGCCATGTTTGTGCTATAATAGCATACGGGTAGTTTGTTCAGTTTTTTATCTGCACTAATGCCGTCATCACCACTCCTTTTGTCCCACCTTATACTTCAACATTTTATAGCTATTAGCTACAAAGCATTATATAGCTATAAGGATGTTGTTACGGTATGCTGTCATTATGGCACACCCATCTTTCTCCACATCTGTTATTTGTATAGGTAGCACAGGAAGATAAACAGATCATCTTGATTTGTATGTTTTTTTCTTGTGAAAAAGAAAAGTACTTATCACAATAATCAGTTATTTAGGCTGTCTTGTTCAAAACTGCTTTATTCATGTTCATTAAATTGTAATGACACTATTACAGCACGACATTATTACAGTGGGTTGTTGTAGGTTTTTTGGGTTGTATGGCCATGTTATAGAAGCAGTCTTTCCTAATGTTTTGTCTGCATCTGTGGCAGAGGTTGGGAGGACCTCACAATCACTGAGGATGCCTGCCACAGATACAGGTGAAATGTCAGGAGAGAATGCTTCTAAATATGGCCATACAGCCTGAAAAACCTACAACAATCCAGTGATTCCGGCCATGAAAGCCTTCAACAATACATTATTAGAGTGCATCATTACTGCATTATATTTAAAAATGACTACTTCATCACCTCTCATTTTTCTCTTTACCACACTAAACGTATCCTGTTCTCCTACTTGTTTCTCAAGGTTTGTTTTCCAGACCTTTGATCATCTTGCACATTCCAGCTCGTCAATATCGTTTTGAACTATGGCATCCCAATTGGTTGCAATATTTCAAGGAATATATGATCAAAGCAGAAAAAAAGTGGCACAACTTGACCTGGACACTAGCCCCTTGTGATGCAGAATTGCATTGCCTTTTTTTGGTTGCTGATTACAATGTTGATTCATGTTTAGTTTTTGGTTATTATAACATGGACTGCTTTCAAGGCAGGTGTCATGTGTCCTTCATATGTGCATTTAGTTTTTCCTGTCAAAATGTAATACCTTCTTTTTATTCCTATTTAAATACATTTTTTAAAAGTTTTGCCCCAACTTTTTAATATGTCAAGGTCATCGTGAATTCTGTGGAGCTCCTGGTGGTGCAGTGGGTAAAACCCCTGTACCGGCAGGACTGAAGAGTGACAAGTCATAGGTTCGAATCTGAGGAGAACACGGATGAGCTCCGTCTATTAGCTCCAGCTCCTCATGCAGAGACATGAAAGAAGCCTCCCACAAGGATGATAAAACATCAAAAACATCCAGGCGCCCCCTGGGCAACGTCCTTGAAGATGGCCAATTCTCTCACACCAGAAGCGACTTGCAGTTTCTGAAGTCACTCCTGACACGACAAAAAATAAATAAATCCTGAATTCTGATTTTGTCTTCTGGGGTATTCACCATCTTACCTAATCCAGGGTCATTAGCAAATTTGATAAATTTGACTTCTATTCCAAGATGTTAAATGCCACTGGGGCCAGGACAGAACTCTGAGGCACTGGCTAATCACTTTTCTCCAAAATGAAAATGACCTTTGATGAGCAATAGATGTTTGACAACCTATCAGCCATAAAAGAGATCTGCTAATCTCCTAATAGTTGTTTAGGAAAAAAGAAGGAAGTGGAGCTGTTTAATTGGAAAATTGTCTTGTCTTCTGTTAATTATTGTGTGTTCCCAAAAGAATTTGACAAAATGTATTCAATATAAAGAATGACAAAGTTGTGAATTTGTGAATAAGTTTCCAATAACCTGAATGAAACTCTAGAAATCATAACAGGTGTTCTACAGCAGTAATTGAGTGACAGATGGATTAGATACACAAAACCTCAGCAAACTGACGGAACAAGAGAAAGAGCAGGAACAAGGGCAAATGCAGACAGGCTCATTAACTATGGAAGAGAGCAGGAATCCATGAATGATTAAAGATGTCACACAAGACAGTTTATGGCCATGTTTCCTGATCATCTTTGCTATGCCTGAGAAAAGGTATTGTCATGTTAATTGTACACAGAGCAGCAGAAAAGTGCATCTGGGAGGGCTTTAAAGTTTATGGGTTCCAGCTCGTTTCAGTTTTGAAGAGTTAGTATAGTAGAACAAACCATCCTTCTCTATTATTTATAATAAGACTGCATAGATATGAACATATGTGAATTGACACAGTTAGAGAAGTGAACTGCAAACTGAATGCAAGCTCTTCAGTCTTCTGAATGTCTTTTTCAGAGTGCTCAGCATTTGAGTACTGAAAGGGCTGGTCTTTGCCCTGCCATCTTTCATGCAATCCAAGGTCTCTCCCAATCCAGGCTCTCTCCCAATGCCGAGGCCAAGAACATATAAGCAAATTTTATTCCCCACAATCCATAGGGAAATTCTGAGAAACCTAGAGGGAGTCTTTCCACTCTTTGGAAGACCACATTCAGTGAGGCTATCTCAGAGTTGTTTTAGTTTCTAATGCCTATAGGCTTTATCACATGAGGGAAGCAAACCAGTGTTGAGGGTTCCAGCCCCTATTTATTTATTTATTTATTTATTTATTATTTATTTACTTCATTTATATCCTGCCTTTCTCCCCCTCAGGACTCAAGATGGCTTACAACTCCAGGACAATTCAATACTAGTAAAATCAACAGTTAAAAACAATAACATGTCCCTACATTAAACTTGTTCATAATTAGTCAATAAATGCATTAAAACAATAAACACATGAAAACATATAAAGTGCATAGTTCCATTTGTCCAAAATCCTTGTTCATAATCCATATTCAAATTGTGTTGAAGCCTGTAGTCACTTATTCTTTGAATGTTTGCATTAAAACGTTTTCTAAAAACTAGAAGGAATGAGGCCTGCTTAATGTCACTGGGGAGGGAGTTCCACAGGTGAGGGGCCACCACTGAGAAGGTTCTGTCTCTTGTCCTCACCAGTCTCGCTTGCGAAGAGGGTAGGAGCAAGAGCAGAGTCTCCCCAAGCAATCTTAAAGTTCTAGTAGGATCATGCAAGGAGATATGTTCACACAGGTAGGTTGCATAATGTGATGTGCTTCCTCTTACCAGTCAGCCTCCTTGCCATGATTAACCTGTGCCCACTATTGAAGGGAAAATCCATGAATAGCTGCCAAACTTCCTATCACCTACTTAGTGTGAGGGGGTAATTACTCTTCTGTGAGATGGTGTCAAAGCGTGGGACTCTCACCCTCCTCCCTATTCCAGAGCTTATTTTTTAAAAAAGAACTTCAGTAGTAGTAGGAATAGTAGTAGTGGAGGTGCAGGAAGGTGGAGTTATGAGGGTATGCAGAAGTATTATTGTGGAACCATGGATAGCCAGATCAGCGCTATTGCACAAAAGAAGATGCACTTTCGCATTCACAATGCTGATGAAAACAGGACAACATAGCTATCTAGTTTCTTAATTTTCAGGACTGCATTGTCAACCATTTTATAGAAGGACTATGCTGTTTGAATTCCACAAGAGGGCACTAGTGCATTGAGATACATCTCAGCTATAACTAAAATTTGTTGCAATTGTCATTTGATGAATACTTTCATTCAATTGTCAGTCTCTGGTTACTTCTGGATTGAGAGAATCAGCCGTCTAGGAAGACTGCCCAGGGGACGCCCGGATGTCTTGCAATCCTGCGAGGAGGCTTCTCTCATATAAATAATAAATAAATAATATTCAATTGTCAGTAAGAGTGACCTTACTGTTATGGTTATGCAAGTGTGGTCTCACTAAAAGATAGATGAATAATCATAGGATTCAAGTGCTGATGTGCTCCACTGTTAAGAGCAGGGCAATAATGAGATGCTTTCTGGGCCATGGGCTAAAGGCTTGGAGAATTATCATATATATATATATATATATATATATATATATATATATAGGATTGCTTTTCAAAATACATGATTATAATTGTAGCTAGCGATTTTTGGGGCATTAAAGTGATTATGTTAACAAATTACCTTTTAACCATAACTTGTTGTGCTCTGGTTTGAAAACAGTTCTCATTTCAATTAATGCAAGTTCAATTTTGTACATTAGCAGAGAAACCAAATCCCGTTGAGCCGGGGGGGGGGGGGGAGGAGTGTATATGACTCCATGAGTCACCTTCTTTAGAATTATTAGACTACAACTAACAGCATATTTAGCCATCATGGCCACTGGCCAGAAATGATGGAAATTGCCATGGTTCTACTCTATGGAATTCTAGGAATTGGAGTTTAGGGAGGATCTAGTATTTTCAGACAAAGACATTTAGTATTTCCCCCTAAACTGCAAATCCCAGGATTCTATGGGATACAGTCATGACAATTAAAGTGGAATCATAATGCTGTAACAGTTTATGAAAGGACCGGGCAAAGTACAAACTGTTGGGTATTACCTTTAAATCTCTACATGGTTTGGATCCAAAGGACTAGGCTAGTAACAGTACCTTGAGGACCTTTTCTTCATCCACCCCTAGATTATGGAATGACCTGCTAGAAGAGCTTTGATAGCAGAATATACTGTCTAAATTTAAAACAGCAATAATGACCTGTCTCTTCTGGTAAATTGATCCAGATGATTTTAAAATTATGATTTTTAAATTGTGTACTGTTTATTTTAATGTGTATTGGTTTATATTTTTAACTGATATTTTAATTGGGTTACATGTGTTTAACTGACTGTATAGGCTGTATTTTAATATGTTTTATTCCCCATCTTGATTCATGAGGAGAGGCATAAAAGCAGTAACAACAACAATAATTTTGTCTGTGACACGTGACCACTGTTTTCCTGAATCATATTTATTTGATTTTATTTATTTACAGCATTTGTATCCTGCCCATATCAGCCCAAAGGCAACTCAGAATATTACAAAAAGAACAGTTGGTTGCATGGGGAAAAGCCAGAGAAAACACAGAGATAGATTTATGGATAGATTTGTGAATCAAAGTTAACTTTCTGCTCTGTAATTCTCTTGAGCCATAATATTTTATTAAATGTATGAAGCTGGTAAACTTGGAAGTTCTTTATGTTTCTTTACTTTTTATGTGGACATAAATGTTTTCTTTGCTCAGATGCTTGGCTATTATGTCAAGGACCCCATTTGATGCATAATGACTCTGGCAGTAATAGAGGAGAAAACATATGCTGCTTGCATGCCTCTGCAGTTCTGCTTTCTCTATAACCGCATGCTGTGATCATCATTACGAAGACAATTTTTGCCTCTGTTCTCCACTACACACAGCTGGTTATGAGTGAAACAGCAACTATTATAGGGATTATGAAATATTGCTCTCCTTAACTACATCTGAATGATTTAGGCAAGTCTACAATATGTTGCTCCAATTCAGCTGGCTCACCTACCTTTAGTTTGCATTACTTTGATCCAGCTAAGGGCAATATGTACATGGGTAGCCCCTCCATAATTCTCCAGAGTACAATTTTATATACTCCTGCTTAAACAGCAAATCCTAGAATATCATGATGGAACCATAGTAATTAAAATAGAAGAAATGCACAATATATGTGTAATGTGAAAGGACACTTGGACCTAAGGTGTGAAATGATTTAAGAACACATTTGTGCTATTATCATAATGTGAAAAGTAACTTGCAAGAATATAAAAGTAATGTGTATTATCTTTCCCTATAGCAGGGTCCTCCATTCTTTTAGGTTATAATTGAAAAAAAAAGAAGTCACGTGAGATGATCAGACATAATCTAAAGGGTGCTTCTAATTTCAAAAAAAGTATTTTCCAGGTCAGTTCAGAACCTAGGAATATTGTAACTTGGTAGCACCAAATTACTTTATCTTTTCCAAACTTTATCAATAAAAATAGAATGTAAACAATTAAAAGAATTGGATAACACTCTGAGAGAATGGATATATGGGAAAAAGAGAAACAGAATAATGAAAAAGATTCAATATACTCCAAGGATGAATTCTTAGATGGGGGTTTCCAAATCTACAATATTATTATGAGGCTTTCCAATTAAGAGCACTACTAGAAATAAGTTTAAATGGAGAAGATAAATCGATAAAAGTAGAGAATGAAATAAATGTAGGATGGAGAAAATACAAGTTATACATCAGAGATATTAACAAAATAAAGGAAAATCTAACAGGACCGAGAAAAGTAGCATACGACTGTTGGCAAAAATGGCAAAAACCATCGGCATATAAAATATCAGGGAAGACTCCAATTAAGAGTTTGGGACCCCGCGAAAGGTTAGCAAATAACTTAGAAGAAAAAGGGACTAAGGAGGGTAAAAGATATGTGGAAACAAGATGGAGAGATAATTATTTGGCCAGAGTATTTGGAAAAGGGGAAAAAAGAGAATTGGTTAAAATTAAGAGGGATATGGGAAAAAGTTAAAAAAAAAAAAGGTGCACAGCCCACTGAAGAACTAAAGGTAGATGAATTGTTAAATGCAAGAGAAAAAACAAGTAAAGGAACAGTGGCAAAAATATATAATTTAATGGTAGAAGATAAAGAGTTTATGATTACAGCAATACGTAACAAATGGAATGCAGTTAAATCATTACAGACACAAAAAATAGAGGAAATAATTAGAAACATGAATAAAATAAAAACAGAAAAATATAATGAATGAGAAAAAAGATGATATTAAGATGGTATAGAACTCCTGAACAATTGGCTTATATGGTAAAAGGAAAGAATTCGAAGTGTTGGCATTGTAATTAAGAAAAAGGTACTTATTCACATATGTGGTGGGAGTGTTCTGAAATTTAAAAATTCTGGCAAATAATACAAGGAAAAATTCAAGAGATATTCCAGATAAACATTCAAATTAATGATGATTTGCTACCATGGGGAGTGTTGGATCATCAGAGTATGAAAACTAATTGCCAGGAGTTATTTAAGGTAACAATAAGAGCAGCACATGCAGTGATCCTAGAGGATGGAAAGACAAATCAAAATGGACGTTAAGTAATTGGAATGATTATATGTATGATCAAGTGCTATTAGATATTACAGGAATTATGACTAAACAAGCAACAAGAATGGACAAAGAAAAAGTCATTACAAATAGATGGAATTAGGGCTGGTCAATTCGTTTCGTTAATTTGTAATTCGTTAAAAAATCCGTTAATTTTTGAATTACGAAACGATTACAAAACTTATTTTTAAACCTGGAAGTGTTTTTAAATATCGAAACGGCAGGCGCCAAAAATTTTGTATTTCCGTCCATTTCGGAAATACGTAAGATGGCCGCCTGGCTTGCTGGGAGCTCTCCTCTCTCGGCGCCGGCTGAGCAAGTGAGAGGGCGAGCGAGAGGGCGAGCGGCGAGCGAGAGGGCGAGCGGCGAGCGAGAGGGCGAGGGCGAGCGGCGAGCGAGAGGGCGAGGGCGAGCGGTGAGCGAGAGGGCGAGTGAGAGGGCGAGCGAGAGGTCTCCTTCTCTTTCTTTCATTGGCTCAATCCTGTAGCATCCTGGGAGTTGTAGTTTGGCAGCCTGGGAAAAAGAGCCCCTCCTGGAAGGAACCCATCCTAGCGAGAGGGCGAGAGGGCGAGCGAGAGGGCAAGCGGCGAGCGAGCGGCGAGCGAGAGGGCCCGCCAGAGTGAGTGCCTGCCTTCCCTCAATAATAATTTCTCCTCCCTATTCTACTAAATTAATAATTAAATTTAAAAAATATTTAAAAAATATTGAAAAAAAAAGGCGCCATCTTTACAAAATGTTTTGTAAATATTTACGAAATTTCGTAAATACCGAACTTTTTTTTGGGAAAATTTTGTAATTATTTTAAATATCGAAACAAAAAAACACCCCAATTACAAATCAATTTTAGAAACAAATTTTTGCGTTGTTACCCAGGCCTAGATGGAATGTCTACTTCAACTAGGTGAAAAATGGAGGAGCCAACGATCACATCAAAGAAAAAATACAAAGACTACCAGTGGCTGGATCTGCAAGATTAGTAGAAATATACTGTGGTTGAGGAGAGAGAGAGAGAGAGGGAGGGTGGGAAAAATATAATCTACACCAGTGTAAATTAGCATAATGTCTTTAATATTTGTTGAATTACTCAGGATTTATACATGTAACACTTGGAATTTGACTTATTGATTTGTGTTTATAACATAATAAAATATGTTTTTTTTTAAAAAAAAAACCTTGGTAGCATAGACTTGTCAAAGATTTCGTTGAATATTAGAAGCAGTGAATCCCAGGATTTGGGAGAAACATGGCAACTTTCCCCCCTTCAGTCATTTCTTGCGAGTTCTCCTCCTGGGGGACACATTGATAGTAATTTTCCCAGGTTTCCAAAATGTTTTGAAAGCCTCCATGGGAAGAAGAGGCTCTCAGCTTTGGAAAGCAAATTTGTCACAGTATGAGTAGGACAAAGTACACACTAAGCCTGCACTCTGACCTACAGCAAGCAACCTTTTCTCAAATGGTTCTGAATGAGTACAGATAAACTGACCAATAAAGTTTAATGCCAGTAATGCCAGTGGGAGGGGAGAGAGTGAAGAAGATAGTGGTTGCAATCCTACACCATCACAGTATATAGCATAAATGTCTACTGGCTGAGTTGTACTATTTTAGTACTATGCAAGCTTCATGTATATGTTGTGTAACACATGTTTATGAAGGGTACCCATATATGTTCACATTGTACTGTTCACCTTTTGCTCATCATATATGCAGTGGTTGTACATGAACAACAGGTTCCAAACATGGCCCCTTCTAAATAGTATTATGGTAGTCCAAATAAGAGGCAATCAAGACATATGTCACTGTAGTCAGATCTGGCATTTCAAGAAATTGCTTCTGCTAGTACATTAGTTTTAACTGTGCAAATAACTGTCAAAACCTGTACCCTACTAAGGAGGCTGTTCAGGTTCTGAACTGATGCTTGGCAGCTGTGACAGTCTGGATGAGGGCAAACAAATTGAAATTGAATGCAGACAAGTCAGAGTTACTCCAGGTCAGTCATAAGGCCAAACAGGGTATAGTATTATAGCCTATGTTGGATGGGGTTGCATTCCCCCTGAAGACAGAGGTTTGCAGCTTGGGAGTTATCCTTGACTCATTGCTGAGCCTAGAACCCCAGGTTTCGGCAGTGGCCAGGGAACATTTGCACAGTGAAGACTTGTGTGCCAGCTGTGCTCATAGCTTGGGAAGTCAGGCTTGGCCATGGTAGTCCATGCTCTGGTTACAACATGAGTGGACTACTAAAACTCACTCTATGTGGTTTGAAGACTGTATGGGAGCTTCAAATGGTCAAAAAGGAGGCAGACAGATTGTTCACTAGAGTAGTGTACAGGGAGCATACAGCCATCCTGTCACGTTAGCGTCATTTGCTGCCAACCTGCTACTGAGCACAATTCAAAGTGCTGGCTTTAGCTTATAAAGCCCTAAATGGTTCTGGCCCAGCTTACCTGTCTGAATGTATCTTGCCCTATGAATCATCTAGGAATTTAAGATCATGGGTCCTGCCTCCTTTGCAGGTGCGACTGGAGGGGACAAGAGACAGGGCCTTTTCAATGGTGGCCCCTCAGCTGTGGAATTCCCTCCCTAGGAATATTAGATCAGCCCTGTCCCTCCTGACTTTCCAAGAGAGGGTAAAAACATGGCTTTGGGATCAATCCTTCAGAGAACAATTGTGAGCGATAGATGGCTATGGAATTATATGCAATGACCACTGGAATGTTTGTTGATTTTAATTATACATGGTTTTAAAGCATCAAATAGTTGCCTATGTGTAAAGCCGCCTTAAGTTCCCTTCGAGCTTGAGAAGGGTAGGGTATAAATATAGTACATAAATAAATAAATAAAACTTGGGTCTTCAGGCTCAAACCTGAGTCCAGGAGAACACCCAAATTGAAAATTGGGAGGGGAGGAGGGTTGCAACCCTTCCATTCCATGTTAAGCGTCTATTCCCTAATTTGCTTTTTAATTCACCAGAAGCATGTCTGCCCTGTCTGGATTAAGTTTCAATTTGTTTGCCCTTATTCAGTCCATTACTGACGACATACATTAATTAAGTTCTAAAACAATTTCCTTGAAATCCAGTGGAAAGGGACTGTAGGTTTTAGTATCACCAGCATATTAGTGACTGAACCCCAAAATTCTAGCTGATTTCTCATAGTGGTTTCCTATAGATGTTAAGCATTACAGGAGACAAAACAGAGTCCTGCATAATCCTACAGGCCAATGACCAGGGCATCAAACAAGAGTCTCCAGGATCATCTTATGAATTTGTTCTTCCAAGAAGAACTGGAATTGCTACAGAACAGTGTCCACAAGTCCCATCACTGAATAGTGTCTAGAAGGATATAATGGTTGATAGTGCTGAAAGCCATCCATTTTCTTTTATAGATAATTTACAAAACCAGCCAAAGCTGTCTCCATCCTTTAAACGAGCTTGAAACCAAATTGTAATGTATCTAAATAATCCAGTTCATCTAGAAATCTAAGAAAGTAAAAATTACCATATGTTCTAGAATTTCAAGGAAATAATATTTGCAAATCACCTATAATTCCAAGTATAGTAGGAGTGCAGGGCCGTTTTTAACAAAATGGCATCACTAAAACCTCTTTCAGGAAGAATGGAAACTTCACTTGTTATAATGAGGCATTCACGATTCACTTTACTCACAAAACATTTCTCCTCTTGCCAGGTCGGGAAAAAGAGCCAGGACAAGAAAGGATCCAATGCACTTGTAATGAATCCTGTCTCTCCAAGAATCCTGCAGATACTTGGGTTGCACAAATTGGAACATACCCAATATTACAGAACAAGCTGGTGCCAAGATTGTGTCCATTGCACCTGTCTCAATTACAGCACAACTTGGAGCTGATCCAAGTGATTTTGTCTGCAAAGTGTCTTGCCAGTTCTTCACAGTAGGTTGTCAAATGGACTTTGTTTTCTTCCTGTAAGAGTATAAAAGGACCCCTTCTTCATGTCAGGAGCGACTTGAGAAACTTCAACTCACTTCTGGTGTGAGAGAATTGGCCATCTGCAAGGATGTTGCCCAGGAGACACCCAGATGTTTTGATGTTTTACCATCTTTGTGGGAGGCTTCTCTCATGTTCCTGCATGGGGAGCTGAAGCTGACAGAGAGAGCTCATTTACACTCTCCCTGGATTTGAACCTATGACCTGTCGACATTCAGTCCTGCTGGCACAAGGATTTGACCCATTGCACCACTGGGGGCTCCATAAAAGGACCCTGAGCACTCAAGAAAGCTCCATTGGATGACACTGTACAGATGCAGTTTCTTCATTACCCTTGCAATGGCATAGGCCTTTCAATGAGATCAGTTAGTGATTTGACAAAATCATATTGAGAACACTCTAAAATCAAGAACTCACCAAAAGCTGTCAGGAATCCATCTTGATCCATAAGTCTCCTGGGGCATATACTTGCATATGTCAATAATAGAACACTAGCTAATCTTATGGTGGTCATCTGTGCATGTTTCCTAAAGGACAATTTTATTTACCTAACAATTAAAATAGATCATATTCAGTCCTCTCATGACTACACTGCCAGCTTTCAGATTGATCTATTGTGCCGTTCCCTCAGGTGAAGCCATAGACTCTACTCCATCACCTTTTTGTCTCATTATAATGGAGGAATAGAATTCATCCAATCCACAATTAATGTTTTAACACACACACACACACACACACCCCATTCCTGTCTGTTGGGTTTCATCCTTGGACTGCACAAGTCTTTGTTTCATCAAGTTTCTAGTCATCAATTAGTAGCTACACTAAAGTCAGGGCCAAGCTCAGGGATTCCTTTCCCCCACATTCCTGTGCATGGTTCCTAAAGGACTTTGTCTTTGTCTTTACTGCTAGCCACTGTGCCGCCCCTCCCACACACAAACACATTGATGACGTAGTAATGAAAACATGTGAGGGAACTTTCATTTAAGCTTAAATTGCTCTGGGAAGGCCATGTGGTCTTCACCATGTTAGTTCTTCTGTTTTTCTTTCTCCCTGTAAGGATGCATTTTATTAGACAAAATGTTACTGCATTGATTTTTTTTTGCCTTCTACCACCTTTAGAAGATGAGATTTAGTAAGTTAGTTAGCTCCAAGACTTTTCTATCAAGAATGTATTTCTTTTTGCTTTAATAAATCACTTGAACCTAAAGATTGATTCTGCAATGCTTAGCCATCCTAAAGGTTAAAGGCTATTCCTGCTTAAAGTTTACTCCTGGTACTCACTATATTTTGGTGGAATATAGCAAAAATCAAAACATATTTTCTTTTAGTTCTATGGACATGCTATAATAATTTGTTTTGTTTTAGGCTCTCATATTGTTCTTCAACACAGTATTTCCCTGAAACTTCGAACAGTTTCATTTGAAAGTATTTAGAAGCTTTCTTTAATGAAATGCCAAAAAGAAGGCTAGGGGAGGAGGGGGCAGCTACAAGTTTATTTGTTCCCCAATGATATATGTGGATTTCACATGTGCTCACCATACCATATTTTGAATTTAAAACTATTTATTGCAAGTTCCTTATAGAAAGAACAGTGACCAAAAACCAAGTTAACATATGGCTGTGACACAGATGAGATGTATGAATGAGTAAATTTACTGTTCTAAATATGGCAATAATACAGTACCCTTGGGAAAGAGCATTTGCGATGAAGGACCCTGTTAATCTGATCAATGTATCTCAATTCAGAAAAAAATCATGTGCTAAATCAGACTAAAGGACAGTTTAGCTCATACTTAACTTTCTTGAGTATCCAATCAGAAGCCAATGGGAAAGTCAAAGCTGGATGTCATGCTAGATGAGATTTCTCCAGCCCAATATTATTTACATATGTTAGACTACAACCATGATTATCCTTGCTGCGTTTTATTAAAGTTGTTATAAAGTACATCTGGAAGGCTGTGTTTGAGTTTACCCTTTAGGGAAGTGACACATGAACTATACAAAGCAAACATATATGGCTCAGCAAAAATTCATAAGTGTTAGCAATTGACAACATGACAAGTGACAACACCACAGAAACTGTGAAACTTGCTTCAGTATCAATTTTATTTCCTACCATACACCAAATGTACAGCACAGAACACAGTTTTGTTGCATTGATGTAAGAAATATTAATTGTATGAAGAAACAGTATACAAACTATTCCGAAATTAAAAAATGAAAGAAAAAATGCATACATCATTGCGCTTTACAAAAGGTCTAATTTACAGGATAGCTCATCAATGTAAATTAATACAGGAACAGAAAGGAAATGGGAGGAGAAATCACAGTGCACATTACAAAACATCAAGTACAAAGAAGGCAAATAAATATGAAGGTTCATCCTGAGCAAACAATCCAAACACAGATAAATTAACTTAAGCCATAGGTAAATCATAGTAATAAATAGGTCTGTAAGAGATTGTTTAAATTAAATTAAATTAAATATATAACATATTTCTTAAAATATTTAGTAAACTAAAACTTTAATCTCTGTCACAAATGAATTCATTTTGTATGCATTCAACAGGTATAGCAAATGTCTTTTCTTTAAAAAAAACCCAAGTACAATAATTTAATAGCAATTTGGTGTTCTATTTTATATTAGCACATACTGCAGTTTCTGCAAATTGTTTTCTTTTAAAAATAAACACCGCTTCTAAGAACATACACTTCTCCTGTCTAAACTAAAGTCTGGGGGCCAAATCAAATCCCCACATGAACAGCAAGCCTCACCTAATGCGGAACAGCAACCACAGTGTATGAAAGTTGAATGACCTTGGAGAAGCACTCTTGGATAAGAACACTATAATATCATTGTATGAGTGATGACTGTAAACTGTCACATCCAAACTGAGATCTCAAGTAGGCAAAGAAAAATAAACACTTTAATTGTAGCACAGAAAAATTAAAATGCACGCTAGATCCATGTATACATTTTACACTGAGGCACCTATGCACAAGAGACATGTGTGCATACCAAAAACAAACAATCAAAAGAAAAAAAACCAAAGAAAGCCATCAAAGCCAGGCAGTTGAGCTGTTTATACCTTCCTTTGAAACAATGCAAAAATTTGGTGGCGAAGGAAAACGTTGTGTTACTTATACTCCTTGAAATAGATATTGGACTGCTACTGTTAGCTACTGAATATTGTTGAAAATGGTTTACTTGGGACACGTGTCTCTGCATTTCTGAGTGGGTGCCTAAGAAATGCAGCACATAAGAGATCTCTCCCCAAGACAGAGTTGGGACACTCATGTAACTCCAGATGGTGTCCGACTGAAGTTCTCATCATACTACCTTAATAAGACTTGATTTGAATTTCAGAAGCTAAATAGAGTTAAGCCTGCTTTGTACTTGGATGGGAGATCATGGTACAGTGTTATAGCTCTCTGATCCCACTTTAATTATCATGGCTCTCTCCAATGGAATCTTGAGATTTGTGGTTGTGGTACTGAGAATTCTTTACTAGAAAGAGCTCTAATGTTATAGTTCAGTAGAACACATTTTTGATTAGATAATTTAAAGTACTTCACAAAATTATAAATGTCAGAATTCCATAGGATGCAGGCATAGCAGTTGAAGTAGGATCAAACTGCCAGAATGGTGCAGTACACATATAGTTCAGGGAATACCAGTGTTCTCTTAGTAGGACTGAGAAAGATCTTCTGCCAATCAGACAAAAATATATTGGGCAATTTTCAATGCTCCTATATTCTGTCAGTATTGGCCATGTTGGCCAACAGCAGTTGATGTCCAGCAACATTTCTTTGTTGTTGTCTGAACAAATGATAATCTGTAAAAACCAAGACCATCTTCAACTGCAGTTAAGAACTAAGTTGCAATCTAATCAACTGACATAAATGACTCTGATAGGAGCACAAGTTTCCTTCTGCCTTTCAAAGCTTCACTTTTGACTCCAGCATATGAGAAAGCTTTGTGCACACATATACACTGATGAGGAGAGGGATTGTCCTCAGTAGTAAAACATATGCAGGCCTATATACACAAGACTTTCTCACTTTGATACCCTCCCAATGGGCTGGATAACAACTGGCATGGCAATAGGATGATTGGAGTTGTAGCCCACATATCTGGAAGGTGGACAGCTTGGGGAAGGCATCTAAAAACAGTGAATTTGAACTCAGTGGTGAGATATGTTTTTTTTTCATATGAAGAAAGTCAGAGCTCCAATCCTTGGTTTCTTCTAGTAGGGTTTGGAAAGGTTTCTGAGACATCACTGCTGGTCACTATAGACATTAGACAATACTGATCTAGCTGGACTGATATACCTTCTGGCTTGGTATCAGCCCACCTCCTATCTCAAATAGATCTGCTAGTGTGAGACTATTTTCTTGAATGTGAAGTCCTATCTATCTTAATACAACTTACTTTGAAACATTGATGTATAATGTATTCAAAAACATATCCAGGGTAAAATCAATTTTGGAAACTTCCAGCCCACATGGCTAGTGGATTGTGGGACCTGTAGTTGAACATTTTATAACAGTGCATATAACAGTGCACTGCATTGCTTCAGTGTCATCGTTATGCATTGCACATAGGCAGCCTCATTTCACTGCAGTGAGAATTGTTCCCTTCCTTGTAAAACAGAATTAAAGAATTCTGTTTCTTTCTCCAAGCTATATGTAATTGCTGTCCATTCAGGGAAGAAAATCTTGGCTGAATTGTAGGCATAAAACCATCATCCTGGGATGTGTTTTTTTCCAATACGAAATCACCTCAATATTGGTCAGTCGGCCAATGTGCTTACACAGCTCTCTACCGAAAAGCTACAGGACATTTCAAATCTTACCACTTTGAAGGGGAGAGAAATGAATTTTTTCTACCTCAATGAATGTGAAATGGGAGGTGGGGGAATTCCTTAAATATATATACCCTTCCCTTGAATAGTTGCAAAGAATCATTTTGTGCTGGCTAAGACACACAAAGCCAAGTCCTATGCTTTGCTGATTGCTATATTTCATTTATTGCTTAAAAATTCTTGAACGCTTACAACATGCTGTGCTCAATGAGATGAAGTTCCTCCAGAAGAGGGCACCATTCACCTTTATATCCCTGGTTCTTTGCACCTTTCTCATGCTATTGCAAATCCATTTCTTATTTCATTAAAAAAAAGCTGTTATAAAAAAGCAGGATGTGGCGAAAATAAAACTAGTATCACAGTTCTGGTATTTTGTTTTTTTCATAGTTCTACCCCTTTTCCTTCTGTACAAACCCAGCAAATTATTTAATTTACACTATAACTTTTGAACTATTTAAAATCCCACTGGAAAATAAATTAACAAACATATTTGTAAAAATATGGCAGGCTGCAGAAATGCAGTTAAAAGACTTTTTTAAAAGCACACATACGCACACACAAAACTCGGATTGAAAATAAACTTAGAAATGTAAAAAAATAGTTACGCACACTTTTTTACATTCACTATACAAAATTAAAAGAGTGCAAAACAACAGTGATGACAACAAAAAGGATTTGTACAGAAATAAACAAATTCTGTGATCTGAGTCATTGCTGTTAATACAATAGTCTTATGTTTTCTGTCCTTTTTATGTCAGCTGGAAAAAAAAATAGTGCAATGTTGTAACTAGAAAAGCAGCACAGCAATCAATACTCCTAAGCAGTCCAGGGACTCTTCACAGATCCATCAGGAGTCCGCTGCTGCTACGTAACTCCTATTTCCCAGCAGCTTCTGGATTCTACACATGGATACCCTTCACTGCCTGTTTGATACTTTCCAGCAGGGCTTTGCAGTCCGGGGAATAGTCCCTTTCCAGATTACTGTACATGTCTGTGAGCGTATTTACATATGCTTCAAAATTCTGCTCACTGATTGGGCCCTAAATGAAGACAAAATATGGAAGTCAAATTTCAGTGTGATAACTACAACACCGGAGACAAAAAAGAAGCAGCACTTTGTTTTCTCAGCTGGCATGGATCAGGTGGAAGTATGTTGGAAGAAGCATGCTTTCACCTAGTAAATGAAACTGTCAACAGGAGAGTATTGAGTTTATTCCATGAAGCTGTTATTCCACAGCAATCACGTGATAATTGATAGGAGCAATATGCTGCAATGATCACCCTTGCTATCATACCTCTCCAGATTCTTGCAACTGTGCCAATTCACCACTCCAGGGTCCTGCAACCATACTTTCACTTAGCTTGGTAACTTTGCACTCCATAAATGTTTTAATAATGTTTTTAAACAACAATTTTGCAATTCTAGCTAAGTTTAGTAAAAAAAAAAAAGGTTAAATTTCATATGCCTTATTGCTTGGGGAATAGTGAGGGGAAAGGGGAAGAAGAGGAAAATTACATTCCAACATTCCTTAAGTACTGGCAAGTCAGCACAGAAGCAAAATAGGCTTTAAGGCTGGTTTGCCCGCTTTGTGTAATGATATTTTTTTTTCATGACAGGAATGACTTGAGAAACTGCAAGTCACTTCTGGTGTGAGAGAATTGGCCATCTGCAAGGACATTGCCCAGGGAATGTTTGATGTTTTACCATCCTTGTGGGAGGCTTATCTCATGCCCCCACATGGGAGTTGGCAGAGGGAGCTCAACCAGCTCTCCCTGGATTCAAACCGCTGACCTATTGGTCAGCAATCCTGCCAGCACAAGGGCTTAACCCATTGTGCCACTGGAGGCTCCTGTGTAATGATGTCTTATATTTGTAAAGGAAGTAAGAGTGAGAACAGGCTTCCATGGCAGTGGTACAGTGGCTCCATTCAGAGTCTTATTTATGATGTTAAGGGAGCTAGTCAAGGTGCTAAATCAACTCCCCCCCCCCCCAAAAAAATAATAATACCCAGATTCAGTACTCTGAAGAGTTTGTATAAAAGTTTGGAATAAAACCTAGAGATGAACTACAGCACCCATGACATGTACCAAAGGATTGGGAACCTCTTTTCGTTGCATACCAGGAAGTGTGTGGAGTTAAAATGTGTGGTGAATGGAGATAAAACCAAAAAGGAGAGAGCACTCCTCCCTTTTTACTATTCATCTCCATTCTATCGTTTGGACATATTTAGGTCTTTCTCATGCTCCCTTTTATTTTATTTTTATCTCTTTTGCTTTATTTTTCTTTTTGCCTAGAATACTGTTAGGGAAGAAACAATTTGTTTCATTTATTTATTCAATTTATCTGAAGTTGCTTAAAACATTTTTAAAACCAGTTAAAATGTTATTCCCATAAAAGTTAATGACAATTCACTTATAAACACAAGATTACAATAAAAAAACATGATTAAAACATAGTAAAAAAAGATAAAAATGTAAGCTCATTAAAACTCATTTTTTCACATATGTTATAGGCCTAAAATAAAAATATTTGCCTGCCAGTGAAAGTAAAGGAGAGATTGTGTCAATCAAACCTTCTACTTTGAGCAGCCAAGAAGACTCTCTTTTGTGTCCTTACCAAATGTGCTGGTGATTGTGGTAAAACCAAGAGAAAGCCTTCCAGCAAAAATCTTAAAACATCCAGGAAGATGTCAAATTATTTGTTCGATTTGAAGAATTTTGTAAAGTTAGTTTTTAGACTCCAACTTTCAGAATGTTCCAGGCCACACGGCTACAGTGGCAAGGTTTTCTGAGATTTGCAGTCCACCCAAAATATAACCTTTCAAAGCTCTGATCATAGCTCAGAAGTGATTTTTAAAAACTAAACCAAGGATTTTATAAAAAATACGATGAAGATCTCAGATGGACTACTTGTGTTTCAGAATTCTGCTTCTCTATGGTCTGTTCAGTTCACCATGGACATTTAAATAAGCTTCTCATTTAAATGTTTTCTTCATTAGAAACCAGTGTCAAGAAACCCCAGAGAAACTCATTCATGACCCAGGTATCTAATGCTGTTTTACCATATTTTGTGAATTGACAAATTTTATCTGTTCATTGCTCTAGATTCCCCTGCTCCAGCTTCACTGAGCAAGCAAGGCCAAAACACTGCCATAATATCAAAGCTCTGCCAAATAGATTGAACACTGGGGTGGGTACTATTCTTGAGATAGCCAGTGTTTTATTATAATAAAGCATCCAGTATTTTACTATTATTTGAAGAAACTGCTGGTCTCAGCTCCAAAAAGGCAGTGTTATCTGAATATATGCCATTAACTTAAGCTTGATCTCATATGCAGGCCCTTGAGCAACCAGTAAGCATACCAAGTTCTAGACATTTACTAGAAATCTAAAAGCTATTTCAGGTACAGAAATTGCCTGTCAAAATCCAGTGGATGCTTTGTTGGATTTTTTTTGTTTTGTTTTTTTAAAAAGAAATGTTCTTTCTTTGAAACATATAATCTGTTACTATGTCCTATCACAAAGTACTTTTGAAATGAAGATTCTCTTTCCAAAATAAAAAAAAATGGGCTACTCATTTGGAAATCAAAGTTCAAAGTCATTTTGGCCCCTAGAACAAAAACATTCCACAATTTTTTTGGAATTTAAATCAAGATTATAATGATCCCATGAGGATCATGATTTTTGGAGCCTTACCAAAGCTCTTTTGCAACCTTCCTAAAAAAAAAATGAGACTGAGGGCACATCTAGATAGCCTCTTTAAAGTGGGAGTTCCCACACTTTAAAGTGGGCCATCCAGATGATGTTCCACAGAAAAATGAATTCATTTGCCACAAACCACAAACCCTGGTTTGTTGTGAATTAATTTGCTAGCAGATTTATTCTGTGCTTTCTTGGAAGGCACTGGACAAACTCACTACTTCCACTGTGTGTACTGCTCCCTCTAAACTTCTGGACTTTTGCGGGAGCAGTCCAGTCAGTAGTCCCACATACTTCCTGCCTAAATTAGCCTAGACACCAATCCCCTCTCCAAACCCCCCTTTTAAATAAAATAACTTACCCGGCCTCCATTAGCATGGTGCTGGAGTTTCCTAGTGCATAAGAATGATGCACCAGGAGAATGGGGGGGGGGGGGAGGAAAGTCACTCCTGGCCCTCTCTCCTGGCGCATCATTCTTATGCACCAGGAGAGCTCTGGCACCATGCTAATAGATGCCGAGCAAGTTCTTTTATTTTTAAAAGGGTTTTTTGGGGGGGGCTAGGGGGTGTTAGGGCATCTGGGTGTTTTCCTGGAAGGTTCTGGGAGTGCATTTCGACACCTGGCCCATAAAGCATGTGTGGTTTAGGACCCGGGAACATTCGTGTTTTTTAAAAATGAATCTTCCTGGGTTAAAGGGCTGTCTGGATGCACCCTGAGATTCAAAAATTATGTAATGAATCATTCACACAGTTGGTTTTGTGTTTCTTGAATAATTTTGAAAGTTAGCTCGAATGATGTACTACAAACAACTTTTGAAAGAAAAATGACTTTCCAAAGTGGTTTTTGGAATACACTGAATTAGCAAGCAATGTCTAATCCTATAGGTTAATATAAAGTGACTCCTAGTTTTCAAATATGTTTTCCTTATTCTGGAAATATTTTTCTTCCATGCTTAAATCTATGATAGCTATTTGGGGTAAATATGCCAAAAACATCAAGTCCTGTCTGATCTTGGAAGTTAAGTAGGTTCAGCCATGGTTTGTATTCAGATAGTGAACACCTGGTGCTGTGGACTGTATTTCAGATGAAGGCACCTGAAAAACCATATCTGAGTATTCTTTGCCTAAGAAAAACCTATTAGATTCATGGGGCACACACAAACATACACAAGAGTCTTTGGTGCTCACTTTTTTACTATGCGGCAAGATGGACTGTACACAACTTCTGTACATCTTTGGCAGACCTGCGATATGCTACCATGTTGCCCTTGGTCTTTCAGAGTAATGCCTACATGCTCAGCCCCAGACATACCATTTGTGGAAGCTGAATGTCGGCAAGACTGGAAATGAGGGCTTGGCTTAAGCCAGCCAACTCCTTTAACAGGCTCTCGTTGTTCTGCTCTATAAGTTTGTTCTCTTCTTCTATTGTTTTCAGATTGCTTTCCATAGATGTTATCTGGAATGATGAAGCAAAATGATTCATAACAAAATGTGAACGGTATGACTCTTGACCTGAAACACAGCTATTGGCAACATGCCACTCGGAGGAAACAGCACACTTAAGAAGATATCCGTGCAAAGTAAATCTCAAAGTATTTTCAGTTACATGCACATCAGTGTCACAAGGCACACCTAATTGGGGCAAGTTATGCCATTTCCAGACCAATGAATGGCTTCTGCTTTTGCTCCACAAGGAAAACATGTTGAAATGAAATTCTAGACAGTGACCCTGATGGGTGAAAAGAGCATTATTTGTGGGAAGTGAGTTCACAAATTGATGAAATGCATGAAAGGCCACAAAGCCTCAAGCTGACAATGTGGGAGGAGGTCAGTGTCTGGTTAAAAACGGAGTTTTGCCTTTAGGCATAGAAAGATTGAAAAGCAAGTGCACTGCTATTTACATTGCTGTCTTTTTCTTACAGCATCCCTGCTGATTCACTACAATAGCAGCAGCCCTGATATGAGTTTTAGAGTAGTTTCCTGGGATAAGTTTTGTTGTGGAATGACTGAAATTAGAAACAGGGTGGAATTGAAGATTTGAAGAAATAAAGAAAAGAAAAACATACAAAATAAAAGAACTTGTATTGCAGCTAGTCACTCTAATCTACATCTGACATAAATTGCCCCCCCCCCCCAAGTCTTTTGAGATGTGTTGAAATCAAGGGATGGGAATAAGGAATGTTATGTTTATATAGTTCATGTATTCCATGAGGTGATTAATTTGTTGAAAAACTAAGGGCCAGACTTAGACAGAGCCATGTTTGGCATCTATGGCAGGGGATTTTAACCAGGCATCCACAGACTCCTTGGGCTTTGTAGAAAGATTTTAGGGGGCCCATGAGCTTGAATGGAATACATTTATGATTTTTATTTTCTTTGACCTCTAACTGAAATCAAACATTTCCTTCATGTATGAGTCCATGCAATAAATTACAGTTGTATTCATTTCATATCACATTACAGATGTTGCATAGCCTGAAAAATCATGTGAACAGATGTTTCGCCATGTGAAATTGGTACTACAAATGTAATTTTGAATAATTCCAAAATTTAATTTAAACACATGTTAATGTTGGGTGTCATAAAATTATCTGCTGCTACATTCTGAGAACAACTCTGTGGTTTTCACCTGATTGGTAAAGGGATCAATGGAGCCAAAATGTTAAGAATCCCCTGATCTATGGGGTGAGAGGCAAGGCATGTTCTCTACACAGTTGGCCTGCCCATTTGTGGGTTAAGCATTTGCAAATGTTATTATTCATGGATTATCATATTTGTTGCTATCTCTCCTGATGCCCTGTGCCATTTTTAACAAAGACTTTGACAGCACCAGTGTCGCAGGAAGAAAACCGAAGTGATGGGATTTCTGGTCCCAAACACATCAATGTGTGTTTGTTCACTCATGTGGGTCAAGTGTGATTTAAAGAGCTTAGAGATAATATACATTTTTTCACTTCCATGTGGGTCTTGCAACACCAAACCTTTCAATACTAGAAGGCCAAATTATATTAAAAATTAAGAATATAAAGGGTAGGTTTTTGGAACAATTCTACATATCTATGAATTGCATTTCCTAGGGGGTGTGGAGGATGGATGAAGATGAAAAGACTCCAGATTTTAAAATGCAACTCAAAATAAATAGAAATCTTATTTAGGCATGTTTCTTTGACTTCTATTCCGCAAACAAAACTTATAAATTTGGTGTTGTTGCATTTTTGCTTTGTTTTGCATTAATGCATGAAAAGGTTTTTGAAGTAGTCAAAGAGTAGTTGAACTAGAATATTTTATTAAAGGAGAAATAAGCAATGTGAATGGAAGTTATCTAAACTTAATTCCAGACAAATAATAGCATTTATCAGAATTGTTGTCAATATATTCCCTCTTAATCAGACACAATTTCATCATTTTACTTTTATTTAGGTAGGGGAATGAAGACTAAAATCTTTTAACATATAAATGTTGGCATGCTTCAAGAGCTGCACGCATTTATATATGCTTCCCTCAGACTGAGTGAACTAAAGTTAACCATGACTTTAGATTTTAGACTAAAATAGTATTATATTAATTCCAGTTTTCCACTTTGTCCAGTACTGTTTTCATCCATTGTGTCGCAATTAATTCTATGAAACAATGCATTTCTAAAAATGGTACATTTTCCATGGAAAAAAATTAAGTAGTGGAAATTTTACAAAAACTACAATAGTAAATATCAATGGAAACATTACAATTAATTAAGCAAATCTCTTGAAATTATCTCTTGAAACATGGTTTATGTTATCCCAGCACTAACTCAAGGAAGTGGCTAGAAATGTATGAAAGGCTCCTCTTTGCTATGGGAAGGTTAAGGGTTATTGCCCTGATACATCTGGAGATAAGCTTATAATTGCATGAGTCCACTTCTTGCTCATGGAAGTCAGTGCAGATGGACTTGTTCAGTGAGTTATTCAAGTTGTGCCTGGCTTACGTCCTGCTTTAAATAAAAATATGAGGTAGGTAGTTCCTGTGTTCTTTCATTTTCTAAGGTTACAGTTTTTTTCTTTTGCTTGTGCCACCTTGATCTCATATTGAGCAAAAGACCATGCAACCTTGTGTTCCCAAACACAAGAATCATCCCTTACTGCTCTTAAGGTACATCCATTTCACAGAGATTCACAAAGATCCAATTTGAATATTTTAAAATGCTCGCGTTCCTACCTCCTTTGCATGCGCGATTGGTGGGGACGAGGGTGAGGGCCTTCTCGGTGGTGGCCCCCCGACTCTGGAACTCACTTCCCAAGAGCATTAGGCATGCCCCAACTCTGGCAGTCTTTAGGAGGAGCCTAAAAACGTGGTTGTTCCAGTGTGCCTTCCCAGAATAAGGAACATTCTCAGCAATATGCTCTCAGAATGCACTTTACTACTGGTTTAGGACTGACTGTGTCCCCTCATCTCTCTTTGAAAACCATATACCAGTTATATCCTACCTTGTTCGTGCCCAGCATTTAATTTTTAAACTATTACATTTGGCCTGGCCATAGGTTTTTAAATCCTTGTGTGTTACTGTTTACTATTTATTGTTTATATGTGATTTATATTAATTGTATTGTATTTATTGTTTTTGTTTATTGCTTTTGTTTATTGATGTACTGTTGGGCTTGGCCTCATGTAAGCCACTCCGAGTCCCCTTGAGAGATAGTGGCAGGGTATAAATAAAGTTTTATTATTTATTATTATTAAAATAGTAACAGAAAGAAAAAGAGAGAAAGTCTCAGGAAACTGATAGGGAGAATATCAGACAATTCTGGATGTATTCTATATGAAAATGCTTATAGATTTTTGGGGGGCAGAAAATTTCTACTCAGAAAAACATATTTTCTCAGGGAAAAAAAATATCCCCAGAAAACATTTCCCTGCACAAAAACAAATATTCTGCATAGAAAGGAAGTTCAGGACCAGTTTTCTTGCACAGAGAACAATGCAAAAATGAATTTTTCTTGAGCAGAATTAGTCCTGAACTGTGAATGATATTTGAAATATGTACAGTTTACAATTATTTTCTCATATTGAGATGAACAATTAGTAAAAATTTTCATTATTGCCAGTGAGCAGAATTTATATCCCTAAATAGGACAGTTATTAGTTACTGGCTAACTGTGGTTTGTGTGTTTATTATTCTTTCTGCAGACAAGATTTTATGCATTATTTCCTTGGCAAGTTGTACCAAGTAGCCCCAAAACATAACTGGCTTCTCTTCTCAGTCTTCTAAGTGCCCTTACTTTTCTCCAAATTTGTTTGTTGTCTGTTTTCTTTGTGTGAGTCAGGATTCAAGGAGAGTATGTTCCAATAATCATTATTTAACATTTTAATTTTTTGACTGCATTCTCCATTTACAAGTAATTCCCGGGTTCCAATTTGTTGGTTGTTCATAATGAAGAGTGGCTTGATCTACATCCAGCCAGGACTACCAAACTAGTTCTGATTAAAGTACACCTATTCAGTCAATGGGATATATGTCAGAGTTGACTTGTCATTTGGCCAGTGATTTGGGGTTGGGAGTAGCATTCTCTTGATACTACTCCTCTTACTCTGTATGTAGCAAGATACTTGCTCCATCTTTATTATCCTTTATCTGATACCTTTGAATTGTACTTCTGTGGGCTCATTTTGTGCTTAGGTCTCTAATGATTGTCTCACCATTTCCTGAGTACCCCCTTTGGTTTGTTGGTTTGTGGACCATAACAACCTGTATCCATCTTCTCATGCCTTATCGTGGCTAATGGAAACAATCTGTCAGTGAAGTATTTGGACTTGTTATGCTAATCATTCCTATTGCTGCTTTCTGGAAATACATGTGAGGAAATAAAATTTGTATGGTTTATTCTTAAACTTTAGCAGTGAGTTAATTTCTCTGCTTTCGCTTTGTGCTTCATTATTTACTAAATGCATGTCATGGGTGTACATTTACATGGACATGTGTGAATAAGGACATTCAACAGCAATATCAAATTAAAAAAAAGATGCACAGGCGGTACACTGGAGGCCTTGAAAGTAAAGCACAGAGAGCTGAGCATAGTTTCAGGTCCTTCTATCTCTTGGTAAAATGACTTCAAGTTGCAGGACTGGGTGCTTATCAGAATAAATTATTAGTTCATTGGTGTTTCTTTTTCCATTTCAGAATTTACTTGAGAAACTGCAAGTCGCTTCTGGTGTGAGAGAATTGGCCATCTGCAAGGATGTTGCCCAGGGTATGCCCGGATGTTTTACCATGCTGTGGGAGGCTTCTCTGGTGAGAATAGAGGCTTCATGTGTTTATATTTTAATTTTGATTATATGCATCTCTCTTTGAGAAATGAACTCATTTAGTTTAAACCTCACTAACTATAACAATAACTTACACAGTTTGCCATGCTTTTACCATAACACTACCTGGTTTGCATACTTCCACATGCTTCCAATGCCAGATCTATGCATACAATTATGGCATGAATACCAAGTCAATTTCCTGATGGGCAACATGAAGTTGAGTCCACCAGTTCTGTGACTTGATCCATGTCAAAATTATTACTATTCGTAAAGCTCACTCAAGGATTTTCTTTCTCACCTGTGTCTGAAGTTTCATCATGTCAGCTTCAATTTTTAGGTTAGATTCATTCAGTTCTTTTATTTCTTCATCCAAATGTCTTATTTCCTCCTCGTTTTCTAAACCTGCATGGAAATGTAACCAAATGAAGATCAAAACAACACATGCCTGAAAAGATGAGCAAATAATAATCTACATCTAATAGTACAATGTACACAAGCACACACTTTTTTGAAAAAACTACTGGTCCTTTTCTTTAGTATGAAAAATAAATGCATACAATTTAATCTTATACTTATCAGAGTCATTGTCAAGATTCTTATTATGTCACGTAAGTTAAAAAGAAACAAGTGTAGTGTTCTTCCCTGACAAGTGATCCTTCAAGTAAATCAATGTAATTTGCATAAGACCTGACATTAATTGTTTTTTTTTTGTTTTTTTTCACTGGCTTTCTGCTGAAATATAGACACTTGGTGGTGTCTATGGACAACACCAGCTCTTTGGCTTAGAAATGGAGATGAGCACCAACCCCCAGAGTCCGACATGACTGGACTTAATGTCAGGGGAAAACCTTTACCTTTTATTTATTTCTACAGTTAACTTGTTAATGATTTTTCTACTTGTTTCCAGCCCTGAAATGATTCATACAATCCTGTATTTTAGACATACATTTTATCTGTAAAGAAATGAGAATCTGAGTTTTTTGCTAGCAAACACAGCAGATTAAAGACTTATACAAGGATAAAGAAAAGTAATGATCAAGTAATTTGATTGCTGCCATTTGGTTCAGAGAAGTAATGCTCGGTTTAGAAATCTTACATTTTGAAACTACAGGTTCCATCAGCAGAAGCCATGCTGACTCGAGGAGAGTGTGAATTGTAATAAAAAGTAACTTTTCCAGTCTCTGCTGCTAATCAGAATAGCTGATACTAGGAAAAGAGAGGTTCATGGTCTTCATTTTGATTCATTCACTCTTGCATTCACATCTTCTTACCTCCACTTGCTTTCAACTTGATGGTCATTAATTCTTCAGATATCTTGCCCTTTTTTAAGGCTTGTGCATTCAGAGGACATCCAGACAAACTGAAAAGAGTAGGAAAGGGAACCTATATGAAAGTTGAAACAGAATTTGATTCCTGCTCCCCAAGTCATCTGCTCAAATTGTTTCAAATTTATTGTGTTTTCTGCAAACTGTAATCCCATAATAATACTGTTATATTATTATCAGGTGCACAAGATTGCCAGTGACATAACTGGTTGGGTAGTAACTCAGGGGCTTCTTAAGATGATAAACAGTAAACCACTTCTAGTCCAGTTCCAGCTGTGGCTAAAGTAGTAATGCAAACCCTCTAGGTTTAGTAACAAAACTACAAATCATGACTCATTTCAAACATTACACTTGTGACTGGCTGCTAGTATGACAACAATATTTTATTTCCCTTCTGTCACTGTAGCAGCTATCCACATTGCCCATACCATCTCTGGAGATGTGAGTCCCAACACTTCAGAAGACTTTGAGGTAGAAGTGGAAGAATTATTGGAAAGGAGGGCTGCCAGCTACTATTCTTTTGACAGAACCAGCTCCATTAATGGAACAAACCTATAGTATCCTGGTCAAAGATTTTGATCGGTGAAGTCTTTGAACTTGAACTTGAGCAGAACAACATAAGAGTCAACTTTAGAAAGTCCATGAAAATTAAGAAAGGTGGAAATATAGGTATGTTTCCCCTTCAGGTCAGCACATATAATATGACCCCCATATCTGTAGAGGATACATACCAAGCCCCCCCCCCCCCATGGGCAATTGAGACTATAAGTGTGGTGAAGTGTGAATTTTAATCTACAGTTATGTATAATTATAGATAGGTGTTTAAAAGGGTAAGTATTTAAACTAGCATAACTGGGGGGTGGGGGGGATGGTAGCCAGCTTAGCTCACTCTGAGCTGGGTTGCCATGGAAAAAGGGGCGGAGCCAACTGCCACTTGGCAGGGCAGCCATTTTAAAACAGTTAGTCTGTAGTCAGTGAGCTACAGGGAAGGCTGGTTCTGTTGTGTGTTGAGAACCAGAAAGGTGGTCTGTAGTCTAAGAACTACAGGGAAAGGCTGATTCTACTGTGTTAAGAATCAGAAAGATTTTGGCTTTTAGCCTGTGTAGTTTAGATAGGTCAAGTTGACTTATTTATATTATTAGTCAGTGTATGAGCAAAAGGGGGAGATAACCCTAATAAGAATCTTTACTGCAACAGAAATAACATAAGGAAAGAATAAACTTGTACCCGAAGTAATCTGTTTAAGAAAGAAACACATTTTGAAGGAAAATAAGTTTGAAACCTGTTTAATGGAAGGAATAGTCCTCTTAAGAGTTGTTTTATGAAATGTTATAAATGTAACCACTGAAGAAATGTGCCTCTAAGAGTTAAGAAGCCACCAAGCTTCTTCTATACTTCAATAAACTTGTTACAGTTTCTTCTAAAGCCAAGTCTCTGTTACAAATACTTTCAAGTTTTGCCATGCTACACATTGAAGAAAGACCAATTCAATATTACAAGCCATTAGTTGTGTTATCAATTTAGTAAGTCCTTACAAAGTGGTGGCTTTTTTACAAACCATTACAAACTGGTGGCCTCTTTGCAAATTGGTGGCATTGTTACAATAAGTAATTGCAAATACTATATTTTAATTATACTTGGGTGGGAAGTATATCATAGACTTATACTGGAGGACTAGATAGGACCACCCACTCTTCTGAGTGTGGGTCAGTGAAACTGTAGATATCCATGGTTGGAGCAGGATTGTATTATATATGGATTTCTACAACTGAAGAAAAAATAAGATATTCTAAAACAACGAGATTGGAGTTGTCCCTATGAACTACAGAAAATCTTTACTCTTGTGTTTTCTCTTAAGAGAGTTATAGCATTCCTTTTTTTTTAAATGGATGTGAAGGTTTTCACTTCTTGTAGGATTTTTTTTTTTAAGTTCCAGTGATTTGAGGTAAACCACCACATTTGCAGGCAGTTTCTTAGCCTTTTGGGATATTTTTAGCTAGTTAATTTCTTTCTTTTTTTGAGGAGGTTAGAGGATTGGGTGGTCTCAGGATCTTGCAGAATTGCAGAAAAGAGTGTGTTTAATGTAGGAGTCATGAAATTATAACAAGCAACAGTATTTTAATATCATCAATGGTTAAATCCACACAAGTACTGTACATTGCAATGAGCTATTCACATTTTTGAAAGGTGTAACAATATGACGCAATACGATACCTTCGGTGGGTGACAAAAACGTTATTAACATGGCCCAGCCCATTGCAGCCTGGCAAAGGACAGTGCGGCAGCTCTTGCTTGTTCAGCTTCCAAGGCAGCGAAGACCCATTCAGTGGACTCTCCTTCTGTCTCTTGGCAGCCACAGGACAACCAGAAGCAGTACGATGGGAAGTGTATTTACCTGATATGTGACCTTGGCCATCACAGCCTAGCACCGGACATCTGCAGAAGCACAGCAAGACCCATGTTAGTTTCAACTTGACAACAGTTGCAGGGGGGAAATGTCCTTGTAGCAACTATATTACATTATAAAACTGTTTTTCAAGTAAATTTGAGAACACCTACTTTGAGGAAAACTGTTAATATACTGTTATTAAAGCATCAGTCTTACCATTATATTAATGGGCTCTGTTATACAACAGACACCAAAAACAGGAGTTTTTGGTAGTTACTTCATGGTTCTGTCAAAACCTTTTTACTAAGCCCACTTACCTTTCCATTTACAAAGGAATGATAAATACTATTCTTATTATAAAGATTTAACTCCATTATTTTTTCTTATGCTGGCTTCTTGAATATTTTTGTATTATTAGTTATTCTTACTTTATGACCTGTTTGGATGCTTTTAATTACATGATTATTTTAGGTTAATGAATGTTGTAAGTGTTTTTAAAACCTCCACAATGAAAATTTGGAATGCAAATTACATTCATGTTGTTAATGTTTGTTGCAATTAGAATAATGGAAAATGAAACATGACAGAACAAAACATAAAACTAGGAATTATGTGTATGAGTGTTTTGGGGAGGGATGACAAGAACTCCACTTGAATATTTCTATCATACATCTGTTTTACAATTGAGTACCACCAGGAGTCATCCCAGAATCTACAAAAGAATGCCAGAATCTTATATCACCATCTACATCACTACCTTAACATATCCTTAGCTATGTAGCAGAGACATTAAGAAGCCATTGTACACCAGGCATTTTGATGGTTCTGCTATGTAGTAATGTAGCACAAGTTCTCTACTGGATATGGATAATTCAGAATGGTCTAATTGTAATTTCCAGAGAACTAAGGCTATTAAAAAGATGTAACTTCACAAGATTCCAGTTTGATGATCAGGGGTTTCAGCATGAGTGCTTGACTTTTGGTCAAATGTATATATATTGTAGCTGTTATAAGCAAGCTACGTTAAAGATCATGGCCACTTGGCTGGGTGGATTCCAGAAGATTTAGTCCAAAATGTAACTTTTCAAAAATCTATTCCTTTGCTCCCAAAGCTGAGGAGCTCCATTATGTAGTACCCTCTTGAGCTAACACAGTTCCTTAAGGCATAAAACGTAACTTTTCACATTTTATTTAGATTTACAGTTGAGGAGAAGAGATAATATATGTTCATGAATCTGACATCAAGGGCCCTTCTACACAGGCTCGAGTCCTGATAGAAACTGAGATTTTATGTCCCATTTACTCTTGGGATTGAGGCCATACAGCTGGTCCAAATTCTGTGCCTTTGAAGAGGAAGGGCTACATGCCCTCCCAGGTCAACCAAAGGTTGACTCACGATGGTGTCTAACCAGCCCTCACCCCCTTTCCCATTTGCCCTCCAAACTTTACAGAGGGGGCCGAGCATGCAGCCAGGCCTCTCTGTTAAGTTTAGGGGGCAAATGGAGCTGGGAAGGAAGGATGGGTGTCCCATCCCACTCCTTTGAGCTCTTAGGTCCCAAAGAACTGGGATGGCAATGGGGATCTACCCCTGGGGTCATGGAAAGGGTTCCCAGGAGTCAGTCCCCACAGGCCCAGTACCTCCAACAGATCTGGACCTTTCAGTAAGATCCAGATCTGTTGAGGTGTTTTATTTATTCAAAGTAAACTGAGAAATCAGAGTTTACTTTGGCTTAATCAGTGCTAACCTGAGAGGTTGTTTGGACACTTCATGTTAACCCATGATGGGTCGCAGATTTTGGACCTGTGTAGAAGGGCCCAAAGCTGAATATTCTTTGTGATATATAATTCAAATTATATGTCCGCAACATTGTTCAGGAGACGGCAACAAAGTACGTCCCAAAGAAAAAGAAAACCAAGAAGGCAAAGTGGTTGTCTGCTGAGACACTGGAAGTAGCCCAAGAAAGGAGGAAAGCAAAAGGAAACAGTGATAGTAAGGGGAGATATGCCCAGTTAAATGCGCAATTCCAGAGGTTAGCCAGAAGAGATAAGAAACTATTTTTAAATAAGCAATGCATGGAAGTGGAAGAAGACAACAGAATAGGAAGGACAAGAGACCTCTTCCAGAAAATTAGAAACATTGGAGGTAAATTTCAGGCAAAAATTGGTATGATAAGAAACAAAGATGGCAGGGACCTAACAGAAGCTGAAGAGATCAAGAGAAGGTGGCGAGACTATACAGAAGATCTGTATAGAAAGGATAATAATATTGAGGATAGTTATGACGGTGTGGTGAATGAATTAGAACCAGACATCCTGAGGAGTGAGGTTGAATGGGCCTTAAGAAGCATTGCTAACAACAAGGCAGCAGGAGACGACGGGATCCCAGCTGAACTGTTTAAAATCTTAAAAGATGATGCTGTCAAGGTGATGCATGCCATTTGCCAGCAAATATGGAAAACACAAGAATGGCCATCAGACTGGAAAAAATCAACTTACATCCCCATACCAAAAAAGGGAAATGCGAAAGACTGCTCCAACTTCCGTACAGTGGCTCTTATTTCTCATGCCAGTAAGGTAATGCTCAAGATCCTGCAAGGAAGACTCCAGCAATACATGGAGCGAGAGTTGCCAGATGTTCAAGCTGGGTTTAGAAAAGGCAGAGGAACGAGAGACCAGATTGCCAATATCCGCTGGATAATGGAGAAAGGCAGGGAGTTTCAGAAAAACATCTACTTCTGCTTCATTGACTATGCTAAAGCCTTTGACTGTGTGGATCATAATAAATTGTGGCAAGTTCTTAGTGGGATGGGCATCCCAAGCCACCTTGTCTCTCTCCTGAGGAATCTGTACAAGGACCAAGTAGCAACAGTCAGAACTGACCACGGAACAACAGACTGGTTCAAGATTGGGAAAGGCGTACGGCAAGGCTGCATACTCTCACCCAACCTTTTTAACTTGTATGCAGAACACATCATGCGATGTGCGGGGCTGGATGAATGCAAAGCTGGGGTGAAAATTGCTGGAAGAAACATTAACAACCTCAGATATGCAGATGACACCACCCTGATGGCCGAAAGCGAGGAGGAGCTGAGGCGCCTTCTAATCAAGGTGAAAGAAGAAAGCGCAAAAGCCGGGTTGCAGCTAAACGTCAAAAAAACCAAGATTATGGCAACAAGAATGATTGACAACTGGAAAATAGAGGGAGAAACCGTGGAGGCTGTGACAGACTTTGTATTTCTAGGTGTAAAGATTACTGCAGATGCAGATTGTGGCCAGGAAATCAGAAGACGCTTACTTTTTGGGAGGAGAGCAATGTCCAGTCTCGATAAAATAGTGAAGAGTAGAGACATCAGACTTGCAACAAAGATCCGCCTAGTCAAGGCCATGGTATTCCCTGTAGTAACCTACGGATGTGAGAGCTGGACCTTAGGGAAGGCTGAGCGAAGGAAGATCGATGCTTTTGAGCTGTGGTGTTGGAGGAAAGTGCTGAGAGTGCCTTGGACTGCGAGAAGATCCAACCAGTCCATCCTCCAGGAAATAAAGCCCGACTGCTCACTGGAGGGAAAGATACTAGAGACAAAGTTGAAGTACTTTGGTCACATCATGAGGAGACAGGAAAGCCTAGAGAAGACAATTATGCTGGGGAAAGTGGAAGGCAAAAGGAAGAGGGGCCGACCAAGGGCAAGATGGATGGATGGCATCCTTGAAGTGACTGGACTGACCTTGAGGGAGCTGGGGGTGGTAACGGCCGACAGGGAGCTCTGGCGTGGGCTGGTCCATGAGGTCACGAGGAGTCGGAGACGACTGAACGAATGAACAACAACAAAATTCAAATGGTGAGGAGCAATGCCAAGTTTTTTCTACTTCACTTACTTTAGTTCAGGGTCTTCTTTCTCCTCTTTCGTAGGAGTCAGTTTGAGACTGCCTTTCCTGGCCCGAGGACAACCAGATAAGCTGAAATCAAGTACACAAAATGGATCAATTAATTCCTCTTGGTTTGTAATGTAATTTCCAGTGGCTTTTGAGTCCCAATAAAATAAAGAATACTTACCTTCTGTGTGAGGCATAGTTTCCAGTCACATGACCAGAGCCATCACATCCAGGAGTAGGACACCTATACAACAAAGTGGAAAAGGTGGGAAAAAATGACCCTTTCAAGCCAATGAGACCTAACCAACTTAGCTAATTAGACAGGAGATGCAAAGATGTTGAGGCATGTGCACATGTACATCTATGGGTGTGTACACACACTTATGTAAGAAATATAGTATTATTATTTAGACATTCATAAAGCAGTGAAATTATGAGAAGAGGAGTTATACAAGCCCCAACTCCCCCCTTTTAAATTTTTGTTGTCCTCCTCCTGTGTTGAACACTAGATGCATGGAGAGACCTTCACAATTACAAAAGACCCTCTCCATTGGAACAAAACTCTGTTCTGTAGGATGCAAAACATCTCACTTGTCGCTAAACAAGTAAGACCGAGGGTTGACTTGTTAATGGAACAAAAGTAGTTATCATCCCTTCCACTTCTTCAGAAATTCTACTCACTTAAGCTCTTGAGAGTTGGCAGCCATCAAGGATTTCAATGTTTTGTCAGCCAATGGGCAGCCAGAAACACTAGGAAAAAATTAAATAGTTTTTATTGATTATGTTATTAAAAATCATATAGTCATGTGTTATCATTCTGCTGCTGCTGCTATCCCTACCACTAGTACTATTAATGACCAGGGCAGGACCCAATATGTTCTTTCCTTGGACCCTACATTTTCCACCAAAATCTGCCTTGGCTCGCCTCCCATTAGATCACTATTAAGTGAGATTGCAATGCCAAAATAGCAAAACAATACTCCAAATTTCAGATTATAATTTTTATAATGATGCATTATTGGTAAAGCTATAGGCATTCTAAACCTTGACTAGCTGAGGAGCTCGGCATGTCTCAACCCAACTCATAACTCCCACTGTTCAAAACACACACACACAAACTTCTATACTGGGGTGCTGTGTGGCGGTATGTCCATGTTCTAGCGGCAATTTCCCTGCATTTGTGGTTGGCATCTTCAGAGGATCTGATGGTGCTAAAGCAAGTTGAGTATATATATCTGTGGAATGTTCAGGGTGGGAGAAAGAACCAATGTCTATTAAGTGTGAAGAGTGGGATCCATTCATTGCCCTGTGGATTTCAATAGATTCTCTGTGTAGTCTGACAAAGTGGTTGTCAGAGTGGTCCAGAATTTCTGTGTTTTCAAATAATATTCTGTGCCCAGCTTGGTTTATCAAGTGCTCTGCTATAACTGACTCCTCTTGTTGAATTAGTCTGCAGTGCTTTTCATGTTCTTTGATTCATGTCTGGTTGCTGCGTTTGGTGGTCCCTATATAGACTTGTCCACAGCTGCATGATATATGGTAGACTTCTGCAGTGGTCATAGGATCCCTCTTATTGTTTGCCAACCATAGCATTTGTTGAATTTTCTTAGTGGGTCTGTAGATTGTTTATAGGTTATATTTCTTCATCAGCTTCCATATGCTGTCAGTGGATTCCTTGATGTATGATAAGAACACTTTCCCTCTAGGTGGCTCTTCATCTTTATTTCTGTGGCTTGTTCTAGGTCTTGCAACTCTTCTGGTGTCCGCAGAAGAGTAACCATTAGCCTGTAGAGCCTAGCTTAAGTGATCTAGTTCATCTTGAAGAGGGTGGGGTTCACAGATTCTGTTTGCACAGTCCACCAGAACTTTAATTGTGCTCCTTATTGTCCTGGATGATGATTGGAGTTTTTATGTAGATATCTAGCTGTGTGTGTAGTTTTTCCGTATACTGTGTGGTCCAATTGTTTGTTTGTCTTGCAGATGACCAGGATATCTAGAAATGACAGTTTTCCTTCATTTTCTTTTTCCATAGTAAATTGGATGTATGGATGGATGTTGTCAATATGGTCCAAAAACTTATTTAGTTCTTCATGTTTGAAATGGTGAATGTATCACCCACATAACAGAACCATATAGTGGGATTTTTGTTGTGATTTCCAGGGCTTGTTTCTGCTTCTAGGCCAGTGGTTTTCAACCTGGGGTCCCCAGATGTTTTTGGCCTTCAGCTCCCAGAAATCCTAACAGCTGGTAAACTGGCTGGGATTTCTGGAAGTTGTAAGCCAAAAACATCTGGGGACCCCAGGTTGAAAACCACTGTTCTAGCCCTCACTATTGACTATGCAATCAGTTACTTGCATGCTAATGGATGAATCCCACTCAAACACTTGTAAATCAAGCTTGCTAATTGCATCCTTCACACTTGGTTAATAGACATTGGTTCTTTCTCCCACACTGGACATTCCACAGGAATATACACTTGTTTTGCCAGTTTCAGTTGCCAAACACAGATGCCAAACACAGATGCGAAACATCAGGAGGAAATGCTTATAGAACACAGCCATGCAGCCCAGAAACCACACAACACCCCAGTGATTCCAGCCGTGAAAGCCTTCTACAATACTTTTAAAAAATATTTCCTTGTTAATGTCTCCCACATTTTCCTTTTACCTGCGGTGTGATGCATAGTTTCCTGTCACATGACCACTGCCATCACAACCTGGCGTTGGACACCTATCAAAAGAAAATGAAGGGAAATTACACTTGTATGGTCACTTCGATTAAAGGGGTCTTATTTAATTACAAAATCAATATACTAACTACAACTTCTAGCACATTGTAAAATAAATATACCAATAACTATATATTAGTGGTCTCTCCACTGTTGTTGTCTACTGAAGTACATTCCTATGTGCAGAAATGCTAACTTGTTCAGGTAGGAACTGGCCTTGTGATAGTAATCTGGAATGGATCCCCCCACAATAGTATATTTTTCATCAATAATACAAATGATATCATGACAATAAAAATGAATATGAATGGTAGCAAGCTGGTCCATAGCCAGGAAAAACAATTAGTGTGTGTGTATGTGGAAACCAGTTTTTAAATTTTTTTACCGAATCATGAAGAGTTGGTCCATAACACAAAATAATTTAGCCTTTGGGCTGATATGGGCAGGATAGAAATAATGTAAATAAATAAATAAATTTAAATTCTATGACATTTTATATTTTTATATGGGCTTGATTAAATAAAATTTTTATTTTAGCTACAAAGCTTCTTTTAAAAATCTGAAAATAACTCTTAATTGGTAATTTGGTGGTTACAAAAGAATACCACAATACCTGTTGGAAACACTTGAAAATTGTGTCAATTTGACAAAAATCAGGCTCAATCGATAAACTATGGTGGACATTCAAAAGTGCAAGTACAGTCAGTCTTTCTTGCCCCATTCTGCTTCTTATGTTTTCAAATATTTAAGAATTAAATATGACCTTTGTAATGTTTTGTTAAACTGAAGAGATAATGACAGAAACTTTCTTAGCATGTGTATGATTACTACAAATTCAGCATTCAGAACAGCTAAAAGAAGGTGTCCAATTTGGGAAGAAGTGTCACTCTTGTACAGAAGACTCGCTTTTAGTTCTTCAAGTGGTCTCACCACCACACTGTACAGTTCAACAAAACATAAACTGCATCATGTCACTCAACCCAACAGGATTAACAAAGCAGCAACAGGTTCTTTGTTCTTGATTCAGAGAAACAGTCTTTTATATTTTTCTTCAACAGTTCCTATCTGATGGATGATGCTCTGAAGAAATTGCATTCAGATGATATTGTTCCTTGGCAGTTTCAGACAAGTGGAATGCTGCAAGTTTTTGCTAAGGTCAGATTTAGTGAGCGAGCACTGCAGTGGATGTATGCAGCCTTTGGATACTGCTGTGACATAATTGCCTGTGCATCACAAATGTGACCACTAATATTAGCAGCTCCATCATAACCCTGTCCATACAAGTATTGGAAGTTCAGCCCAATTTTTTCAAGTGTTTTCAAGATAAAACCTGTAAGTTCTCCACCTTTCATATTATTTATCTTCACAAAGCTTATAAAGTTTTTTTTCTTATTCCCGAAGCTTAAATATCAACATACATTGCTGAGAGTGATAACTGTTTTGAGGTACTCACATCCAAAGTTTCATCTCCCAAAACAGAGAAAAACTGATGCATTGCATCTTTCAACATTTTTTTTCAATTATCTTGCTACTACAAATGTCTATTATTTCATTCTAGTGGCATGCAAAATTCCGTTGGTAGATTCAGATTTCAGATAATTTGGGAGATCCGGCATCTGACCCACTGGAAACAGACCAGGAAAAACCCCATCGGCTTACAGCCATTAATGTGTCCTATAAGTGTAGCAAGGTTCATCCTGATAGCCCTAAATATGATGGAGAAATTAGCCTCTTACTGAATCTTACTGGAATAAAAATGGAACTCACGGTTTCAAATTACGAATCTGAACGGCCTCCTTCCTAATCTCCGAGAATCTTCCCAAAAACAGAACCAAAAATTGAACAGATTTCTGCCGTTTTGCACATCCCTTTATTTTGTATTTGAGGATTAGTACACTGAGCAATCATAGCTGCAGTTTTGAGAGGGCCTTTCAGGTCAGTGTCTCCGGATCTGGCATAAGATCCCAACAAGGTCCTAAAATTACCATCATTGTGCAAAGGTTCTTCACAGCTAATGGGTCCTGAATCATTGTTTCCTGTTAAAACCAGTTATTGACAACCACAAAGGACTGTAGTTTCTAAAATTGACAAAAGTTTCTTTTTGCTTTCTTCTTTCTTCTTTTTTCTTTTATCATGAAGACTGGTTACAGCAAGACGTTTTCCACTGTGAATTAGCAAGAATTTTTCAGCCAAGTACAAGTTCTTCTAATTGTACTCTGTTTTTTGATGTCCACTGAAGACTTGTATTGCATTTTTCCATCGCACAAATTGTTTAGCAACCAATGCAGTAATCTTCTGATGGCCACATTTATCCCCATTTTCTCCTCCAAACACCACACAGTACTTACTTACAGAGTACACCTTGTACATGAAATGAGGAAAAATCTATTTAACCATTTGGGTTTAAAACTTAAATGTCTCTTATCCACAGGAAATACATATCCTGGCAATAAAGTCTGTGGATTTTGCACTAATTGAGCTTTCACTTGGTTATCAGAAACAGTCTTGTTCATATAAAGTCCAAGGACTAAAAATGACACAGCTTCTTATCTTTGTTCCTGTTCCATGGTTTCTCTGGCAGGACTTGGATTAGACGAACCTGTGGTAGACACCTCAATTTCCAGTTTCCTCAGTTTTCACCTGCAATCCAGATGTACATGTTCTGGGGTCTTCATCAGTACCAGCTGTGGCAATGGTTCTGAACCAGCTGCCTTCTTGGTCTTCAATATTTGGCTTTTACTTTTTTTTGTCATGAACTCAAAAATGTTCAGTTGCTTTGATAGATGTTTAAGCATCTTCTGGAATCAGGTGGATGAAAGGAAACACTAACAGCAACTAACAGGGCTAAAAGTCTCAGTGCAGCAACTCAAGGTAGCAGACAATTGCATCATAAGACAGCTGTGTTTGGAATGGCCCACAGATGCTTTCATGCCTCCCTTTTATACTCCAGTGGGAGGAGCGGACATAAGAGACAGTTCTGAAATGAGGAAGAGCAGGGATGTGATAACTTTCAGGTGTTTAAAAAAAATTTCAAAAACTATTAAAGATAATTACATGGGGTGAGAAACAAATGAAACTACATAATAAAAGCTATAATTATGTTCAGATTTTATGAAAAATGTTGATTAGAATCAATGATACAACATTTTAAAGGTCTCTTATAGATATATTTTCACTTTAAATTGGAATATCTAAAAATCAAGATCTATGATCCATACATATTATTAGATTTTTAGAAACTACATAAAATACCTTTAATCTGGTACCTAGTTATTTAAAAAAAACCTTGATAGTTTAGGAGAAATTAATGTATAAACTTTTAAAGCAAGCACAAATCATCATAGTTATTATAACCTGGAAACATCGTAAACTGTATTTAAATTCAAGTTTTTTGGTGGATTACATTAAAACTTGGTTGTTTCCACTATGTCAGCCATTGCTGCTATTGCAATGTAAATTGGCGGAAAGGTAGTTAATGATAGCTTAAATAAATTATCAAAATTTGGTTGAGATCGTGCTTGCAGTTCTGGAGGAGCTCTAATTTTTGCTCCCCATATACTTATATAAGGATTTGGTTAACCAGTTAAAATTAATGAGTAAACCAGGGTTTTATTTAACCTGGAAAAAAATGGGGGGGGGGGGGTTGGTAGCAAGGATGTTTTTAAAAACTGTATAGAAATAATTTTGGTGTGGTAGTGATATGGTAAAGTAGTTGTTTCAGTCAGCTGCAGCAAAAAACACACACTGTTTTATAGCATGTTGAAGATTTTAAAATGTTACTATGGGAAATGCTTTTGTGGATATTGCCATCAGATGCTTAAAGTGTTTCCTGTAACAGCAAATCATTATATAGGAGTAATTATAAGGAAAGAAATAAGTGAAGATAGGGATGAATGCAAATGCAAAAAAGTACAAAGAATGGAAATAACTGAACGATGCCCATCAACAAAACAATAGGTGAAACATAGCACATATGTTCTTGCAGTCATAAAAACATTTAATATGATAAGAAAACTTGTATCTATTAAAACCTAAGGAGACGAAAAGCAAGTTAATATACAGAAGTGGACCTTTCCTGCTCTAAACAGAAGGGAAAGTGTTGGGTTTTGTTTTATGTTTTTTAAAGGTGCATGTGACATTGGTCCAAGAATATCTGTTACTTCTACTATTACTGGTTGTCAGGTCAGGAGTATCCTAGTTCCTGACTTTTCAGCACCGCTACCTTAGACTTAGGAACAACTCTTTGTAATTTCATGGATATTGGAAGGGATGTTACAAGGGCAGCCCCTATTAGTGTCATTAAGCATGATATATTAAGTAAGCACAGCTACAAAGTATTGAAAATTTACAAATATGAGAATATATGGATATAAATTCAGACTTTCCAAGACATTGGTCTTGCCCTGCATATCTTCTCTTTACCTTGAAGCCTAGAGGAGACAGGCCAGGCCATGAAATCTGAGACCACTAGTTATCACTCATCTATTAGGTTGGTAGTGGACACGATTCAGTTCAATATCCCTATTTTTAGCATTTCAAATTCCTGTAAATCATCTGATCACAATGTACCCCAGCATATATATATAAGCATGTGCATAATAGATTATCGATCAACACTTCATAAGATGGTTATTTTCACAAAAGCTTATGCCATAACAAGACTTGTTAATCTTCAAGATGCCACCCAACACTTGTTTTTATGAGAACAGAACCCTCTGTTTAAAATACACCTTAAAATTGGCTGTACATAAGTCAGATAGTTTTTGTATGAATCGCTTTCATAGACAACATCTCATGTAGTTAGGTCTTGCTTACAAAAGTTCATGCCATGATACATTTGTTAGTCCAGAAGGGTAGCCATCCCAGAGATGTAGCCATGTTTGTCTTTTGCAGCAAAAAGAAAAAGAAAGAGAAAGGAATAAGTCAGTCTTGTGACTTTCTTTAAGGTGCCACAGGACACTTTGATGGTGTTTGGGTAACATTCAGATGCCGTCATGACATTTTGGGGAGGCTACAGATAAGCCAAATGTTAAAGAGGACCCCTTTCACACTACATAGTTGTAGTCCCATGATTGCACTTTAACTGCCATAATCCAAGGGGAAACATAGCACTATAACTATATAGATAATGGGCCCCAGGTTTAGATACAAGGGTAAATGAAGTAAGTACTTGGATTATCTACCTTTTTTCTTCCTTTCTAAGAACATTTAGGAGTTCATCACTAAGGTCAGACAGAGCACTGTTTAGTAACAGGGATGTTCTTTTAAATGTCTTCCAGGGCAACAACAAATAATTAATTATTGTTTTCTTTTATTTAGATTTTTATACATTTTTCTCATATTCGTATTTTGTGTTAGACGTCTGTCTACTGTTTTTATGAATAATATAAATGGTTTACACCTTTACAAAAGGCGATTTACACATAAACCATCATAAAATAAAATATTCCACAGTTTGAAAATACTATCTCACTCTAGTAACAGAATAAAAAATCAGGCATTATTAAAATATTTATGTTTTAAAGTCCACATCATCTGCAACTTGATTGGGGGGTGGGGGTGGGATTACCATCCAGGTCTTTAAGAGCATACTATGCCATTCCCACCCATTCCCATGGGTGGGAATGGCATAGTGATAGGGCCAGCACCACAAAGTTTGATTAAACTTATTGGTATGTCTGCACTTTTAGCTTAGTTGTGAACTCACCAAAACATATTGGTTGGGCAGGATTATATGAGTACAAGCCAGGAATAAGAATTGTGTTGCCTATGAACTATATTCAGCCAACTATACAGTAGCTGTTTCTGAAGCCCCTGGACCCCTGTTTTGTTGTTTCTTGCCTCTCAAAAGCAGACATTGCTACACCTGGAAGCTTCCTGTTCCTCACCTGCTCCCTTTTCCCCACAAACTTCTCCCTGCTTACATTTTTTTTGGAGGAAGACGATTGTGGACTACTGAGGCCCAAAAATTGAGTCTTGTACCCAAAGATTGTTTGTCCTTATTGTAGTGGGAACTTCAATCAAGCATAAAGGTAATGGCTAGTATTCTGAACAGAACAGATTTTGGAATATGAATTGGGAGTAAGATCTTGTGATATATATTAAAGGCTGGTGTGATCTCCTGTTTTGAGTGGCCACCAGGATCATCTGCCACAGTTAAAAAGTAACTGTGTCCTCTCCTCTTCTGTCTTTCAACTGTTTTCAGAATACTGACAGACTATGATTAAAACATGGTTTCAATCACTTCCAAATCAGGAAAGTGTGGTTTAATCTATATTACAAAAGAAGAACTGAAAGCAGAATGTGATCCTGATTTCATGTCCTCATTTTAAAATAAAGGTGAAAACCCGGATCTCCTACATCAGGTGCAATTGAAAAATGTGTCTTGATAAACAAATAACATTGAATGCAGGCAGCAAGGGAGAAGAAGGGGGTGGAGAAAGGGCAGAATACATGGTCACACTACAGATTCTTGATTCAGAAATGTATGATTTAGCAGACCATGACTGCGACCAAAGAAGTAATGGAGGTGAAGACTGAACTTCAGTCAGCTTTAAGACCTCATATCATGCAAAAAAAAAAAAAAAAAAAAAAAAACAACAACAACAACATTTTTTTCAAGAAGGTCCTAAAATATATCAATTTTCTATTTTTACTAATACATTTCTTTTCATTTTTTTAATCCAGGGAGACTAAAAATCCCTTGTTTCTTTAAGCCTATTTATTTATTTATTTATATTGCGTACTAAAATCTGGAAATGTTTGGTCTCTGTTTGGTATTTTTAGCCCAAGGAACTATTTTCAGTTATGCCCTGTGAAGCAAAATTATTTGCTCTTTAAACCTTGAAATGTGGGTCTCCAAGCAATATTTTAAAAATAGACATAGAATGCACAATATTCCTTTAAGCAGTAATACGTCATTTGGACAACTTATTTCACTCTGAGTCATACAGCTGCTCCGGCATAATATAATCACTGGAGAGGCTATTAATATTTCAAAATATGCAATCTATATTTATAATGAGGAAAGTTCATTGTAATTGAGCCTCAGAGTAGAATTTTTCTTTACAATTGCTCTTGTCATTATCGGTACTTCCTCATGATGGAGCCATTTGTATTGTTCACTAACTACCTCTTCTGCCGGTGAATATTTAGCAAATTTCCTCTGCCCTCAGCATTACCTTTAGACTCTTTATATAGCAATACTTAAGTGCTTTAGAATTAAAGTGTGTGGATAAATGTGTTTAGAGTGCATATCAGTATGCTGTGTTCAAAGCAAAAATTATCAATGATTCAAAATCTGTACTAAGGGCACTTTTACCCATACAGTTATAGCTCTATCTTTGACTGCATGGTTGAATCCTATGCCACCCTGGGCTTTCTAGTAAATACTTATTTAATTCTTCAGTGGAAGAAGCTACCCCTCTATTCTGCCTTGGTCAGACCACACCTGGAATATTGTGTCCAATTCTGGACACCACAATTGAAGGGAGATGTTGGAATGTGCCCAGAGGAGGGTGATTAAAATGATCAAGGGTCTGGAAAATGTTTAGCCTTCAGAACAGAAAGCTGAGAGGATACATGATGGCCATGTATAAATATGTGAGGTCATAGGGAGGAGGGAGCAAGCTTGTTTTCTGCTGCTCTGGAGACTAGGATGTGGAACAATGGCTTCAAACTACAGGAATGGAGATTCCACCAAAATATGAGGAAGAACTTCCTAATTGTGAGAGCTGTCCAGCAGTGGAACTCTCTGCCCGGAGTGTGGTGGGAAAAAAGCCTTCTTTGGACAGAGGCTGGGTGGCCATCTGTCGGGGGTGCTTTGAATGCGATTTTCCTGCTTCTTGGCAGGGGGTTGGACTGGATGGCTCATGAGGTCTCTTCCAACTCTATGATTCTACGTAATTTCAGTAGTCTTCTTCTCTTTAAATATGGAACAGTTTTTCAGACTGTTTAAAGTTAGAGATTTATTATGTGAAAAAGGATTGTCCACAGCTTTTTAAAAAAAGGAAAATGCTGTTTATTGCAGGAAAAAAACATGGTTTTCTGTCAGAAACATACATGTGTGCATTTTTCTCAAAATAAATCCCAAACTATGAAGGTTCTTATCAGTCCAAGGTTCTTCTAATCAGGATATCCTGACATTCAAAAAACATGCTTTTCAACCGTTTTTATATTTTGAATATTCTTTCCATCCCTAGTTTGCAATTTCGAGATATGCTAGACTTCTCTGGCAGAGAATTCTAAATACCCTTCCTAGTAGTTAAAGTGGAATCATATAAAGTTCTGATGGTGTAGTGTGGCTAGAGCCATGGTTTGCAGTTATTAAAACTCTAGAACAATTGAACACTTCCTTCTTACATTGCTGAACAGTAATTTCCACCATTCCTAGCCAGCATAGCACATGACAACAAATTGGGAGCTGCAGCCCCAAATGTCCCAAAAGCTCCATATTTTCCATCCTAATATTAAGATGAGCCATTTGCTCCAGCTATTAAAGTAAATTAAATTGTGTGGATAATGGGAATAAAAATCATGTAGTAGGAGATCTTTTAAAAATCCTTCAAAAACAGCTGTTTTGAAAAATGAGGAACTTCTCCTTCCATTCATTTTATTAAGTATTTTTGTTCTTAAAATACAAACAAGGGTACAATATAGTGAGAAATCTTTGAAATAAAGTTCATGTATGCAGCATTAAATCTGGTCCTCCAAGCTGTAACATCTAGAAGTTGAAGATATTTTCCATTTTAAGTTCCATAAGGCAAGAACAAATATAATAGTTTTCATCTTTAACACTTCCAGGTCTCTTATGTAGCTGGTGGACCATGGCCATTAAAAAAATACCCCTGCCCCCTGGGCACTATCTGTCATCTAATGGGAATGGCAAATGACACAACTGTCACTGCTAATTAAAAACACTTTGATATCCCATACTCTAGATCTATTACACCTTCTCAAAACAGCAACAATCAGACTTAGGACTGACACCAAGATCCGCTGCAGGAACTGAGACCATGCAGCCCGTGAACTATGTGTGCCTCCATACATGCCTTTAAGCCTCCCCATTCCATGACTTTTCATGCAACTGGGCAGTCTTCTATAACTCTCTATAATGTCACTCCCATATTGAAATTCTAGATATAAAATGAGCTGGGGTAGGGGGAAAAGGGTATTGCTCTGGCCCAGGACCCATATAGGGCCAATGTGCCACTCAACTCCTGTTACAGAATTATGATTACTTATACCCAACGACTGCTCTTTCTGAATTATTCTGTAAACAGTAACATATTCTTGTTCATTTGCTAGTTTATATGTGCTGAAGGAGGAGTGATCCCATAGAAGTGCAGAAAACAACAGGCATGCCTAAAGCTTTCACCAATTGACCATTGCTTGTGCAATCCAATTTTTGGCAATTCCATCAAGTGGGCCTCACAGTACATGGAATTGATACAAAAGTGCATATATTTTACCCAAAGGTTTCACTATAATTAGAGACTATGGAAAATGTCAGGGCACCCATAGCTTCACAGTCTATAATATGTCCAGATTTTCTGAATTAGCACTATGAAGTACCTGATTGTTCTGAAAGCCAAAATGAAAAAGAATGAAAACCACCAAATGTTTGCACTCACGTGATGAGTTCCTTTTTAAGATCCCGTGAATGGATCTTGGGTTTGGGACTTGGGACAGAGACATCTGAGTATTTCTTTTCCTCCAGATTTTCAGGCCAGTTCGCAGGATCTTTCTGAGATAAGAAAAGAGTTTGTTATTCCAAGCAATGTTATTCCATTGCTTTCTTCAGTAATTCCTACAAATATGTATTTAGCTATTCAAAGAAGACAAGCATATTTTTAGGCCTAATTAGCACAATGCATATTTTGGAATTTGTTTCATGACCGACATGGCTACTACTGCAATTGAAATAAACTTATTGTGTGTACTTCAATGTAACTTATGGTTTTATTCTTCAATACAGGATCTGCGGCTGTTTCAATGTAATCCTCATTATAACAAGATAGAGTGGTCATAATTCAGAAAGTTAAAACAGTGTGCAACCAAGCTCCCAGCCTTCAATTTTGTTTTCAAAATGGAAACAAAATTGCACTTCTGTATGCACAGGCTGTTGTTTGAGAAACTCAAGTATTTGCATCCTTCTTTGGATACTTTCCAGTCTGTTTGTTCCTAAGCAGATATAGGGGGTGGGGTGGCAGCGAAAATGAAATTCCATTAATGTACAGATGGACATTTATATTGATTTCTACAAAGACCACATAATGACAACACAAATAACAGATAATAGCATCTGGCACTTTTAACATTCTAAGCCCTGAAATCTTTGGAGAAATGACAGTTGAACTGAACTGACAGCTTCAGTTATTTCTCAGCATTTCCTCTTTTTGGAGAGTGTTGGCCTTTTCCACATTCATGATCTTTTTCCTTTTAAAGAGGCATCTGGACAGGCCATTTCTCAGCATGCATAGAACACAATATTTTTTTTGAAATTGCCAACAAAACTGACCAACTGTTATGAATAAGATGAGAATACATTTGAAACAGATAGGATAATTATCTTTTTATCCAAAGGGGCAGCTGACATCCTTACAATCCACTAAGACTTTCCTCCCAGGTCTATTGTTGATATCCAGTATTGTTTGGAAGAAATAAATCTCAGACATGGATCATGGTAACATTTCCAATATTCTCTTCATTGAATATATAAATTATATGAAATGTAAAAGCCTTAAAGTGGGACTGTCTGGCCCATAACAGCTTTGTTAAGGACAGACTCTGAAATGTAGAACACTTAAACCTGTGCCCAATTGTTGTGGTTGATTTGCAGAAATAAAATGCCCCCCTAACTGAGAAAAAGATGCATTGTTGGTTGTTGTTGTTGTTATTACATGGACAGCTCCAATCAAACATAAAATTAAACATTCCAAAGTTCTGAAATCATTTTTCAATCCACCAAAATAAATTTCCTGTGTTTTGCATCACTTTTAAAACTGAGTAAAGGGCATTTCAAACCAGGTTTCTTAGGGCCCTTCCACACAGCCCTATATCCCAGAAAATCAAGGCAGAAAATCCCACAATATCTGCTTTGAACTGGGTTATCTGAGTCCACACTCAGATAATGTGTGATTTCCTTCCTTGATATTTTGGGATATAGGACTGTGTGGAAGGTCCCTTAGTAAATTCTCCAAATCTAACATTTAGTGATTTACTCCAAACCTGTGCCAAAGTTTCCAACTCATTTGCCACTTTTGCAATGAAACCCTCCCATTCAATGCCCTCTTCAATCACATCTGACTTGTTTAAGTTCCTCTGCCATCTGAAACAAGTTTTAAAAGAACACAAAATATTTGGAGATGGAAAGGAAGGTAATTGATTCTGTATTAAGTACACTGTTGGATTCTATTCAAAATGTTTAGCAAATAGAATGGTTGCAACAATCCCAAAATAACAGAGGCTTTTCCAATACTCCCCCCCCCCTTTAAAAAATACTTTACACCAGTTTAGGAATCAATAACCTAATTCTCTGAGATGCAAGATACTAGTCACAAACAGCTTGCTGTGAGAAAACAAGGCCATCAGGCAGCATCTAATATGGCCTCCACCTGGCAGCCATTTTGTGTGCACTGTTACTAAGGTATATGGAAAGATAAAAGCTGAATAAACAGTGCTGAATCCTGTTAATTTATCAACATGTCATTCAATTGGCATTATAAGGGCCCGATGCTGATTATTCATCATAAAAGCAAGTCCAACTAACACTCCACTTTGCCTAGATTTGGCATCAATATTTGTGGGGCAAACATGGCCAAAAAGATAGAGGGAGGGGAAAATAAACAAATAAACAAACAAAAAACATACTGCCAATACTCAATAAACACATAAATGAAAAGGGCATAACAAAAATCAAGGAAATCACCAGGTTTTAAATTATAATTTAGTACAGTATCTCTTACCAATCATGATTCACTTTATGTAAATATTTATCTTATTTATGAAGGCGTGTGTATGGGCCCACAGCTGCATTTTTGTTTTCCATTCAGTCTTTATTGTAGGCCAAATTGACATGCCATGTTGACATGCATATTGATGCTTCCTTTGTGTTATAGTGTCTTTGTGAGGAACAGAGAAGCGTGGATGGGATATGGCTTATACTTTTAATGTTGCCTTGGTTTGTTTAATGCTTGAACTTTACCATTGCCTGAGAGGAACAAACTGTGCTATGTTGTAGCCTTGCACCATTTACAGCAAACTGAAAATTTCAGGTGTACAAAGGATACACAGACAGGTAGTGCTCAGTGCTGCCTCACACACATTTTCCTCTGTCATCCTTCCTCCAGCTTCTCTTAAAGAAGATATGGTGAATCTTTGGACTTTCAAATGTTTGGTTGTACTTTTTCCAAGCTTTGGATTTGATGGAATAATTCTGAGTAATCTATTCCAGAGCTGTCCTGTGCACACCATGGGGAGTCCATATATACTGACATGAAAGTGCCCTGATGACACTCTCCAGTGCACATGGCCAGTTGGCCTGGCAGTGCATTGGTACCAGCCTCATGTCTTCCTGGAGGACACAGCCACTATGTTGTTTTCCAAGCTAGAAGCAAACACATCCTTGCTGGAAACACATCCTTGCTGGAAACATTGCTTCTGGTAAGTTTACAACAGGGTGCCCAGCCATATGATCACCAGCATTACCACCAGAAAGGTACTGCTGTGGAGCTGCTTCTGGCTGGTGAAACAACAGTGGGTCTTTTTGATATATGGACACTAAATTGTACTAGATTCAATTGTTTACACATCAAAAACACCAGGGGTCACTCTGGAATTTCTGGAGCTGCCTGTTATTCTATTTGAGATGGATTAAAAGCTGGAAGCATCACTTATGCTGCAAAACAGGCTATACATAATCTGGATCATTCACATTCAGTTCAAGATCAGTACCTTTTGTTTGGCCCATGTAGCTATTAGGCAAAAGATCTAGTAGGTGAAAAATTCTCTACTTTTGGCTTTGCCTTACATTTGTTAGATCCAGCCTGGAGGGGCTAAGAGTAGGGCTGGGCAGTTTCGTTAATTTCGTAATTTGTTATTAATTCATATTTAAATTAGCTTACGATCCGATATTGAGCCATGCAGGAATAGTGTGAGGAGTAAATTAGATTCGAAACAATTATTTCAATTTATTTCGTAATTATTTTGTTATTATTTTGAAATTATTTCATAATTTTTTCGTAATTATTTCGTAATTATTTTCACATGTCTGGTGCAAATTTTATAGTTGTTGTTTGTTTTATCACACCAACAGTCAACAACAGAGGGAGAGGGAAGCTTCAGAAGTTCCCCCTGTCCCATTTGGAGGTTTTTTTTTAGCATATTGCGCAATTGCGTCCGCCATTAACGAATCGATTCGAAATTAACGAAATTTCGTAAATAACGAAACTTTGAAATCTCAAAATTTCAGAAGTATTTAGAATTTGGAAACGCTAGCGCTCTCTGGAAACGAATCGAGTTTAGAAACAATTTTTTCCGTGGTTACCCAGCCCTAGCCAAGAGATGGGCTGTCTGAAACAAATGTTTAAACAAAACAAACTTTTGGAAAAGCTGCTGTATTCCTTAGAATTTTCAAGTCAGGTGATAGCTGCTCACAAAGGAAAATTTTCACTAAAGTACGCTGTAGAACAAAGCTAGGTAAAGTGTGATATTTATATCATGCATTTTTCAGAGTTTACAAATTTACAGTATCTAAAGTTTTAAAAAAGGATTAAACTATCAGAAAATCACAACCAGTTGAAAACATAAACTATTAACACAACACAATGTGAATAAAAGCCCAGAACATTATGCAAGGCCTGCTTCCCCTAAAATATATTCAGTAACCTGCCAAAGTAAAAAAGCCTACAAGGAGGTTGCTAGTCTAACTTGCCTAGGAAAGGAGATCCCAAATTTGGAAGCTGCTATGAGGAAAGACCTTTCCCACTTTACCACCAGTAGTATCTTTGAGGGTGGTGAAACAGAGAGAAAAGCATCCTTAGAAAATTTATATAGGCTGATACTGTCCTTCAAATAACACAGACCTGATCTGTTTAGGGCTCTAGACTTTTTTCTGGCAAAATAATGGCAAAAAAAGAACAACATTGTCTATCTTGGAAGTCCCCAGTTGAAAATGGTATTCAAAACCAGAAGTGGATTGTTCGTTGGGTGGTTGGGGGGCATTTTGGAAGGCTTGTACAGAACTTCAAGCACTGTCTCACTTCAGATTTATGATGCATAAGGATACACATGACATCTTTAGAGACAGTGATTATTATTCTATATCAGAACTTGAGAAATCTAAACATATAATAAATAAGATCTTTAATCAAAACAAAATTATGTTGGTTGCCTGTGTTGAGATTTCCAATTTTTTTTCTACTTCCAACAGAAACTGAATTCACAAATTTGATATTATCTTTAGAAATAGTGGTCATGTACCATCTAGACATGCCCAGCTCATCTCCTTGCTGACCTGTCCACTAGTCAACATGTTTCAGCTGCTGTTACACCTCACTGCCTACAGAGCTTTCTATGAGCACCGGCTGTCACCTGTTGCATCTGCCAATCTTGCTAATTATATGAGTACCGTATTCTGGCCTCAATAGACATGACCATGACAACCAAGTGCTTGCAAAGAGCTCTGTGGCTAGTGAAAAGCAGTGGTAGTTAGGGGTGTGTAATTCAGTTAAACCCCATTCTTTTTGCAGTATCCAGGTTTTGGTGGATCACCCAATCCATTATTCAGGAGCCTCCTGAATTCGGTTGGAAAATAATCCATTTTTTGATCCAGCAACCAAAAGATCCAAGAAGATCTACCCATTGGTGGCAATGGGGAACTTATAAGGCTCCCTTTCCCATCATTTTTAGGGCATCAGTCTTAAGAAACCATCCTTTCTGGGATCCTTTCTCCTTGGACCTCTTCACACCTGCCAGTGGAGGCGCCTTGCCTGCTCTCTGCACAATCCAGGTTTTTTCCACGTACCCCTCATCACACTGAGGGAAGCCTAAGCCTCAGTTAGCCGGTTGGGTTCGGGCTATTTCTCCTTCACTCATCCTTTTTTTTCCTAAGCTGCTTCAAGCCTCAAGCTGACTAGGTTCAGATTTTAAGGGAGTCCTGGCTATTTCTCCCTTCAAGCCTCAAGCCAGCTGCGTTCAGGTTTTAAGGGACACTTGGCTATTTCTCCCTTCACTCTCTCTACTTTCCTCAGCCTGAGTTTCACGTTGCCAAATGAGGCCAGCACTGTCCTGGCTTCCCCCTCATCACATGGATGGAAGTCTCTTTAAGCTGGTTCAACACATCTTTCCATCCTTTCTGGTCTCCTTTCCCCTTATATCCTTCAATAGGACCTGGGTTAAAGGGATCAGACTTAAGAAATCACTCTTTCTGGGATTGTTTGACCTCAATATCCTTTCAATCAAGCTGAATTAAGGGGGGGCACCCCTTTAAATCACTTATTTCAGTGGGAGCCACACCACTTGAAGGAGCATTAGCTATTCTTTTAAAAAGATATAAAATACCTCCTCATTTTATGGAGGCTTTAGAAATGGTAAAATATGTCCTCTACCCCACATTTGAAGCTTGCCTTGTGTGAAGGGCACCACTGGTGGCAGTTTCTTAAGTATATAGAAAGTAAACTGCTTATTTATTACTATTTGAGTCAAAAAGCAAATGAACCATCTCGGAGATTAAGATCATCTGGAGAAGCCCTGCTCTCGGTTCCACCTCCCTCTCAAGAGCAATTGGTGGGGACAAGAGACAGGGCCTTCTCAGTGGTGGCTCCTCAGCTATGGAACCCCCTCCCCAACAAAATTAGATCAGCGCCTTCCCTCCTGGCCTTTAGAAGAAAAGTAAAAACTTGGCTAAGGGACCAAGCCTTTAGGAAGTAAGCAGTACAAGGAATGATCAGGGATTATGTGCAATAGATATCATATTTGGAATGATCTGAACTACAATAGTTGGATTATGTGATTTTAATGTTTATATTGATATGTTTTTGATTCCATGTTTTAATGTTAAATGATGTCGTGTTTTATGATTTAATTGATAATTGTATGTTATTATCATTGTGTTAGGCTTCTGTATTTGAGACATTAAATGTTTCCATAATTATGCTGGAAACTGCTTTGAGTCCTCTGCTGGGAGGAGAAAAGCAATATACAAGTGAAATAAATAAATAAGCCGGGCAGAGCTGCATGCAGCACTGGGAATTTACATCACCGATCTATCTCTGTCAGAAATCTGCTTGCAACAGAAAAATGGAAGTCCAGCTTGGCTAAAAGACATGTCATGAATTTCTTCTGTTCTGGTTGGCTCAATATGTAGGGCTCATAGGGAAACCCCATGTGGGCACACAGCTGCATCTCCATGCTTGACATGTAGCTGAAAAAAATACATGGTCTGTTGTGGCCAGAAAAAGATGGTGTGTGTGTGTGGGGGGGGGGGGATCTGTGTCATTATGGCTATCTGAAAGGGCCATACCATCCAGAGCCTGTTTGGAAAAATGAAAATGTGCACAACTCTAGTGACAGTGACACAACTCCTTTCCTATGCTGATCAGCACAAAGAAAGGGTGATGGTGGCAGTGTGCATATGGACAACACATTGGACTGAAACAGACCTGATTCACCTGTCCAGGTACTGCAAAGTTTGTAGACAAGCTGGAGCTTCCTACAAACTCTAGAGTATTCTCCAAGTTCTTTAATGTGGAGCAAAGTTGGGTGAGGCTGTGTGTCATGAAGATTGCCAGTACTGGATTTTGAGTGAGTGCATGGTGTTTTTTTTTACTAGTATGGACTATTTATTTATTTATTTATTTATTTATTTATTTATTTACTATATTTATATTCTGCTCCCTCTCACCCCATAGGAGACTCTGAATGGCTTACAACATGACAATATTCATGCCCTAGGATTTCATCACATTGACATATTTCTTCATCCAAGGACACTTCAGGCTCATTTCAATGATGGAAAGGCACGGAGCCCATCACACGAGGTTGAACAACTTCCGGTTGTCATGTATTACCATCCATCATTGTAATGACCCTGAAGGAGAGAGCTCCCACCATGGGTGAGCAATCATCTTTTGAGCTGCTACAGCGATTTAATTCGCTCTTAAAGATTAAAAGCACATGGGATGGGAAGTATCCTTCCCTGTCTTGTTTTGTTGCAGCAAAACAAGAAAGAGCTGCTGTAGACAGAGGAAAGGAGAACAGTGTTTGACTGGGGAGGCAGCAGAGAAAAAAGAGAAAGAAAAAAAGAGAGGTTTTCCAACTGATAGAAAAAGGGGGAAAGCAGGGAGAACTTGACAGTTCTTCCCCCGTGTGATGAATGTGAAACAGGCAACAAGAGGCCAAGAATGTTTCAAGAAAACAGTGGGATGGGAAGGAGTAAAAGTTTCACCGAACAATTTGTAACTGAAAAGCATTAGTGCCATCGCTCTAGGGACAGACCTCCAGGCTTCTCTAGAAATCTGTAAGTCCATGTGATGGCATCCCTTGAATGTGGTCATTCATTATTTTCTAAGACCTAGTATAAATGCCTCAAAATGCCTTTTTCTGCAGGAAAGTGCTTCACAGATGCAACCATTTTAGATTACACATATTTCCCATTCAATCACTACTGTGTAATGACAATTTAAAAACTTACCTCTTTCTCTTCCTCTTTTCTTCCATGACTCTTGCTATAGTTGATAGGTGTATCCCAGCCTTCCTTTTCACACAACGCCTGGTAGAAGGTGGCATTGACCAGAATGCTGCCCGTTTTGAAGGGTGAGGAGGAAGGAGTGGGAACTGTTGTACTAGAAGAAGTTAGAGGCGTAAACTTTTCTTGGTTTCGATTCTTTTTCATGCTCAAATCCAGGGTGCCATTTTCATCGACTTCAATATCAGCTCCCTGACATGCAAGAGGAAAGAGGGTTTTAAAAAACCCAGAGGGAACAGTTTGTAATTACAACACAAGACATGTGGCGCTTTTAAGGGATAAGTGAAAATGCTGCTTTTATTTAAATTTATCTAAATCTAAAACCAGCTTTTCGATTTACACCCACTAATGTTTAATTCTTAGGGAGACTTAAGTGACAGCTCAATAATGCCCTCTCATACATTTCTATACTTAAACACGGTAAGTAGAATTTGAATAAGATGATTCTTAAATGCTATCCATCTATTTATCTATCTGCTAAATCAGACTTTGTTTTTTTAAAAAAAAGTTTAGCTTTAAATCTCCTCAGTCATTTCACTTTTACAGAGAACTATGACCCCCTTTCAGATAAAAGCATTAATTCACTGCTTAGCTCATCAACAGTATTATTATTATATTCCACCCCTTCCCCCACAAGAGAGGGATATTACAACATCTGTATCAAAGGGGGAAGGGAAAGGAATACTCTAATCAGATACATGAGGACCATTTGCCATGGGTCTTTTATACATCACTGACAATCTCACTTCATCTCAAATGGAGTTTTGAATTACAAAGATCTTTTAAAAGGCTTACTGTAATAAAGAGCCAGATTGTGTCCTTTACTGAAAAATGAAGCTTTATTGTAAAGTGTACAGAGCAACTGCGGAATCTTTTTCATATTGGTTCACATTCAGCATTTATGACCAAACCACAAAATGTCTTAGAATGTTGCTTCTTTCTTTCTTATTAGTATTGATATGTGTATCCTTGATTGATTAATGGAGTGACTGACTGACTGATTGAAATGAACCCAAGAAGGGATATAGAGTTTTCTGCCTCCCTGCTTTACCTTCAGAATAAGCCTATGAGGATGGTTAGTCTGAGAAAAAAAGTCACTGGGCTAGAGGTCACCCAGTAAAGCTTGTAATTCAGTGAAGACTTTGATCTGGGACTACCAAATCTCAGGTCATCTTTATAACAATGATTCATATATGTTTCTTTCTCATATAACACAGCATCTGAAACAGCTCTAACCCACTGAATTGATTTTCATATAAATGTATATACATTAGGTCTTCTGCCTCTGCCAATAATCAAATGGTGTGTCGCTTTCAGAGAAGATTTGGTGGATGTTTTATTATGTTTGCTCAGTGGTCATCACAAAAGATATCAGTGCAGACAAAAAATTACTATAGCAATAGTTCCATAAATCATCACTAATTTAGTTGTACTGATTCTGAGATAATAGTCAGACCACCCACCTCTTCAACAGAGAGACTTGTATGGAATTCCAGAGATTACAACTGGACCAAATCCTGAGACCCAGTCCACAATCTGGGAAGGCTAGCACTTCAAGGACAATTCATGATTAACGTGATAAGCCCTAGTTAACACTAACCAAGACTAAGTACAGCACGTGAGGGCAGCTTCTGTTTTTTGTGAATGGACTCTCACTTCGGTTGTGATTATTTAAGTTCCTGATGATAAATATATCAACAAGCAGGAACATGTCTGGAAAAGAGTGACCAAGATGACCAAAGGTCTGGAAACCAAGCCTTGTGAGTAGCAACTTAGGGAGATGAGTATGTATAGAACAGGAAAAGAGCTCATTGGTAGGTGGCACAATAATTATATTTGAATATCTGAATGGATGCCATGTAAGAGACAGAGCAAACTTGTTTCCTCCTGCTCCAGACATTAAAACACAAATCAATAGATTCAAATTACAAATAAAGAAAAGAAAAGAAAAGAAAAGAAAAGAGAGGTTCCACCTAAACATTAATGTTAAATATTTTTAAAACATGGTCCAGAATACCTAATGTCCACATGATATCTATGCTAGTCACCGGACTAGAAAAATCAGTGGTCTGCGTTTCATATGAAAAATTGAAACTATCAAGCCAATTGTCTTTATATGTTAAAAAGTCAAAAACACTTTCACATCCTTATCTTGAATGATGAAGTCCAAATTTTCAATCCCCCAGCTTAAAGTAAGATCTGCTTTATTATATTTATGGGAAGTAAATACAGTTCTAAAATGTTCATACTAAGATGCTTTGGATATATCTTTCTGCCCCCTTTTAGTAAATAGTTTAATCTCCTGTGATAGTTTTAAGCCCCGAATTTGACAGTACAGCTTATCCTGGATAATAACTTAGTAACCACAACATCTTACGCCATCTGTATAATATCAAATACATTTTGTATCACCATTAATAAACCTTACTTATATTTCAGAGATATTAACTGCATTTCTGCCAGCTGAACTTTCCAGGACCTAACTGGGTTGCTATGATTACCCTTGTGTTTTTTTGGCTTTGTGGTTGATATCTAAGTACAGCCATGAAACAGAGCTACAAGTAATCAAGTTTAATGGCCACTGTAAAGTAAAATGCTAAATGTTGTAGTTGCTGACATTTTTCATAATAAAAAAACTTGGGTTAAGTCTGCCTGACCAGCATTCACATAAAATGCCAGACCTCTGTGACAGATGGCTTAGGAGAAGATGCCATGTGATAGGGATGCTGTAGTTTTATCGTGCAAAACCATAAATAGTGCAGATTTTCTGTCACTGACAAAATATCAGCTACTCAGAAGGCAGAGAAAACAGCAAACAAATTCCATAAAGCAGTCAACGTCTCCTCAAATTAAATCACAGATCCAAACATGTCAGGAAACACATCTGACAATTGGGAATCCAGCCTCATTTGGTTGGAAGGCAAGTCAAATTTGTTCATGTGGTTGATTTGAATATGGAGGTACAAGTTAAGACAGTCCTTTGATGTGCAAAGACCAGTGACTACATACTTAAGTGTGAAAAGAAAATAATCAAATTGTTTGTTTGTACAGATGGAGTTTAAATGACCTCACAGATGTACAAGACAATCAAAGAGAAATAACCTCTTCTGCTCATAGATACCTGTTTTTAGCACATTTTAAAATTTAGACCATTAAAAACCATTTTTGTTGCTGAAGTCGTAGCAGTTGCCAAAAAGGAAATGGAAAACTAGCACAAAATTCAAATTTATTTTGAAAATAAATTCATACTTTATCTTTTTTCAGTTTTATAGGGTTTTTTACCTATACATATTTAAGTCATTCTCAACTAGGTCAGAAATAATTGTTAAATTATTAAAATATTTCTTATCTTTAATCCTAGTAAGGTAAAGAAGTGTTGTGTAATTCTCATTGATGAGTTATGTTTTGAGCAAAAATGTATGATGAAGATCCTTGAGACAGGTGCCCCATGTACTGTAGGTGAAAGATGTGCATCCTCAAAAGTTACTACAGAAAGAAACTCTGTGTTGCCATATTTTAGAGGAAAGGCATGGAAACTATCTGGGGCAGTGTGTCTCAATTGTGAGTTTTCAGGGGGAGTTGGTCTACAAATTGATCATTAGCCATGTGCTGGATGCTGTAGTTCAATATGTTCTAGGGACCTAAAGCTGAGCACCATTAATCTTATAAGACAGTGGTTCCCAACTTATGATCCTCCAGGTGTTTTAGACTTCAACTCCCAAAAATCCTAGCAAGCCTACCAGCTGTTAGGAATTGTAGGAGCTGAAGTCCAAAATACCTGGGGGACCAAAGGTTAGAAACCACTGTTATAAGGGCTAGCTTAAGGAGCATTGCTTAAGCTTTCCAGTTTTCTCAGGCTGGATGTACACTACCACATGCTACAGTTTCAGAATGCAAATGAACTGCATTTGGATTATATGATAGAATAGATTAATATAATCCACTTCTTTGCATTTCATCTTCATTCTGAAACTGCATTATATGACAGATTCAGCTTGTCTCAGCAAAGAGCTGCCCATGTTGTTAGTTGGAAGTTATGTAGGTCAACTAAGAAAACAGGGGCCCCCGGTGGCACAATGGATTAAACCCTTGTGCTGGCAGGACTGAAGACCAACAGGTTGGAGGTTCGAATCCGGGAAGAGCACGGATGAGCTCCCTCTATCAGCTCCAGCTCCCCTTGCAGGGACATGAGAGAAGCCTCCCACAAGGGGGGTAAAACATCAAAACATCCCAGTGTCCCCTGGGCAATGTCCTTGCAGATGGTCAATTCTCTCACACCAGAAGCGACTTGCAGTTTCTGAAGTTACGCCTGACATGAAAAAAAAAACCCTAAGGAAACAGTATAAGTTTCCCTTCCCACAATCACTTCTATAGATTCAACACGTGAAATATTCTACTGGATAAAACCAAGGTTCCATCCTTGCAGCCAAAACAAGATTAGAAAAGTTACTTTTGGGAAGTGCTACAATTTCCTAAACCCCACCTCCCATAGTTACTCTGGGAATAGTAAATCAATAAGTCTTCAGTGGTGCTGCTGGGGTTGGACTTTGAACTTGGAGACCAATACCCATAGTCACTCACCTCTCCAAGTGAACACTCACTAGGTTTCATCCCCTAGTCTGACACCAACTTCCCGGGACCCAACAGAGCTGATACCAGTCACTAAAGTGTAATTTCCTCATTGTATTTTTTCTTTAAAAAACTCAAACATTGCGTCGTTGGGAGGAAGGTTTGAGCCAGCTGAACATGTAGATACCTACAGATGGTCATTTTATCATTTTTACTGTAAAAAAAGTATTCCTGCAACAAAATGCTGTGTATTCCCAAGGAATTGATTTAACTACCAGAGCAGCAGAAGCAAACTCTATTTTATTCCTGTAGCCATGATGGTCTGCAATTTACATGAGTTGAAATGCAAAACACACATGCTGAGAGGAATTAGTTTTATCCGTGCTAACAGTTTGTGCTTGTCTCTTTGTTTGCTCTAACATGTAGAAGTAGTTGTAAAGCATACAATGGCTTAGGAGCAAAAAGTGAAAAATTTAAATCTCTGTTCCACAATTGTGGTCTAAAGAGAAGTACAAGTCTAAAGGTAACTAACTATACATCTGGGAAATACACCAACATGTTATGCAGGCTACATTTTGGCCCCCTTCTCCATAATAATGGTTATTTTTAGGTATAATATCTATGAACATAAAGGACAATCTATCAAGCTTTTTAGCTCTTACTCTGTTCCCTATGAATGTATCCAATTCCTTTAAAGCAGGGGTAGGGAGCCCCATCCAGATCGGTCAAATTTGGCCTCTAAGGCTGAGAACACACCCCTGATATCATCTGGACTTCCTAACTGGCCCCAGGAGCCAATCTAATCTTCAGGAAAATTCACATTAAAGCTACTTGAGTTGATAGGCATCACTACGCCACATGTCAGTAAAGTCCGTAAGTTAAATATATTGTTAAAAAAGTGTTGTGTGATTCAAGGGAGACAGTTTAGGTGTACGTAAATATCAACATCCAATTGAAGGCATCTGCAAATAGAATTATTTCCTTCTTAGGCACTGGGAAGGCTATCTTTCCTCTTACTCTGCAGCTGTGTCCCCAGTATACCTCTGTAGGATGTACATTTCATACACAGTGAAAGTGTTTCTTTGACAGCAACCCACACCATGGATGTAGCATATGAAACAACTGAGTCAATGCTATCAATGCAAATGTCAGTTCTTGTTCACTGGATTCATAACTGTTTGAGGCATTTTTGTGACTGGTTATGCAAACTCATAATCAAATCTAAGTTACCAGTGCTGACATATTAGATCCACTGAATCCATTGAAGCTTTGTTGGACAAGACCTTTCCTGTACTTCTGTAGAAACTAACAGGAAGGAAGTTCCTACAGCCTGAAGAGGAAGAAAACACTGTTGCACTGAAGCCAACTTTTGCAGGTATAATGATAGTTTTAATCCACCTTTGATTAGTTGGCCCTCAAAGCCAACTAATATAAAAACTTTTAAAAACACAGTAACCCTTCTGACACTACAATTACAGCCAGTAAAATGGGTTATAAGAGAAGGAAGTTGCTATATTAAACATGATTTAGTTTCATTAACATTTATTAAAGTATTTCATTTAAAAAATGTTGTGATTGAAAAATAGGTGCCTGGTAAATATGGCTGTAGAGGGAATCCAGAAGATGTAACACAAAAAAGGTATGGTTTGGATACTGACTTATCTAAAAGATGAAATTCAAAATCATAAAACTGGGGCCTTAGTCAAAGATCTTAAGCACTGCAAACATTGCTCAGAGAGCATGTGAAAGCCCAGCCCCACATGGTATTCCTGGCTGAATTTTAAGTTTTTGTTGTTAAGAAAAGTCTCTGGCATTTGAGATATATTGCTCATCAAGAAGCAAATTGATCCCAGTATTCTGGCCACTGAATCCAAAAACACTGGGATAACTGGCAAGCATTTGACATTTTATAAAATTAAATTTTATTTGTTAGTATTACATACCACAGAATAACTTCAGGCACAATTGTTATCTTTCTTGTATCCTAGTTCTTTTGCATTAAACATACACATATACACATATGAACACTGGCTCCCTCAACTCAAATGTTATTTTGTTTCACTCAACAATTTCACAATGAATTCTAGGAGAAGAAGTGAGAGGAATGAGAGATGCTTTTCTCCTAATTATTGTATGCTGTTTATTTTTTCAGTTTGTTTTCTTTCAGTGCACAGTATGCATATGACATTTTGAAGCATGTTGTAGAAACACACAAACATTAAATAGAATTCTTGGCAAAGGCAATGATGAAGATAAAGATAGAACATGCTGCTTATGTGTACCTCTTTTGAGTGGCAGCAGAATAAACCATTATATAAAACAGGAAAAATCTGTGATGTGATACAATATGATTTATATTGGTTGTATACAGTACAAGAACTTGCATTTAGGTTCTTAGCTCTTAAAACCTTTTAAACACTTGACTCCAGGGGAAAATGGATGAGGCCAGAAAGAAGCAGCTTTGGTTATTAATACTTCTGATTGATTAATCTCTATCCCTTCTAAATTTCTTTTAATGACCTGAAGACCTATCTCTGGTTTTTAAAATGCATCAAGATTATTAAAAATAATAATGGAAATGTTTCCTGAAAAACTGATATATTTCACACGTGGTTTGTTATAAACATTGTAGTAGATTTGCAAATGGATTTAATTTGGATTGAATCATCCAGATTAATTTCAAGAGGCTTTTATAATGATACATGACATATCAGCACCACACAGTACCTCCAAGCCTTCTGTAGATGCCACTATATTTGTCATGGGTTGGAGTCAAAGGGACAGTAAAATTTTAAGTCAAAGATGATGTAGCTGTATGAGGTTAGCACCAGAAACAAGCCCATTCCGCCAGCAAAAATGCCATTCTGCTAGAAACACAAATTTTCTTCTGAACGAGAGTAATGAAATGTCGGTACTTTTTTGTTATAGTAATTGAGCAAGTGTAGAAACTTCATGGACCCCTTTCCTCCTCATTTTTACAGCTGGGATGAAACTTGCTACAATGGTAGAATACATTTACCACTGTTAGTCCATCAAGTTTCAGAATATTTCACTTGTCTATGGATATCTGGGGAATTTTCAAAGTATTCTAAACAACATTTTTTTAAAAAAACTACAAGAGCAATCTCCTTGAATTTTCTATACAATGACACAGGATAACACAGGATAACAGGGGATAATTCCCCCCAACTTTCAGAAATATTCATACATCTACTGATTTTTAAAAAAAAGTTTTGACAAAAATAGTTTTAAAAATCCAGACAGCTATTTCATTGAATGTCTGTCATATTAACCAATAGAACTTCCGTTTAGGGATTTCTTCCCAGCACAGAACAGATTTACTTACTAGAAGTGTCAGTTGGTCCTCCTCTTTGCAAATTCAACAATTTATTAGAACTCTGGCTGGCTGTTGCTATGGAGGGACAAGTCTCCCTATCCTGATTGGGGCTTTCTGGTGCTGAGCAGAATTCTGGGAAATTTAGTTTAGGGCAGGGCCTTTTGAATTCTCTGGCATGGGACTCCTTGCCTTCCCAAACTACATTTCCCAGAATTCTGTGCTTTCTTGGTCTCTTTCCCATCAAACTCTGCTGCTTCTCTCTGCTGTTTCCCTTTCATAATGGAAAGAGGCCATTGATTTAAGGAGGAAAGGCAGCCTTTTTGGCTTTGCTTTGCTTCCTTGCACTGAAAATGAAACTGACTTTGGGAGGCTTCAGATATTTACAAAATTAAAACAAAAAAGTGTTGGTAAATTTCAATTCTTAAGTTTTTGGCCCACATGTCAGATATCACATCATTAGTACAAATGTAATGAATTTGATATGACTTACAACTAAAGAAAAAATTGCACAACCATGGGGGTGCTGGACTTACTACAGTCTAATAGGTAGATGATAGAAATCTCTATTTTCTTTATTATTATTATTATTATTATTATTATTATTATTATTATTATTATTATTTGTTTTTTAACAATGATGCATAAAAAAAGAGAAATGGGAGGAAAAGAGGGGGGGGGGAGAAAAAAGAGGACCAAGACCATTTAGGGGTGTTGGTGGAGGGAAGGGGAGGGGTTGGGTTAGGGTTATGGTTAAGGTAAGGTTAAGAAGAGAGGAAAAGGGGGAGGGGAAGAGAGAGAGAGAGGGAAAAAGGTGGGGGGAGGTGGTGGGGAGGAGATGTTTGTAGTCTTCTTGCACTTTCCCATCGGTCGGATGGTATTTTTCTGTATCTGTCTTACTCTTGTTGGTACCATTATGAATCACGTGGTCTTCCCGGTTGTCTCATTGATCGTTTTTGACAGTTGTCCAGTATGTCTTTTCTTGTATCTTCAATTGCTTATTTCTTAGATATTCAGTGAGGCAGCCCATATTCATAATCTCTAAAATTTTGATTATCCAATCCTCTATACTTGGTAGTCTTTTCCTTTCCAATTTTTGGTGTATATAATTCTTGTGGCTGTGGTCAGGTAGTTGAATAATTTTTTTGTTATTCTTTTCCAAAGCAAAGTCAACAATTCCTAAAAGGAAATACTCAGGTTTTAGCTCTATAGTTATGCCCAAGATTCTTTGCATAGCTATGTGGATCATCTTCCAGAATTTGGATGTCTTTTCACAAGTCCACCAAAGGTGGTAGAAGGATCCCACCTGTGAGTGGCATTTCCAGCATTTATCTGAAAGGTTCTTATAACATTTCGCTAGTTTGCTTGGGGTGATGTACCAGCGGTAAATCATCTTGTATCAGTTTTCGCGTAAGTCTTGGGAGCCTGTATATTTTATTTTGGTGTTCCATATCTTCTACCAGTCTGTTATTTTAATATTGTGGTCGATGTTTTGTGCCCACTTCACCATGCATTCTTTTACTTGATCTTTCTCTGTCAACCAAGTTAGGAGTATTTTGTAGATTTTGGAAATTTATTTATTTTTGAAAGAAGGATCCTGTCCCACGTTTTTTCCCCTTCTTCAAATCCAGCTTTTTTGTCTTTATTGAATGCCTCCTTTAATTGTCTATATTGGAACCATGATAGGTTATGGTAAGTTCTTTTTATTTCTTCTTGGGTCTTTAGGGTGTAGCCATTAACTTGTTTCATTAGGATCTCCTTATATCTCGGCCATGTGTCCCATCCTAGTTTTTGTCTCTGCAATGCTTCTAGGTGGGATACCCATAGATGTTTTTTTTCTATGGAATTTGCTTTTGTGTCTTTCCCAGATCTTCATAATGGATGAGCGAATAAAATGATTGCCGAAGTAATTCTCTATCACTCTTTTGTCATACCATGTGTACACATGCCAGCAACTGCGTAAGTTGTCTCTGGTTGCTTCTGGATCGAGAGAATCGGCCGTCTACGAAGACGTTGCCCAGGGGACGCCCGGATGTCTTGCAATCCTGTGAGGAGGCTTCTCTCATGTCAAGCGAGAGTCCAAAAGTGGCAGGCCCAAACCCAGCACATCAGTCCATGGGTGATACGAGATGAGAGACTCCCCCCTGGGCACACAGAAGACTGGGCGACTTGGAAGGCGCTGAACAGACTGCGCTCTGGCACCACGAGATGCAGAGCCAATCTTAAGAAATGGGGCTACAGGGTGGAATCCTCGGCATGCGAGTGCGGAGAAGAGCAAACCACTGACCACCTGCTGCAATGCATCCTGAGCCCTGCTACATGCACAATGGAGGACCTTCTTGCGGCAACACCAGAGGCACTCCAAGTGGCCAGATACTGGTCAAAGGACATTTAACCAACTACCAAGTTTGCAAAATCTGTGTGTTTTTTTCTTTCTTTTTCTTATTAATTTCTGTTTGTTTTGTTCTGTTAGAATTGTAACACAATGGTATGGTTGCTGATGACACGATAAATAGCAACTGCGTAGATTGTGATCTTCTAATGTTAATTATTTTATTTTATTAAGGCTACACCAATCTCGCATCCATTGGAGACCACATGCCTCATGGTACAATCTGAGGTCTGGTAGCGCCAGGCCTCCTCTCTTTTTGTCATCAGTCAGGTTGGAGAGTTTTATTCAAGGCTTTTTCCCTGCTCATATGAATTTTGTTAGATCTTTATTCCATGCCCTGAAAGTTTGGATGTTTCTAATAATCGGGATGGCTTGAAAGAGGAATATTAATTTCAGCAATACACTCATTTTTATCATGGCAATCCTGCCTAAGTGACAAATTTAGATGCTGCCAGTTCTCCAAGTCCTTCCTAATTTCTCTCCACTTTTGTTCGTAGTTATTTTTTAATAGTTATGCGTAAAATATCTTTAGATATTTTATTTTGGACATCACTTTTATTCCTGTGGAGTCTTCTAACTTCTTTTGCTTTGTTTTTGTAATGTTTTCAGTCAGAATAGTTGTTTTGTTCTTATTCAGTTTGAAACCAGCCACACTTTCAAATTCTTCTATCTTCTTCAGCCATGCTTCTATGTTTTCTAAAGGGTCCTCTATTATGCAGATCATGTCATTGGCATAGGCGCGTAGCTTATATGATTCCCTTCTTATTTTTGCGGCTAGTAAAGTTTTGTCCTCCCCTATGTTGTTCAGCAGAATTTCGAGAACCATAATAAATAGTACGGGAGAGAGGGAGCAGCCCTGTCTTGTTCCTCTTTGTATTAGTATACTGTCCGTCATTTGGCCCTTCACCATTTGGCTTCTTGCTTGTTGTAAATTGGTTTTATTGCATTCGAAAAATGGTGCCCCATATCTAGTTCCTGTACTAAGAGGATAAGGAAGTCTCTATTTTCAAATGTATAGCCCCACAGGGGTTTGTACTTTTAGTGGGGTACTGCAACAATTCTGTATTTTAGAAACTATTAAAGCTGCTGTAACTGCAAGTGTCAGCACCTTGGTTAATTCCCTTAAAGTGTTGACTAAAACTCAGTGCAGTGTCTTCTCTATTACAGTCACTTATACAAAAACATTTCCTTCTCAAGCAGCACTGAAAGAAATGGAACCTCCACAAATTCATTTTTCATTCATAGGAAATGCTCCCAATATATCTTTCATTTTTTTATTTGTTTGATTAGATTTTATTTAGCCTTTCTCCCAAATGAATCTCGAAGTATCTTAAAATGTAAGTTAAAACAAAAATAGCTAAAATAATATGAAGTCTAAACATTTTTAAAGCATTAAGCCATTAATCTAATTGCAACACTATTTTTCAAAACAATTGCAAAAAGCTACATGAAGTCAGAAAGCAAAGTTGAGGCAATTTCAAGTTCATCTTTGATCTTATTTCAAAGTAATGCTTTCTGAGAAAAAAGATTCAGGCTCAAAACAAATCTTTTAAAAAAGATATATCCTAAACAAATAAAATGAATAAAAGGGAAACAGTAAGAAAAAACCAGAAACATCACCATATCAAATTAAAACAAAAAATGTAACTGTGTTGGATTCAGCTTATATTTTGAATATTGTAGCATAATTTATTTTAGTTTAGGTACATGTATCTAGAGAATATTATATCATATATTTTCCTGCTTAAATCACCCATTTTAGAAAATGGATGATTATCCAAACCAAATAAAAAGAATATGTGTGATTTTGGCAACCCCATCACTTTCAGTTTTGCTTGCCTCCTCTCTGGCCAGAAGCTAATTCTAATTCTTCTGTCAGATACTCTCTACCACTGGTTGTCATTGTGTCCTACTGGAAGTTTGGCAAAAGTGATAATTGGCAGAAGATGAGATTACAAAGGACATTTTTATTTTTAAAAATCTGGATGCCACCCACCCACCACTATACACCCCAAATGCTACAATGAGGCGTTATGATTGCCTTTCCTTCTTTGGCAAATTCAAAACAGGTGTACAGTGGAGAGAGAAAAAAATCTTATGTACGGTCCCTTTATTACCTTTCTTTGGCAAGAAAGGTCTGTTTCTAAGGTCAGCCAAAGGTAGGGAAAGCAATTTAATAGAGCTTCTGGCATCGGCCTCCTTTTCAACACAAGAGCGTGAAAGAGATGCCTTTGCCATAACCCAGCACTCAATGATGGTTCTGGCCAGTAACAGAAATAAAGCCGTGGACCCAGAGAAAATCGGCAACAAATCCCAAGCCCTAAAAAAGGTTTTGTCTGGCTTGCAGGTCGATGAATCTAACACTGTCCTCTTTGCTGGCTTGAAAAAGCAAGCCCATCAGAACGAAAGCCTCTCAATAGAAATAGAAAAGCAGAAAATTCTATCTCACGATATCTCAACTAATTGAATAAATATGGATTGGTTGCCAGGGATAATGATGTAAAACAGAAGTTCCAAGGAAGGAGTTTCTCTCCGGCCAGAATAAATGTTGCTTATAGGGCTACCATTGTGTTTGCAAAACAGACATATGTCACAAAGAGCATATTCAAGTATAAAGGCAATGTTTTGTGTACTTTTCTAGAGCATGTTTCACAGACCAACTATTTCCATGACTCTGCACCCATCCATCTTTTCTACCAGACTGATTCAGTGTGTTTGAATGAAGGTCTGTTAGCACCACAGTTCCCTTTCTAACAATGCTCCCAGAGAAACAAATGATATGCAATGGTATTTCTAAAGCTTAGAACCGCAAAGGGTCAAATCTACTGATTTCCAAGGCAATATACTCATGGGTATTTTATGCCCAATGTAATAAAATTTTATAACAGCATGATACTTTTTCTCTGCTGCTTAACTATCACTGAAAAGGGAACATGATTGAAATGAAATACAAAACTGTAAACAATCAGACATGCACGAAATCTCTTCTCAGCCTCAGTTTCTGAATTGAAATAGCTTTTGCTCATTTCTAAATAATAGTCTGAATAGTTTTAAGATATTTAGCTAAATTAGAAAAACTAACAAGAAATATCAAAATTTGAATATGTGACATGGTCTCCTCTATTTTGGTTCATCCTACAATAGCTCTTTTCACCATGCAAAGACAAAACTCTGATACAATGTGTTTGCAGTGTGTCCACCAAAAACTGACTCCCCTCTTTCATTTTAATTCTTTTTTTGAAGCCTATTACAGAAACTGCCTACAAGAGCAGCCTACAGCTTTGACATTTCTTTCCCCTCCCCAAACCATCCCTCTGTCTCTCTTCCAAAGAGCATCCAGAAAGGAGCTGCTCCTTTTAAAATCCCTTTCTTCCTTCTGCTATTTGTGAAGGGGAGAAAAAGAGAAATCGAATGAAGTCACTAACATGAAAGACAGTTTATTCGTGCAGTTCAGTAGCTAGCACACCCTCCAGGTTCTTGGACTGGCCTACCTTGGCAGACAGACTCTGTGGTTTGTTGGAGAGGATCTCTGCTGTTTCCCTGCAGTGGGTGGAAAGGTTCAGGATTGCAGCAGCTGCTGCTATGTGGGTGTCTTCACTACATTGACCGTAGCCGTAAGAGTTGGCATGGCAAGGGCTCTGTGTGTGGGCGCTAGCACTAGGCAGCCGATTAGAAAATTTCCCTGGATTTGAAAAATGCTTTGCTGTTGAAGAGAGATTTGATTAGAAATAGATTGCATGAAACTGTTACCCCTATTAAAGATGCTATTTTAAAAAATATATTATCATTTCAATTTCCAAAAGAAGTAAAATAAAATAAAATAAAAAATATCTGCACCTGATTAGAAAGTCAACATTGCTACTCAGAGCTTCAGAAAGTAATACATTTAAAACTTCAGAGGGTTTTTCCTGTTGATATGGTTGTCAGAAATCCAAAGATGCTATACAAATGTTCAAGCAGTCTTATTTCAAATAGAAGAGGAAAGAGTGAACTATTTATTCTATGAAAGGAATCTCTTTATTCCTTTCTCTGGAGATCTTTTTACTTCCATCACTTTCAGTGATGGGTGAATCAAGAACAAGTCACAGTTGGCTCAGTAACAGTTTAAGCATAAATAGAATTATCAATTTTATTAGCATGAACATGATGGTTCATTTACCACTGACTTTTCAATATATAAAACTGAAACAAAATTGGTGTGCCTAAGCTACAACAATGCTGGGTTACAGCCAAGCCTCACATTTATTGCAATGTTTATTGTTTGCCTCACATTTATTGCAATGCTTTATTCTTTTGGTAAATTCATTTTGAATTTTGCTAAATAACATATTTTCCCTTGCATAGATAAATGTGAAGTATAATATCAACAAGGAAGATAGAACATTCCATTCGGTGTCAAGGAATTTTAAAATAAGAATGTAGAATTAAGTAGCTATTCAGTTCATTGGGTATCTTCAGTTATTGCAACATTAGTCAGAATTCTTTAGATAGGAGTTTGTTGAACAATAATGCCAATAACTCCTTTCTGTTATATTTTACCATCATGTTGGGAACTGATAGAAACTGGTACTCTGGACCACCTCTCCCTGGACAACCCAGGGAAATAACCAATGATTTATTTCACTGACGTAGTAATGATATTTTCATGAAATCTTGGGTAGTTCAAGAAATATCAGTATTGTTCAGGATCCTGTTCATTTTATAATAATTTAGAAAAATTATCAGGGATAGCTTTGTAAATTCCAGTGAATTTCAGGAAAGAGGAGATTCTATAACATTGATCCACAATGTCTCCATTTTTTGTGAAGCAAACATCCTTTACCTGAGACTTAAGTCATTTTGAACAGAATCTGGAGATTATTTGTTCCAATTTTTTAAAAAATCATTATTTTAACAACAAATTCAAACTTTGATATTTTAAAACTTAAACATGTTGATATTAGCTTATTGAAGTGTCCGGTTATTTTAATTCATTACCTTTGTGAGTACTAGGAGGGTTGACCATTTTTAGTAAATTATAAATTATTGTTTTATTTAACAAATTAGTGATTAGCATTTTTATTAACAATTAATGTAATAAACTGATTATATAAAATTTCCTTTACACTTAAATATTAATCACATTAATTTTCTATGAAAACAAAATGTTAATGTTTCCAAGCTATGGTTGTAGACATATATTTTAATGTGATTGAGAGAAAATACACAGCTAAACAAGATTCAATTTCCAAGTATGCTGGACCCCAGCCTTATTTCAAAATATTTACATATTTAGGGTTCTATAAAACAAGAGAGAGCAAAGAAATATTTAGAATTTTTAGTACTCCAACTATAAAGGATGCCTATTTGTGTTTGTATATGTGTATATGGGCAGCCACATTCCAAATCTGTGCACTCAACTTTCTTTTTCTGCAGGCACTGCAACAAATACACCTCTTTCCATGATTCTATTGACTAGACTCTTTTTTATTATTATTACTATAGCATGTTTTTGAAATGTTACAGTCAAGCTATATGGTTTAAACTATGCTATTGACATTTTTTCTGAGACATAATTCAAAACCAAAACAAGAATAATTGATTTGTGTCTGTCTCTCACTTACAGTCAAGGAATTGTGTAGGTTTTTGTCCTTGCATAGCTGGCATCATTGTGCGTTTGCCAAAGACTTGGGCATCAAAACTAGCATAGTCGAATGGTATCTTTCCACATTTCTCTTGCTCTCTTGTAAAGATGGCTCTGGAGAAAGGGATTGGCTGGACAGATCGACCGCTATACTGAGATAATTCAAGTTGTTTCACCAAGTTTGTTCTGTAGAGAGAGAATGAATAAAATAACATAATATTGGTTTTATTCTCTTGCAAGGAATACTGAAGAGGTGCTACTAAGAAAATGTACTTTAAAATATCAGCAATGTGATCCCAGTGCAACACTTTCTGAAGAAGCTAACCGAATACATATGGAAGTCATTCTTTTTAGGATTGTTTCATATTTGGAAGTTTGTTTCTATGTGTGATACTCAACACAAATGTTCATCCATCAGGTACACTTGTAATAGGATATTCACCACAACATTCATATTGTGTTTTTTTCTAATGGCTTGACTGTATGGCAAATTGCTGGTACTAACCTCATCTTCAATACTAATGTCATGCAAATTTGCATTTTGCAGTCTTAGAACATGAATCACAAAGGCATTTTTCATTCAGTCTATGTAGGAAAAGAAGCCTCACTCCTATATTGACTGCAGCAAACCCAAAATTATGCCTGCAGTCTTTTCACTTATAGAGAGGCACTTGTGTTTTTCACACAATATTATAGAGTTGATTAACTTAGATTTTGTACATTGCTATCTGCACTACAGAATGACAAGAACGGCATCTCAAGGTATTGCAGGCTACAATGTTAGTTACAAATATGTTTTGCCCACATGCCTGAAGTATGAAATGATGGGTGAGTCTTACCTGTGGACCTGATCGTGGCACTGCCCCATGTTGGGTGATTCTTGTGGATTTTTTTCCTGAGACATTGCCATTTTTTCAGCTGCCGCAATGGGGCAACCGGAAAGACTGTTTGAAAGAGATTTGTCACATATGAGTATTTCTTAATAGCCTATCTTTCTTCTCCCCAATGGAGGGAACATTTTAAATTTGCACTTTGGTATTCTATGCAACATTATTTAGCATATTGCTATTGGTTTTTGTCTTTATCCTCTGAAATGCCAGCTATATCTCTTTCTGCACAGGCATCTATGTCCTGCTGGAGTTCCCTCTCCTCCACATAATGAAGATCCCTGACTGATTCTGGTTGCCCTTGTTTATCCATTCATATCTCACCCACATGTTCTCTGAACTTTTTGTCTGCCCATTTCCATCATCCCAGTCTTGTTGCCCATACCTCTTCCTTACCTCCATACATCACCAAGCATCACTCAATCTTTTAGGGGTAATGCTGGCCCTGTAACAAGATTTTGTAATAGAAAACTCATCCCCACATCTGTTTCTTCAAATGGGGAAATTAACCCAAGCTAATCTTATCCCTATTTTTTGGTGTACTGGATCAATTCATGGTGAATCATAGCCTGAACATATGCTGGAGAAGTCAGAAGATTGAATCAGCACACTAAGTACACCAAAAACATCTGATCACATTGCTTTCACCACATAAAATTGGCCTTTTCTGTATTTATGAATAAAATCCTTTGTCATTCACTTTATTTGTTGCTAATTCCTCGTTGCATATATTTAAAATCAAGGACACAAATATGACTTCTCATAGAATTAGGTTGCAGAAGCATTTAAATTATGTATTGATTTATATGATGGATTGTTAAAATGTATATATTTCAACATAATTTACTGGCACACGTCGGGTAGCTGTCTATACCCTTACCAATGGCTAAACCTATTTTTTTAAAATATATTGACTGAATGTTAAGAGATAATAGTCCTGTAAGGACAGAACAAACAGCAATTCATTGGTCAGATTATTACAGAAAATGACTGAGCCATTCAACCTATACTTCAGCATTTCAATGTTTCTGTGATTTTAATGAGAGAAGGAAGTAGGTGTTTAATTGCTTCCTGCTAAAGATGATGGGACCTGAGAGTACTTCATTTTAGCTGGACTATGTCTTATATTTGTCTACATTTGAATAGACTATTCCACTCATTTGGCTATAAGAGAGTTTTTCCTGTGGGAGTTAGGTGGTTGTGTTATCCTTTTGCACAGAATGAGTGATAAATGCCAATGAAAATGTTCCAGTCTTGGAAATGCTACTTTATTGTCACTGGTAAAAAGAGTAGGATTACCTTCTGTGAGTGTTACGATTACTGTTGACATGTCCTCTTCCTGTACATCCAGGAGTTGGGCACTTTAGAACATTTTCATGCATAGCCAGGACTAAATAAAAAGAGAACAACATATTGAATACCCATCAACTTCACTGTAGGTTGTGAAATTTGTGGTTATAATAATATAATAAAAAAACTTTATCTATATACTGCTCTATCTCATCTAAGGGATCTCTGGCATAGACACCAAGAACTGGGAAGCCCTGTCCCTTGAGCATTCCAGCTGGAGTTCAGCTGTGACCAGCAGTGCTGCAGAATTTGAAGAGGCAGAAATGGAGGGTGAAAGAGAGAAACGTGCCAGGAGGAAGGCATATCAAGCCAACCCCCACCAAGACCGCCTCCCACCTGGAAACCAATGCCCTCACTGTGGGAGAAGATGCAGGTCAAGAATAGGGCTCTACAGCCACCTACGGATCCACAAGAATACTGATCATGGAAGACTATCCTACTCGGCCAACGAGGGATCGGCTAAGTAAGTAAGTAAGTAAGGAAGTAAGGGACTTAAACATAAAAGGCAAACATAAAACATACAGAGTAGCCATTAAAATATAAACATAACCTCTTAACACAATCCTATGTATTAAAACAAACCGATTCCATAATAATCCAAGGTGCAAGGTCCAATAGTCCCTCTTGTATATGGGCCTAGGCAGTTAGAAAGGGCTGGTCATGCTCATATGGTAGTAATATTGCCCGGGGGATGAGTTAATTACAGGGAGTAGACTAAATTACTGGCCAGGGTTGGACCTGGGGCTACTTTTTAAAAACTTATTCATGACAAATGTGACTCCCATTTAGTGGCCTCAAAGTCCCTCACCAGTCCCCCCAATCCCCATTTTCTGGAAAAAAAATGGTGCTATTTTCAGGCAATTTTTGTCAAATCACACAAAACATTTCCACAAATTAGAGAAGACCCATGAAAATACTGCATCCCACGTTACCCACAAAAGACCACAGAACTCTGCACAAACCCTAAATACTCCTGTCTTCTGCTATAATTCCTCTCAAAATTTTGTAGAGGGAAATGGAGATTGTTTGGGCTTTTGTTTGGGAATCCTGTGTGGATTAAGTCTATATTTGTTGCTGGTGATAACACAACACATTCATTCTTTGGTTCATCATATATGTTCCCAAGTACAACACATGGGCAGCATGAAGATCTTAGGATTCCACAGTTCAGCCTTTGAAGTCTCCCAAAGCCTCGATACTCCAATTTTTGTCCCAGTGCAGTGGTTTCAACTACTCCTGCCAAGCAGGGATGTCATGGAACAATTAGGGGATCCTTCTGCTGCCCTTTATGATAGGTGGGTGATAAAAAGCATTGGTTGCATCTGCATGATCTGGTGTTTTGTTCCAGGGTTGTCCAGATTGCCTAGGTGGAGAATCTAGGACAGGCATCCTCAAGCTGTTTGGTCCTTCAACTTTTAGAATTCCTGACAACTGAACAAGTGCATTAGGGCTTCTGGGAGTTGGAGGCCCAAACAGCTGAAGGGTCACACTTTGAGGATGCCTGATCTAGGAAATTATCTGATGTCTGAAGTGTAAAGAGATTTTGCAAATATTAATGAATTTACTTCCTATCACAGATCCTTACTGCTTCATAGATAAGATTGTGGCTGGTTCTCCTCAACACAACTCCATGCTTTCATTTTGATGAGACAAAATACAGTTTTCTATATGAAGAAATGATACTTACTTTCAAGGGGAACTCTGACTTTATGTGGACATCCAGAGAGACTGCGGTGATGGGGATACAATCCAGTCACATGCCCTGTGCCATCACATCCTGGAATAGGACATTTGGTCTCTCTCTTTTCAGGTCTAGGTAAGTCTGCAAAAACAGAAACAAATATCTTCTCTATACAATATCATTTGGCTGGATTATTTCACTGAAACATAAGCAGCTACCCAGTCAGGTGGGAGATACTTTGGATTCTCATGTAGTTGCTAGGCACTTGCTTCTGAAGCCGCATCCCATCCTTTATCACAATTGTAAAGTGCAGTTTGCAAGCTGGCTTTTTTTTTGTGGTGGTGGTAATGGGGGGGGGGGGGAGTTGTCACCACTTTGAGGGATGGCAGGCCTCTATCTTAAATTCATTGATTTGGCATTGATATTATCTATTTAATTATTATTTACTATATTTATATACCACCTTTCTCACCCCAGTGGGAATGAAAAGGCAGTTTACAACATACTAATGGCAAAAATTCAGTGCCAACATACATGTAGACAGAAAAAAAAATCTAAATAACTAAATGCTAACATATAACTAAATTAAAATCATTTAAACCATTAAACATGGTAACATATGAGGGGGGCATTTATGGGACTTGGGATGGGTGAAGGTTGGTCTTGCCTAGCTTCCCGACACCCTTTAGTGGTGGGGAGAACTACACCACATAGTTCATTGGGTTGCTGTGAGTTTTCTGGACTGTATGGCCATGTTCCAGAAGCATTCTCCCAATTAGTAATCGCATCATTCAAGAACAAATTAGTGAGGATTGGTATACCTTAGAGTTTGTTATACTCAGCAATGATGAACTTGTAGAGAATTTGTCCCGAGTAAGGGCAGAAGAAGCTGATCTTATCCTAGATGCAGACTTGCATAAATTGGAACTCATTGAGGCATTGATGCTTGCATTGATTTATATAATATTATGGATACATTTGATATGATAAAATACAAGGCACTATAAATACATCTGACAGCATTTGTTCATTCATTCAATTTTTATTCTTAAAATACCTTCCATTTACCAAAGTGTTCAATATTCAAAACACATACAATGCATTTAGGCTTCATTGTTAAGGATTATTATAATAGTGAGAATTCTATGTCATAAGAGCACTTTGAAATTCATAATGCCTCTGAATGACTCAGCTATAACTGAGAACTGATAATTTCGTAGGGACTGATATTGCTCTTGAAGAAAAACAAATTGAATGTAAGAATGGCTGTTTTAGTTTCTTCTTATTACATAGTGGATAATCTTTTTTCACAGTTTTACAGTTTTGAGTCTGTTTTATAAAACTGTAATGATATTTTCAAATAATATGTAAACTAAAAATATAGAAGGCTACAGGCCACACTGACCACTTATCCTGAGGCCAATCTGGAGTGATGAATGCTGGATCAACCCCAGGATGAGTTAAACCACCTGACTGTCTAATGGCTCCAAACTCATTCTAGCACTACTGAAGGTTACTTCTATCTTCCCCTCCCATTTTCCTTGTTGCAATGGCCAGTGACTGTGATATGGGTCATGTCAGTCACTCATCTGGCATAACAGCTGGGGCACAGCTGGAGCACCAGAGCAACTTAGGATGAAGGAGGGAGGAATGACTCCTTTCTTTGCCCCCTGTTTTCTCTAATTGCCTCATTATTACAGCAAACATCATTCCAGATGAGAAGCAACCAGCATGGTTTACTCACTGGAAGCAGCAACAGGGAATACAGTGAGTGTCATCCTGTGTCCCCAAGACTGACCCCAGTGAACACAGGATGCCATATAAACAGTTGCAGCTGGTTCTGTCTCAGACCTGTTCCAAGTGTTTACATGGCCTCAAATAAGTGGTTTGCTTCAGATTCTGGGGGAGAATGTGGAGCAGCTTTGGCCTGAATCAATTAGTTGCCATAGAGCTGATTCTCAGGTCCTTCATGCTAAGTGGTCAGCATAGATGGATCTTACTTTTTCATTGTTGTAGTAATTCAAACAATATCCAACAAATTTAAAATTCATCTACTCCATACTAATGCCACTGGAAACAAATCAAACAAACAAAAGCACCTTTTGGCACTTCCACTTTGTGAGGAATGTGGGTAGGGCCTGCCATGCATCATGTGATGGCACACAGCAGGCTGTGAAACAAAGTGGTAAAATGGGACTAAAATGCCCTGTGTGAAGAGGTTCTTGAACTCTCATAGCTCAGTGCTATAAAATCCTGGGATCTGTTGTTCGTTGAGGTGCCAGTACTTTTTGGCAGACAAGACTGAAGACCTTGTAAAACTACAACTCCCACACAGCAGTTAAAGTGTTCTCAAACTGCATTAATTCTACAGTGTGGATGAACCCCAAGTTCTTCTGCTGTAATTCAGGAGACAAAGAGAATGGGAAAAATGTATTCCTTTACCACTACAGGAAGGAAAGTGTATTTTGGGTAGCTCCAGCTGAGTTATCTGCACTTTCCTTTCCTTTTCCCCATATGATGGCAGGAAAGGTGGTGGGATAATGCACATTGCTGCCCTTTCTCCCATCTGATGAGTACAGGGTGCCAATGCACCCTGTTCTGTCCCCACTGTATAATGGGGGAAGAAGGGAGGGCATGCAGGGCACCTGAAGCCGCCCTGCACACCTTTCCTTTCCCCCGATAATTGCTGGCGAAATGGCACAGCCCAAGAGGGCAGTGTGAAGTGGGTGTAAATATTGCCAAACTGCATTAATTCTTCACTGTAATGCACCCTAGGTGTATGAACTAAATTTCAGAAAAAGACCAGAATAAACAAACTGTGTGGATTTGCTAGTTATTAAACTAATCGGCCGCAACCTAGAATGCATAGAGGTAAGTAAATTTAAAGCAATGTAGCCTTGTGCAGGTCTTGAGCAATGGTTCCTAATTTGCCTAGAAGAACAGGTCCTTCTTTAAATCAGAATACTGCAGGCATGAAGAATTTATTCAGTCATGGGCAGTATGCAATACAAGAAGGGATCCAATGCAACCTTTGCCCAAAAATTACATGTGGTTGAGGTATCAAATGAAAAACCCCAAATTGGTAAATTGCAGGTTAAATACAAAGAACTGTCTCAATAAGCTTTATCACCTGTCTGATGTGCATGCCACCAGTAAAAAGGGACATTAACTTACGTTTGTTGTTATAGATTGCTCTGCCACCAAGATCAATCACTTTGGCTTGTCTTCTTTCACCAGCAAGGTGCTCCAGTAGAAACCTGTCCAGCTCTTTGTAGGTGCTATGAAAGACATGACCCTGCTCTGCCTGCAGAGCGATTGCGCGTTCCAGCAAGCTCAAGTTTTGTTTGGTTTTGTCCAGATCAAAAGACATTTCAGTATTTTCCGAGAGACACTCATCCTCCTCACTGTCTGGCAATGGATTCTGAAGTCTGTTACTAAAAGACTCCATGAGTGACTCCTGTGATTCTTGCAGGCCTGCTTCTGAGTCACAAACAATTTCTGAATTGTTAAAATCTTCTGCTTCAGTTTTGACTCCTGGAACGTTTAAGACATCTTGCTCATTATGTCCAACAATGTATTTTTTATTTACAGGAAGTTTTAAGTTTGTCTCTTCAGAGAAATTTGAGGAAGTCTCCCATTCATTGTCCAGCATTTCTGAATTACTTTCATTATCCTCAGAAGAACAGTATGGTGGATCAGAAACATGAATTCTGTCTCTTTTTACCAAAGAACTGATCATGTAACATTCATCAACATTCTTATTCTCTGTTTTTAAGGGCTGGTTACAACTGTCACTTAGTTTTTCATTTTCTGTGGGATTTGATGCATCTTTTGCTTTTGTGTTTTCAACAGTACTTAAAGATTTGGTCATTAGGTTCTCGTAACCAATGTAATCTGTCTTTTGATGATCATTTTCTTGCACATCCAAATTAGTGATAATTTCAGTTTGTGTTATAATTTCTGCTTGTGTTGTAGTGTCTTCTAAATGGAGAAGAGAGATAAACACAAATTTTAAATTTATTACTTCCATTTTGGTCACAGTCTATAAATAACTTATTTATAAATTAGTCCTATTCCCATCAGTAGCATTATTCCAATGTTAAGTTATCAGAGACCACAGACGTACTCTAGATCATGGATGATTTTATAAATACTGGTGAGCAAAGCTTCTTCCCACTGAATGAAGATTTCTGTTTACTTTTAACATTAGAATTTATTACAAACAATCAATTCAGATGACCAAGCTGTTATCTTGTGAGTATTTTTGAGAGGACCCATTCAACAATTATGTGATTCTTGCAGCAGATTCTCATCTCACTTGTAAGCCCAGGACAATAAAATGAATTCAGTTGTGATATAGATTCCTGTTCAAAGTACTATACACCACATTGTTTGTGTTAATGTAAACACATTTTGTGCATGATCTGAAATATTGTGTATAGAAAAGTTTTGGACTTGTATATGATAAGATCTACTGACTTCAGTGGGGCCATTCTTCTGAAGTCTCTGCTATGACATCTCTACTTAGAGGTTTACAAATTCTACTGTAGCTCCAAAAGATATGAGGAGTCAGTGTACTATTTTCAGTGGTTATTCCTGTTAATCCTTAATCCTTTGCTATTATTTGAATACAGTCCTCAGAATGTGAGGAAGGTGATATTAAACTCAGCTGAATGTTCTGTTATCGTTAGTACTATGGCTGAAATCAAATTGCTAGTCCCAACTAGAGTCATGGAATCAACTCCTAAGAGTATGCCAACATTTGTATAAATCCCATTGATTCAATGAGTATATTCTCACTGGGACTAACAATTGAATATAGGCTTTTATATTGAATCAAAATATTCATAATGATTATCAGACACAATACTATACATCCATCTACTTCATATCCAGCTGTGTATGTTAGTAAAAGAGCAGAGAGCAAGGGACTGCTTTGCCAAAATGGTCAGTAAGAAAAATAAATTGACTTATTGTTGTCAAGCTAAACAGTTTTTAATAATAATAATAATAATAATAATAATAATAATAATAATGTGTGATCCAATACAATAGCCAGCATTATCTTTTTGCTGTGTACTAATCTTATTGTGTTTATAATAATAATAATAATAATAATAATAATAATAATAATAATGCATAAGCTTGGACCCTTTATTATTTTTTATTGTTGATTAAAATGCCATGATCCTTACTTTTTATCAGTCTACATCCTCCAAAAATTAGATTTGCTTTTTAAAAAACTAACACTAGTCTGTTTTTGAGTATTAGAAGATCCACATTATAGTTGACATGTTCTCACTAGTTACTGTGACTATACAAGTATAGAATACATGAAATCACAAAGCAAAGTATGTTTTTAAAAATAAAATAAAAACATTTCTAGTTTTCTAAAACATTGTGAAGCAATATGTGTTCTGTATTAAGAAACTTTTTAAAACTTTGAAATCACATCAGAAATCAGCAGGCAATAGAGACTACAGGGATAGGGCCTCAAAAACTGAAAGACAAATGCTTTGTGTTTCGTTTAATTTTTTGCTGAACACTTCACCTCCCCCCCCCCCCCCCCCGACAAGGACACTCCAAAATACATCTCCATCATCTTCTTTTCTGGTAATTATCTCCCTAAAATCAACACTGGCCTGCCAGGATCAAGTAAATATTACCATAGTAACTAAAAGCATTTTTGGATGCAGGGAAGAATTTAGCCACAACACTAGCCCCTTCAATAATGCTGATTATAGGGTGCATTCTTTTGTTGGGATGTATTCAACATAAACTGGACCATTCCACATTTTACTTCCCAGAGCAGAGAGAGAAACAACCTTATAATAAAAGATAAGATGGGCCAGTTCTATGCAAAATCCATACCAGAACAACTCGAGGTTTAAACAATAAATTAAATATAATCTAAAAATTCAAATGAAGTTTTGTCTCAGCAACAGTGAGCTATTAAGAGAAAGTGAAAAGGTTTATCATAATTTCAAAGTATTATCAACTACCAAAAACAAATAAAAAGCATTTTCAGTGAATATGTCCAATTCATTGAACTGTTCTCTCAATCCACTTAACTACCCACATGTGTACAATAATGATTTATAGACATTATACCTAATTATGCATATTTGGGCTATGGTGGAGTGCCTAACAAAAGCTCTAGAAAGCAACAATTACCTCTGTTGCTTAGCTACATAGTTTAAAATATTCCTATTAAGTGCAGATTATTGTGGAAGGGAGGAGGAGGACACAAATGCACATGTGCCACCACAATGCTTTTCACTTTATGGCTGCCAAACTGTTAGCATTTTGGGTCATTTCCAGTTACATAATTGTTTGGTTCAACTGTTTGTTATATGTTATAAGAAAATATTTATTATTTCTTTCTTACACATTTTCTTCAGAAATTCAGGACCTACCCCCACTCCCAAAAGTAGCCCTTTTTGGAACAGTTTTGCTACATTTACTTTTTGTTGTATCCTGGCTTGAAACGCTGGTACAACTTTATTTTTAGAATTCTAGACCTTACAGATTAGTTCCGATTGGGCTTAAAGCAAAAGTTTGAGAAACTTTATAAGCATGACGAGTGAAAGAGCATTGTTATATAATAGGTATGTGCACAAAACAAAAAAAGGACTATGTCAATACATTACATTACGATGATATTAAAAAAGATATGGAGATTTAAAGACTGTGCTTTAGGAGCATCAGAGCCATACCATTGGTTGTGCCTCTGGCATTCTACCTGCTCTACTCAAGCTTTGATAAAAGCTGGAGAAGAGGACTATCTGTCCCTTATGACTGAGACATAAAGAGCTACCATTATTTTTTTCAGTGGGGGTGGGTAGGTGGGGGGACAATGACATTGGAATCTTTGGCAAGTATGTGCCTAGTCAGAACTATTTACACAGACAGTGAAGAGATGGGTGTCTTATTACCCATAGACATTTGTCCTCTACACATGAACAACAGATGTATAATCATCACCAGTGATGTGAGCAGTGACATCATGGGGTGTGCATGTGCACCAGTGATGTGAGCAGTGACATCATGGGGTATGTGTGTGCTCTGTAGATTGCAGAGGGTGACACCATCACAAGGAGTAGCACCACGGCATCAGAAAGAGTGAGTCCTTGCTTGTCTGATGGCTGCTGTAGTCCTTACCTGCCCTCCCACCAGGGCTAGGCTCCATAACTTCAGCCTTCTCAGCTAGCAGAATGTGATGGTTGGCATTGTTTCCCACAGTGATTTCCCTGCATCCAGCTTTTTCAGGCCAAGAAAAGCACAGAGGAATATTGAGAAAAGGCAATCCTTCTAGAATGACTGAAGGGTTCACATACCTCAAGGAGGTGGTAAAAAGTGAGTGAGAAGGTATCAGGCAGCAGAGCCTCTGCTATAATTGAAAATATCAATGGATCCAGGGTGGACTTCCTGGCAGGTCTGTAGCTGGGGGGGGGGGGGTTTAAGGGTTCAAGCCCCCCAAAATGTTTCAGGTTAAAAAAAATCCTGATTAACTCATGCTTTGGCTAACCAGTTAAAATTCATGAGTAAAACAGTTAATCTGAAACATTTTGGGGAGGGGGTTGAACCCTTAACCTCACTCACCCTGGGCTATAAGCCTGCTTCCTGGGGTACAGTGCCCTTGTATGGTAATTCCTTCACAGCCATGTGCAGGGAGGTGGTCAAAGGTACAGATAATGCAACAATCCAATGTGTAATCCACAGGGGTTAGGAATGTGGAAATCTCTCCACTATACCACTGGATTGATTTCCCAGAGAAGACCACTCACTATTATTTACTGGTGTCAGGCAAAATGTGGGCAGTGAACAGGTAGAAGATGGAACACAGATTCAACCTGTTTTGTGTGAAATTGGTGTCTTTATAGGGTTCCAGGTTCTGACTTCTGCCCTGGCCTTGAATGCTCAGGTTTTACTGACAGCCAGAAATACCTTCCTGAAAATACCAGACTTGGCCAGAGTGATACATGAGTTTAGCATGGACTTATTTGGCTACAGAGATCACAGGACTCTATTGTTATAGCAAATACACTTATTCAAAATACTGTATAGTTACTTACAAAGCCCTATCCTCAGCCTAGGCTATCTGTGAAATTTTCCTATCTCAGCCTACATTGGTTTTAAGATCATTGAGAGAGGGGTTTCCTTTTATCTTCGGACACAATCACATGGACATTTACATTGCAGGAAGTCACTCTTCTTAATCATATGCATTCAAAAATAATCCTTCCTCATAGGTAATAAGGTCATTTCTCTTATTCCCTTTCCCCTTGAGAACATTAGATTTGAGTTCATTTGGAGCCAATTTCTCTTGATACCTGTTACGACAACATTGCTCTTATCTTGCTGTTCTGTCGTCTCCTCATTTCCCCCCTTGCCTTCCACACTGGGGCTGTAGTGGCGAGGTTTCATTAACAGAGACTTCCTTTTGTTGACAGGAACACCCAAAATCTGTTCTTCAGCTTTTCTTTTCTTTGCCATGGAGCTTTTGTAGGCACTGTATTTATGGGAAAATATATAATGGGGAAGATGAATATGAAATACGCTGCAACAATCTTGATTTTGTTTTCAAGAATAAAAAGAAGTAAAAAACAAAGACTAATATGATTACAGTATTGAACAGCTGGATCTTTTGTTTTAGACATAGGAGCTGAAGAGCAAGGCACCATTGAACTTTATCGCCCCATTTCTTTTTCATTGCTACTAAAAGTAAGGGTGGAAAAATGAAGAAGCTCTAAATCATCTTTAATCCTGTGTAAAACATATGTTAATCTAAGCTGCGTTCTGGACTAGACTACATCCACACAGGAAGGGATAATAAAAGATTTATGGTGCTTTGCTAATCCCTAGAAAGAGCTAATGTAGATATTGCAACACCAGTTACATGTGTCAACTTTGCTATGCTTTGATAAACGAGGTTAAAGGATGCCAGTTTGATGAGTAATTTCTGTAGTTTCTCATGCTTGAGACTTTGTGGGTAGATAAATGAATGAAAGAAAAGAGTTTTGGTTCAAAACTGCATTTGAGCTATAGTCTGAATTCAATGAATCTTGATTCTCTTCACATCGAAGTGCCTTCTCACAGTAGAATTTGCTACACACAACCTCATCACATGGAGATACCTGATGCAGGCGACAGTGTGGGTATTTGCTGGGCAGTGTGGCAAATCCATGGGGTGTTGCATGAAACTGTTATCCTACTCCCTGGAACTCTGCCTTGCCTACCACATGGGGGACAGTGTTACCACTCGGCTTCTATCTGTGCTGATCCCATTTTGGGCTATGAGAACATGGGTAGTCACTTGTGTTCTCAGGGTCCACTGTAGGATACTTTCAAGACAGAGCCATTAGTCAATTTGATTAGGTGGTAAGATGCAACCTTCCTGTCCAGCCTCTACTTGTATAACTCCAGCAAAAGAAAATGCACCACCTTTAGAGATAGTTTTCCTCCTCTATTGAATATCTTTTACTGTTGGGATGTTTCTCCAAACATTTAACTGAAATATGCTTACCTCTAATTGCCATCTATTAACTCTAGCTCTGACTTCACAAACATAAAAGCAGGCATATATTACCAAAATGTCTCATGTTTGCATTTATTTATTTTAATTTATTTCTGTATATATTTGTTTATCATGAAGCTGTGTGGAACTTCAGACTACTCAAAAACTGCTATCATATGGAATAGACTACCTTTTTAAAGATGCTATTCTATGATTCTACAATGATATGTCTTAATGTTTGCTCATCCACTCAACACATTTAGAGGTTTCAACTGTTTCTTTCATGAAAGTTGGTTTGCAAACTCTATCCAATTCTGGCTGTTCTCTTGATGCACTTCAACAGTGCTTTTAGATTGTGAAATGAGTACTACAAATATAGTCAAGACCTGTGCAGAATGGAGAAACTGAATTATGCCTCATGATCCTTGTTTCTTTCAATGCACCCAAGGAGGCACATGACACCACAAGTTTGCAGAAGTGAACCAAATTATTGCCTAGATTGGGGGAAGCCACTTAGAAATACTGTACACATGTGTGCACAATTTCTATTAATCACAGACCAACATAGTGTATTTTGTTTTCAGTACATTGGCTGTACAGTAAATCCAATTTTGTCCCAGTGAGAAGTGTGCACTGGAATTAGTACTTATACCTCCATGACCACTGTGAAGATCTAAACATTAAACGTTTAAGCACTTGCTTAGGTGAAGTGCCACATGATGATGTGTTAATAGATGAAAAATATTGAATTGTAGCTTTCTGCATCCATATAGGCAGACTTATTTTCTATACTTACTTTATTTAAATCCATATGTCAGTATTGATTCTTTAAATGCTCTTGTACCTCCTCTGGACTTTAGCATACTCATCTGCTTTTTAAAATCAATTTTCCTAACCATAGCGCCAAAGACATAATATGCCATAAGATATACACACTTCAAGAAATTATAGAATGCAAACCTTCAAATTCTATTCTGTTTGTTGACCAAAATAAAGATTTGTCTGTTAATTCAGAATTATATTCTGGTTATTGATCAAAATAAGGACTTGTTCATATATTCAGACTCTAATAAAAGCCAAATATTTTGGAGTCACATTTGTGACTCCTATGGTGGGTTTCTCAATAATATCTTCCCCTGCCTCCAATATAAAATGAAGTTAGTTGAAGGAAAAAGGTTGTTGGAGTCTATGAGGCATGGTATCATTGGCCAGAGATAATCGGGGGACACCTCTCTACTGTGTTAGCTAGATAAGCACACATTCAATCTATGAAAAATGGCAGCTCTCATCTATATATATATGAACCTTAAGGTCGTAATTAGGCGGTCAAAAACGGCTAAACCACCGGACGAAATCTCACCACATTTGCCCTGCTAATACCTCTTCCCCCAAGGTATGACCAACAACCCTCAAAACACCAATACGCAACAACACAAACACACAATACCCGAAAAACACGGAGCATGCGCAGAGGCCTTGGGAGGAAAACGATGAGGAAGGACTCCATTTCCCAGCTTCCCCCGCGCCTAAATCTCTCTTCGTATGCACACTGCCACGGGAGGAATACGATGAGGAAGGACTCCATTTCCCAGATTCCCCTGCGCCCAAATCTCCCTCCGCATGCGCACTGTCATCTGCTTGCCTCCCTCTACACAAGCCCAGCCTGAGAAAGCCCACCAGACCGATGTAACCACTCACGCTCGGGGAGGGCATGGGAGCTGCGGGGGGCCACTGAGGGCAACTAAAACGACACGAAACGGGAGGGAGAGAAAGAGGGAAAGAAGGAGGGAAGGAGAGAAAGAAAGCAGGGTAGAGAAGGAAGGAAGGGGAGAGGAGGGAAAGAAGGAGAGAAGGAAAGAAAGAAAGGAAGATAGAGAAGGAAGGAAAAAGAGGAGGAGGGAAAGAGGGAGAGAAGGAAAGAAAGAAAGGTAGAGAAGGAAGGAAGGGGAGAGGAGGGAAAGAAGGAGAGAAGGAAAGAAAGAAAGGAAGATAGAGAAGGAAGGAAAAAGAGGAGGAGGGAAAGAGGGAGAGAAGGAAAGAAAGAAAGGTAGAGAAGGAAGGAAAGAGAGGAGGAGGGAAAGAAGGAGAGAAGGAAAGAAAGAAAGGTAGAGAAGGAAGGAAAGTGAGAAGGAAATAAAAACGTGAAAGTAGGAAGGAAGGAGAGAAGGAACGAAAGAGGGAAGGAAGGAAGGAAGGAAGGAAGGAAGGAAGGAAGGAAGGAAGGAAGGAAAGAAAGAGACAAGGAAGGATGAAACGAAACAGCAAAGGAAGTGAGAAAAGAAACAGGTAGAGAAGGAAGAAAGAAGAAGAGAAAGAGAAAGAGGGAAAGAAGGAAAGAGGGAGGGAAGGAAGGAGAGAGAAAAAGAAGGAGGAGAAAGAGGGAGGGAAGGTTTGCCACAGCAATGCGTGGCGGGTACAGCTAGTAGTTACTCATAAAAGGATAGCTGCAAGGGAGTTGTTGCAAGCACTAAAAAAGCTTCAGATAGTTTTTTTGGAACCTTCAGCATAGATCAGACACAATCGTGTGAAGAAATCTGTCATCACCTGCTAAAAAATTCTCTACTCTTTCACTTTTTTTTTTTAAAAAAGGAAAGCAATATTCATTGTCTGTTGTTCCCTTCCACATATGCAATATGAATAATAGCATTTATATTATATCTGTCACAGATGAAAAACTGCATTTATGGATCAGTGTAATCCACTCATTGGTCGCTGGACCCCAGCTGCCCTAGGGAGCATCACAAATCTACATGATGTCCCTGGTTGCTAGATTTTGCATTTGGCTCATTGATCTAGCTGAAAGATTTGCAAAAATCCCTGTCTCTAGACAGCTCCTTGTTGGTTACACATATTATGAGGCTCAACAGCATAAATTAATCCTTCCAAGGTAACTTATGTGCACTAAACTGGCTCCAGTTCTGATTGTTTTGGATGGTAGCATATGACTAACTTAAGCTTTTTGCTTTTTTTTCTTTAATCCGTTTTGGCAAGGCATCTTCCTGGCAATGCACCATTACAAATATGAAGGACATGAAAACAAACGTGAAGATTTACACTGCTGCAGAAGTTAAAGTACAATTGATGTGCATCTTAAATTGTAATTTCTCTTGATCTGTCACAATGCTGCACAAAGCATGAGACCAATATAATGGATCATTTCCAATCCCCCCCATTTTAAATCATTGCAGTTCATATGGCATATTTATCTGCTACAGCAAGGTAAATGCAAAGCATATAAATACATGTTAGCACAGTAATTAAAATGATGTATCAAGTTCCTGTCTTCATATACTCCTTTAAAAAAAAATAAAAAAAATCATTTGTCAAATATTTTGCTCTGACAGATAAGTTCAAAACAACATGGTGAATTCAGATTCTGTATATATACAAGATGCATACATGCAAAATAACTCACAAAAGTGATGTAAAGTAAAAAGAAAATAATATTTCACAGTTTACACAGTTTGGAAAACTTGTATTTATATACTGTCACTATAATGTGTGTGCCCATGATCTGTACTAATATGAAATCTACTCATGTGAAGTTTGGATAGGGTAGTTACTATCTATGAAAAGTTTCCTGTGGACATCCCTTTATTAGACCTGTGCAATTATAAACCTCTTTGCCATGATCCCCCCCCCCCCCCGCGGCTAGGCTCTGTTTCCCTTCATTAGACCAGGGTAATTATAAACCTCCTTGCCATGATCCCTTCATGCTAGACTATCCTTCCCTCCATTGACTAGTGTTTTGTTAGAAAGCTAGCAAGAGTACAATTTTGAGCCTAGTGGTGAGGAATGCCCATTTCTCCACCGTGTTAAAATGATTCAACATGGGCAAATCTGTCAGATTCCATTACATGTGTTTTTTGTCATTAGCAATGGTTCTGGCACATACCAGGGTCTCAGACACGATTACTCGACTGTGTTCTGAGTTCCCTCTTTTTAGCATGATTCATCTCCATTTCAAGGATGAAGGGCAATGTATGATGGCTGGAAGAAGGCAAACATAATGTGATAGGTTCCATGTCTCCTAGTCCTTGAAATGGAGATGAAGTGTCCTATAATGGGGAAAATACTCCATGTGATAAGGTCCTAAGTTAAAACAATCTTGGAGCTGCATTTCAAAAGTTAACTTTTTGAAACTCTAGGTTTTTTATTCTCTTATCTGGAATAGTGTACAGAATCTGGTTCCCAACCTTCCCTAAACTAACATAATGGGCAGAAGAATAAGAAGACAAAGGTGACTAATGCAGTATACAAAATAGACTGAAGGGGTGAAGGTAAATAACTGTCAACTCAATACACTTTCTTATTTGAAGCTTCACCCCAATGAAAATATGTCTGCATGTTAGAAAAAGAAATGAAAAATAGAAACAAAAGCTCCAAGTCCTCTCTATATGGCAGGTTTGTAAAGTTCTACTTCGTTTTTGTTTGTTTTTTTATTATACCACTACTATTATTAATATTAGCTGTTTTGCTTGCCTAGATTGCTTATATGGGGCCATTTTCCAACTTCAAAGCACATCAAAACAATTTAGGCAGCCCTCTTGATCTCATAAAGCCTTCAAAGTGCCTTGTAGTGTGACATGAATTGGATACTGTTGCACTAGAAAAACAGATGGTAAAAACAACGAACAAAAATGCATGTCATCAGGTGTGTTATATTGAAATCCAGCAGGCATATATCTAATATATATTCACCATAATATAATTATTCCTTAGTGCATGAGGTCATTTTTATCTTTTTAAAACGCAGCTTCAAATATATCATGATAGATACAGGGCTAAATACAATACCACTCTCAACTGGAGCAGACCAGCTGCAGTGAATGGAAATTGCTAATCACACCTTAACTTCTATTGCTATAAATTGACCCGTATAAGACTAGTGTTGGATCGCACAATTACAGCACTTGTATACCTCTTTAACTTCCATGGTCTATCCCATGAAATAAAAAAACCCAGACCTATTTGTCTAAAATTTGGAAAACATGGGCCCTTCAGAGGTGACTATCAAACTTTCAAATCTTAAGGTTATGCATTAAAAAGCCTCCAAGGCTATGGTTATTTTTGTTTCCTAGTGAAAATGAATGGAAAATGTAAATCTTTGGTTTCAAACTGTGTTGAATAAGGCCTAAATCAATCACATCCAAATACTGAATTATCCTTAGTCTGAGGAAAAACAAAGTAAATAAAAATGTTTATATTTTAACCATTGTATCTGCAAAGGATACATTCTAAGACTCCCCTCTTCACCAGATATCTAAATCTCGGATAATAGTGAATACTTTATTTTGAGCATACTTGATCCAGAAGAAACATATAGGATCTTTTTGAAGGGAGACTTTCTTTTTGGAGTGTGTGTAGGAGAAACCGTGAATATCAAATCTGTGAATAAGGGGGCAATACTGTACTAGGAAGGGAGAGAGCTAGTGTGGTGTAGTGGTATGAGCGCTGGAACACACAACTCTGAATAGCAGGATTTGACTCTCCATTCTGCCATAGGAACCCAATGGAAGATCTTGGACAAGTCATACTCTCTCAGTCTCAGAAGAAGTTGAGAAACAAATTCCTCTCTCTCTAAAAAAAGCAAGGGTCATTGTAAATCAGAAACTACTTGAAGATATGCAACAAACAAAGAGAGGAGACTGGGAAGGATATATGAATGCATGTATGGATAGTATGCAATCTTTAAGCTGGAAGACATAAAAATACATCTAGCTGGAGCAGCTTTCATCTACTTTTGTACTGATTTTATTTAATATTAACTCTTCTGTATACAGTGGCACAATAGCCAGGGCTGGGCTTCATTGACAAGCACTTATTGGTCCTTGATAATGGAGAATAATATATATCATACATAGTAATATGTTTGGAATGTAAAATCATACTTTTGTGATTAAGGCCCATAATCTAAATGTCAGTTTTTAAAGGTGCTTTGCTATTCAAATTACTTCTGTGAAGACAGTCTCTCTTTCCGTTGTAATAATGTCTTCATTTTGGACTAACATCTCCACACAACTGATGCTTTGATCAAATATTTTCAGATAGTTCTCATTACATTAAAATAGAAAGATCATCAGTTAAGCTGAGAAGAACTCTTTCCATGTTTGTGTGTTGAAGGGAGGAGCGATCTTATTTAGCTTTACCCTCATATTCTTTGTATTTGAATCTATAAATAACCGATTTTCAAAACCAACTGAACAACACTGTTTCCTGGTAGAACCTGTATCCCAGAGGTATGCAATAAAAATGAAGTAAATTTACTCAAGCATTTTAAGCAATTGAAAAAAAAGGATTTATAAAAAGCTTAAATCATTTTGGGTTTGGCTCTCTTTTGTCCATTATGACTTCACCTACACTGCCAACTAAGGCAGTTTGAAACAGCATTATTTGTTTAGAATAGACTCATATATTGCAGTTCAGTTCACTTTGAAATGACATTCTATGGCAGTGTAGATGGAGCTTTAGATAAGGGTGAAAAATAGCATCCAGTTTCACTGATAGAATTCCAAGGATCTTAACAAGCAATACAGTGGTTGAGTTAGGAGTCAAAAGTGGTATTGTCTTCTAAGTAAAAGCCATATGGAATTAAGCAACCAAGTTGCATATCCAGAAATTATAATCTCTTCTTAAACACGGCTGGATCAGGAGGTTTCTCTATTGGAAATATGGCCACTAAGGTTGGAAAGACAGTGTCCTTTAGAATTAAAGTGTTTTGCAATTGATAGCTCCAACTTTTGATGGTTCCTGAATCTTGTGCAAATTTTAGTAGTAGCTTTCTCACACATAATGCATGCTGGTGCCATTCAATCACATAAATGACGTTGGTTGAATTGCGAGTCCTATTTTGGTTTTGGATTGATTTTGCCAGTGCTATTGCTCTTTAAAAGTTGTTTCATATAGATATGCAGAAGTGATGCCCAGCTTGGACTCACATTGATGTTATCTAGGATTTTTAGTTAGCGTTTTCATTTTCACTCTCATCAGCAGCTTCTTTAGAGTAGTTGGCTGAGAGAAAACAATAATAGGAGGTTTATTAATAGCTTTAGCAATATGTTGTGAATTAGCTATGAAGGGGAAGTTTACTTTGATTGCCAAGTGGCAACAGCGAAATGATGGGTAGAAATCAACCAGAAAAGGAACATAACTGTTTCCATTTTTACTGCTGCTTTTTGGTACAAAAGGCATTCTTTAGGAAATACTGCAGCTGGATGGATGTTGTGTTCAGTGAAAAGAGGTGGATATAGTATTTTACCTCTTGGCTTCATTGTTGACAAACAACATCAATGTTGCATCAACTGGTCTCTCTCTGTGTTTGTGTGAATAGGTATTGTATGAGAACAAAAACACCAATTCCTTTAAAACAGAATAAAAAACCCCAAAATCTATGTTTAGCTTAAACACTTAAAATACCTTATGAAAGAACTTCCATGGAAAGCAATGGTGTTTATTTCTATGTAGCATGCTAGTGAAAGCAAATAATAGAAAAGTTTTCTCTGAGATGCCGACACATGCATTTGCAAAGATACGTCAAGCTGTAGTTTGTCAAACAGTAAGCCTATAATTTAGCATCTCTATTACTCATCTCATAAATTCAACCAGTAATAGTTTTGTTGCTATTTATCAATGGTCTGCTTGTTGTCATGGACCACTGGTTCAGCTGTCAAGGTTATTGGAGAATTTGAGACTCATAAAAAGGATGAAGTGGTGTGGATTTTTTTAATGAGTTAGGACATAGTATTTCATTTGTTCACTATGAACAGACTTTTGATGAAATAGGAGACAAAAAGTAAACTTTTGAAAAATTTAAGACATTTATAATGGATGCTACAAAGAACTGTGAGGACATAGAGTGAGATTTTAAAGATTGGTTCTTGCAAATGTATGTATCATTGCAGCATTGTGAGCAAGCTCTGTTCCCAGTGCAAAACTACACCACATTGAAGAATATTTTAAGGGCAATAGCTTCAATCCAGTTGCTTAGGATGAAGATGGCAGACTCAAATCCTTTTGGATTACACTGGTTTATAATATAATTTAATTTGCTATAAGTGTGTACGTATATGTTATGATGTAAATGTATTGACATAATGCAGAGCTAGTCTGAATTAGATGCAAGAAACCACCATATGTCATCAAACCAATGGTCTAGCTAGCCAAGAACCATCTCCATCATGTGGTAGAAACCCATTAGATCTTCCATTGAAAGTCTTCTCAGCTTTTCTGTCTTAACATTTTTGACTTAGGACATTATATACATGTGTCTGACTACTGAGCAGCAGTCCATGATTGAAATCAAAGGGCCTATGAGTGCTTCATAACCCTAGATCCCCTGGACCTTTAATAATTATAGACCAGTGTTTATCCTTCTTCTTCTTTTTTTTTTTTTTGGCAAAGTGATTGAGAAGGCAGTTGCTCTCCAACTCCAGACAGTCTTGGATGACACACACTTCTTTGACCCACTTCAAACCAGCTTCAGAGCAGGATAGTTGAGATGGCTATAGTTTTCTTAGTGGATGACCTCCATCTTGAAACTGATAAGGGGTTTGGGTCTCTATTGGTGCTTCTAGACCTCTCAGCAGCTTTCAATACCATTGACCATGGTATCTTTCTAGAACTAGTACCTATCTCGTTCCCTCTATCATGCCACCACTATCTGTCTACATCAATGGCTTCCAATTTTTGGTTCGTCAAGTGTCTGAGACTTCCAATCCCAGAAGCCACAGCCAATCTGGCCAACTATCAGGAATTCTCAGCATATCTATATACACACACACACACAATTGACACTATTGCCATGGATACCAAAAAACCCAGGTAATAGTAAACCTTATTTCTAACTATAATTGGGCTGGAAGCATGCAATGGAATCAAACTGGAAAACCTAGAGAGGCTCACAAACACTTCCAAAGGAGAATTATTTTTGGAGCATGGGTAAGTTAACCCATGGATATCAAATTTGTGGTTAAGGAATATGCATATGTGTCACATGAGATGAGGAAACATGGTGACATAACATCATATTTCTCTTTTTTTAAAAAAACAAAAAAACCCTAAATTCCGTAAAAATTAGCATGACTTCCCAGAAACAGCATACATTTTCTTTTGTCTCAAGGTACTTGTGAGCTATATGCCATATGATTACCGAGGGACATGTTGGGAAAATTTGCAAACATAACCTACAGTTTCTTATGACAATAAATTATCAAAGGTGAAGTAGTAAGTAACTACTGTATTTCATCAATTCTAAGATGTACTTTCCTCCATATAAACTTCTTGAAAAATGGAGTGCATCTTCTGAATTTTTGCCAGTCTCTTAGTGCTACCTCTGTATTTTCTGTCATTTTTGGAACAACAATTCACGAGGAAAGTAGGGAGATGTCTGTCCTTTTTTCTTTTTCTTTTCTTTTTCTTTTTTTGGATATTCAGAAAATGTGAGGGCTGCACAAATGTTCCAGCACCCATTCATCTGTAACTTGGCAGTCTTGATTCCCTCAGAAGAGATAAATAGGACTGACTATTATTTCCAATTTTGCCAAGAAATAAAAGTAGCATTGACAGTTCTATTTTCAAAGGAATCAAACATTTCAAGGCACCAAGCAGAAAAAATGGAGGCAAAATTTGGAAGCAACAGTATCTTCACCCATCCTACTCTGTCAAAACAGTTTAGACAGACACTAGAGCATTCTCCCATGCTAGTTAAAAAGAGGTATGCATTTTGAGATTTCTTTTCAAAGCAATGTACACCAAATTGGGCTATTTGCTGAATCTCCGAATTAGGGTCAGAACCAAATCTGGCTGATGCATCATATTCAAGAAGGTGAAATACATTTGTTCTAACAGTTCCATTACTTTAGATGTGCTTTTGCTTGAAAAGCAGTGTGCAAGTGGAACAGCCATTGCTTAATGGAAGAGTAAACATTCAGGTTTAAGTAGAATTCAGTCATAGGACTTTAAGTGACTATTTTGGTTTTGGTGTGATTAAGCAGATGAGAAGCAGGGTACAGAAAATATTTAGGGGAATTTATCAAAATAAATAAATGTTATATTCACTGTGTTATAAGGCTGCAAGCACAAATGATATAATGATTGTCTATTTCAAGTAAATTGAGCAATCCTGTGCATAACTATTTGTAGGTTCCACTAAACTTCTGGGCAGCCAGAGTTAGATAGGCAGGATTGGACTACAGTAAACTAGATGTAATTTATTTCTTTATATAACAATTATTGAAATCCTAACACCTGTTCTTTTTACATCTAATGTTACATACCAAGTGTTTATCTGCTGGTTTATCGAACTAAAATAATTGCAAGTCCGGTAATAGCCACATTATTTGTGCCATTTTATAAGTAGCCATTAATCATACTAAATGGTTATATCATAAAAAGGCATAACACAGAAAATTAAGAAGTATTAATTAGCAAAGTTAGGGTCAATCTATGAACAAGGACATTTCAATAACTTAATATTGCTATTCTATTTAGATATGTGATAAAGTGAACCATGAAAATGTGTACTCTGTTCCAGGAAGAAAAAGGAAAGAAAAGAGGATCAACCATTTTTTCAGGGAGATGGTAATTCTCTGAATTATTGGCAGCAGAAGCAATCTCTTTTCCTCGTTTTTGTCACTTTCATTGGCTGCCATGCATACCCCCACTTCCCACTACAGTTGCCAGTTCATGAGCATCCTTGGACTTGAGATCTAAGGAGAGAGTCTTAATTTTTTTTTTTTTAAAAAAGGATGTTATTGAGTTTTTAAAGTATGATTATAAATAAACAAGAAAGATGGAAGAATGTGAAACAGAGAAAAGGGAGAGAGAAATAAAAATGGTAAATGTCTTTAGAAATAGAGTCATCAAATGTGCTTAGAAAAAAAAGAAAGTGAGAAAGAGGGAGAAGGCAAATGAATTCAGGAAAATTGGGGAGGAGAAACGAATCATGGGGTGGGGGGAGAGAAGTGCAATTAAAAGATTGAAGGAGAAAAGAGGAGAGAGAGAGAAGGAGAAGATTATTAGCAGTGAGTATTGGTCAAGGGAGCAGAGAAGGGGAAAGAGAATGAAGCAATGTGTGAAGAAGAGAAAATGTTTCTCCAGGAGCTTTGGGAGGAATGCTAATATGAACAGGAAGGAGAGGAATAGGGGTACCAAGCAATTAGAGAGAAAATGAATTTAGGTAGAAGCTGTTGGAGGGCATAGTGCTAGTGTTCCTCTGGGATTAGGGCGATGTGATCTTGTCATCTAACATGTCTGAGAATTTAGTCCAATCTGCCTTTCTGAAATTGAATCTTCATTTAAACTGAAATTCCTGAGGCCTTATAGTTGGGAACAATTGGCATACTATTGGCCAATGCTGTGTGCTTGGTACTGGTGGTCCCACTGATTTAGTGCATTGCTGCACAATGCTGTCACTCACAAATAAGAGGTCTAGGTTATATCCTCGATGCCATCTCCCACTATTGTAGGTAGAAGCTTACTATCATGAATAAGCAATAGTTTGTGCAGTTCAGCCCAGGAGAGGACAGCCTCTCAATTTTTATCCTCCTGGACATAGCCCCATACATGGCTATGACTGTTAAAATCACCAGTTACTACTGCCCTTTGGTCCCTATCAATGTTCTCAGGAGAGGAGAAACAAAACTCTTCATTTGAGGGTTTGCACATAAAGGTAGTCATGATTTTATTAAGCTCTACTGTTATAACCTCTATATTGTTTTCTTCAGTATTATGGGCACTGCTGACTTGGATGAGATGAAAAGGAAAAAGAGGAAGGCATTTTACCATGAGCTGGGAAATGATCCTCCTCTTTTTCTCTCTCTTCTCTTGCTATTTCTATTTTTAACTATCTCTCCTTTTTTAACCCATTTTTTGCCCAGATGGGTGCAGGGGAAAGCTGACCTGTTAGATACCTGATCATCTGAACTGAATATGCCACAAAATACTTTTTAATTAATATGGATGATTCTTCATTAACCTTTAACAAACAAGGCATTTGGAAGAGGGATTTTATTTTACTTATTTACTTTATTTATACCCCACTCTTCTCACCCTGAAGGGGACTAGAGCATCTTACAGATTATGGCAAAATTAAATGCTGCATTATACATACAATAATAAATATAACGTTATGAACTGTACATGTTGCTGGGAGTGAAAAAAACAGTGGTGCCAATGAGTAACAAATGAAGAGACTATAAAATAAAATGCCATGATTTGAAATATCCTTCTTCCAATCCAGCAGTTCACTGACATGATGGACCACCATCATTCTCAGACAACAATCAGATTATGGGTTTTGTAGTCCATGTGAAAGAAAATTCCAAGTTGGCAGGAGGCTATTTTAAAAGACCCCAAATACATATCTGAAGGAGCCAATAACACAATTTGCACACCCAAGTCCAAGAGTGATAGCCTCCATGCCATTCTGTAAATCTCATGTTCTTCCCAACAGCAACATGTGAAGTGACCTGTTAGTTAACAACACCATAAGCAATTAAACCATTTTAGTTGTCAAAGTAATTATTGTAGTGATTTGCTTTCCTAATGATTAACATAATCAAATTACCTTTCAGATCTAATGTTGTATGTTTTGTTATGAAACTGATTCTTTTTCCATATTGACATCTATTTTATTTGTTGAGTCAGCTTTTTGTTTAGGTGGGATACTAAGTCTTCTGTATTGTCTGTGGTCTTCATTGGTAACTTCTTTTATCAGGATAATAGAACAGTATCACAAAGTGCAATTTGGGAAAAAATGGAAGATGGGATGGACAGCAAGGTTATTGCTCAAATGTATGAAGGTTTTTGCCATTGCAATAACAATTAAAGTTCTGATGAGGGGTTCAGTTGAATATAAATGTGTGTGACGTCAGGGGACGCACATTAACTAAACAAAGATTAAAGGAATGCACAGAAAGGTTTGGATGGCAATGAAGATAAAAGGGGAATCAGGACCAATGAACACTAATATTAGGGCAAAATAGCATGAAGGTCATTAAAGTGTATAAATATACTAATGAAAGGCTTGGCAAAGAAGAAAGGGAAATAGTGCTGAGATGAGGATATACATAATGATTTAGAAGAAAATATGATGCAACTGGAATCAAGTTGGTATTTCAATATCAAAGGATGGTTCCTTTAAAAAATAAAAATAACATGGGTAGTAGAGGTGGAGGTGCAGCCTTGTTGGTGAAAGATGATTTATTAGTCTTTCTAAGAGAAGGCTGGGCAGGAATGGGTAATGCTGGCAAACCATTATGCTTTCAGGCCAGAGATGTTTCAGACAGTAAACTAATGTTATGGACCACCTGACCAAAAGGAACGATTGGACTGTGAAATGACTGAGGAAATAAAAAGGAGCCTGTAAAAAGCCTAGAATGATAGGAAGTTAGTAATAACCCAGGAGAAGGTATGCACTATAATGAAATCTGTGCGTGCCTTGAACTCACTGAAACATGAGGATGGAAACCAAAACATTTCCGGTTGATTAACAAATGCATACAGTCTGCAAGGAAACTGAAGGTATTTTAGAAACTGCACACATACTCTCTTATTTTAATAAACCAGATTTAAAACTTCTAATGAATATTTTTGCTCATGCTTATGATGCCTCTTATCCAAGGTCAAGAATCAGTAATTACTTGGGAAAGTATAATTTCAAACAGGGCTAGTAATTAATAATTCATGCATTTCTTTTTCTTCTTTCTTCCCCCCCTTCTTTGGTCTTTGGTATTTACCATGAAAACAGGGGAGGGGGTAAACAACTCATTATTAGAATGCTAAAGAAAACCAGATAAACTTTTATCTAGTGGGCAACTTGGTAATAGTCTGACACTGTTTCTGGCCCATGTCTGCTTATTTTAAATTACAACAAACAAAAGCAAAAAGATATGCTGTTGTCTTGGCAATCTCTGTTATGAAATTTAGCTTCAACATTATTGATTTTATTCATTTAGCTATTTATCTAAGCAAACAAATCGGGATAATTTCCACTCTCAGATAGAAGATTTTACTTTATGTGTTGAACTAAACTAAAGCTGCATTAGCTGAAGCTTCCCATGTGCTTGCACTAGTTGTGTATATGAATATAGCTTTTATGTCCAAGAGTACAACATTTGGTGAACCATGTCTACCAGTTATAACACTGAGTTGTCGAAATATAAAGAAACCAGGCTTTGAAAGTAATTGTGACTACACTAACTCTTGGTGTGCAAGGCTGGCCATTCTTTCATGTGGAAGAGTGGTGGCAGTGAATACTGAAGATGGGGTGTTGTGCTGTATAGTGGTGTTCTAGCAACATTTTCTCCTGACGTTTCACCTGCATCTGTAGCTGGTATCTTCAGAGGATCTGATGGTGGTAAAACAAGCCACAGATAAAGGCAAAACGTCAGGAGAAAATACTACTAGAACACAGCCATACAGCCCGGAAACCACACAACACCCCAGTGATTCTGGCCGTGAAAGCCTTCTACAATACTGAAGATCTCACTGAATTCCAGCGTGATCCTGCAGAGTTTCCATGGGTTGTCAGTGTTGTTGTATCATACCTACTTGTAGAGTCATCTAAAGAGTTTGTATACACTGGCTCATAAAGCCTGAAGTTTCCCAATAGTCACTATTGGATGTCTACATGACATCCAGGAACATCTGATCCTTAATGCAAAGTAATATGGATTGAACCGCTTCTGCCCCATGCTGACAAAGGTCAGGGAATGCTCCAAAGCTTCAGCAAAACTTTGGAGCAGTCCTTTGCTTTGGGTGGAGTTTGTACAGAAAACCAGCTTCAATACAAATTTAGACACCAGAGCAGCTCCACATAGGTTGGCTCCACCATCCTCTTTTCCCCAGGGCTGGGTTGAGCCCATCCTGCCATTGCAGTAGTTATCATGACTGGGAAGACCATGTACTAAGACACAATGTAAACTATGACAGATTTGAGGAGAAAAAAGTGTCACAAATATTGGGAAAACCAGGAATCTCCACAGGCTTTTGGAAGCACGACCTTTTTGGAGATTAATTGGCATTCACACTATTTGGAATAATCACAACTTTTTGGAAAGACATGATCTTGTTAGAGATCGCAACCTTTTGCAAAGTATGATCTTTCTGAGAAGAGTTAAATACTCGCTTGAGTCAATCTTATCCTTAGTGGTAAATATCTACTAGTATTCATGCAAGGCAGTTTAGTAGGCCTGTTTGATCAAGAAAAAATTTGTTTCTAAAATCGATTTGTAATTGGGGTGTTTTTTTGTTTTGATATTTAAAATATTTACAAAACTTTCCAAAAAAATGTTTTGTTATTTACGAAATTTCGTAAATATTTACAAAACATTTTGTAAGTGTGAATGTTGCAGTAATGGTCACCTTGATTAGCATTGAATGGCTTTCATTTCTCCCACCCTGGACATTCCATAGATAAACTCCATTTGCCTAGTTTCCAACAGACCTCTGAGGATGCCTGCCATAGATGTGGGCAAAATGTCAGGAGAGAATGCTTCTGGAACATGGTCATACACTCATACAGCCCTGAAAACTCACAGCAAAAGAGCCTGGATGGATGCAGCCTTCAATTTGTGGCAATCAGATGGTATTGGTCTCATCTCAGGCGGGCCACGGAGGCAGAGCCAGCGCTGCAGGAATCCCCTCCCCGGCTCCTGCGCTCCGGCTCCGGCTCCTGCGCCCTCCTCTTCCTCCTCCTCCTCCCAGCTGTGTTGCAGGAAGTGCCAGGAGGAGGAGGAGGAGGAGGAGGGCGCAGGAGCCGGAGCCGAGGGTGAGCGTGCGCGCGCCATCCAATCGGCTCCGGCTCCTGCGCCCTCCTCCTCCTCCTCCTCCTCCCAGCTGTGTTGCAGGAAGTGCCAGGAGGAGGAGGAGGAGGAGGAGGGCGCAGGAGCCGGAGCCGAGGGTGAGCGCGCGAGTGCCATCCAATCGGCTCCGGCTCCTGCGCCCTCCTCCTCCTCCTCCTCCCAGCTGTGTTGCAGGAAGTGCCAGGAGGAGGAGGAGGAGGAGGAGGGCGCAGGAGCCGGAGCCGAGGGTGAGCGCGCGCGCGCCATCCAATCGGCTCCGGCTCCTGCGCCCTCCTCCTCCTCCTCCTCCCAGCTGTGTTGCAGGAAGTGCCAGGAGGAGGAGGAGGAGGGCGCAGGAGCCGGAGCCGAGGGTGAGCGCGCGCGCGCCATCCAATCGGCCCCGGCTCCTGCGCCCTCCTCCTCCTCCTCCTCCTCCCAGCTGTGTTGCAGGAAGTGCCAGGAGGAGGAGGAGGAGGAGGAGGGCGCAGGAGCCGGAGCCGATTGGATGGCGTGCAGAGGCCGGTTGTAAGGGTGAGCGCGCGCGGGCCGGGCGCCCAACAGGCAGGGGCGGTGCTTGGCTCACTGGGTGTGCGCTCGCGCCGCCCCTTCACCCCGCCCGCCCCATTTACTGCTGGGGTGCTTGGGAGCGCCGGATTGGCTCCCAGGCACCAGCAGCACTCAGCAGCCTCCATTCCATTAACGACACGAGCTGAAGCTCGTAAAATATATGGGGCTGCTGTTTCGATATTTTTAAACCCTTCCGGGTTTAAAAATGTGTTTTGAAATCGCGTCGGATGTGGTAAAAATAACGAATTAATAACAAAATAACGAATTAACGAACGAAACCGCACAGGCCTACAGTTTAGGTTTCTCAGCTGTTAGACTGATATCCCTGGTTAATCTCTTTGAACTCTTAGGAACCAAGATATGCCGATAGATAAAATATATAGCAGATCTTCAGAAGTGTTATTTGTAGTTGCCCAAAAATATATATCTACCCTCCATCAAATATATTGCTTTCAAATCATGCTCTCAAGAGACTAAAAATAAATAGTCTTCATTAAAAGTTAACATAGTTGATTTACTTACAAACCTCATGTATTTAACATACAGGAATATTGCTTATTGGTATCATTTTAACTGAATTATACAGACTTCAAACTCTACTGTATTGTACTATACATCTCCTGGCTGTGCTATGCTGTACTATACAGCTGCTGTAAACAGACTCATATAATAACTAACATCTCACTGCAGCATACTGACTATACTCCTGCTCTAAATGACTCAACTGACTTTTAACTTCCAAATGATTTAACTGACTCCAACTGAGAATGTGTTCAGATTTAAACGCATTCTAAAATGAAGTCTCACTCAGAACATTCTAGGATCTGGGTCACATGGTTTGTAGTTCCTCCTACAACCTCTAACAACATAGAGTTAAGGGGAAATACACTCCAATATATACATACAATGCTGTAAGCAATCACAATTATCTATATAAATAAAAATGTAATGTTCGTTTGTGGGATTAACAGAACTAAAAAACCACTGGATGAATTGACACCAAATTTGGAAACAAGACACCTAACAACCCAATGTATATTCTTCACTAAAAAAAACTGATTTTGTCATTTGGGAGTTGTAGTTGCTGGGATTTATAGTTCACCTACAATGAAAGAGCATTCTGAACCCCACCAACGATGGAATTGAACCAAACTTGGCACATAGTTCTCCCATGACCAACAGAAAATACTGGAAGGGTTTGGTGGGCAGTGTCCTTTGGGTTTGGAGTTGTAGTTCACCTACATCCAGAGATCACTGTGGACTCAAACAATGACGGATCTGGCCCAAAATCTATACAAATACCCAATACGCCCAAATGTGAACACTGGTAGAGTTTGGGGAAAATAGAATCTTTACATTTGGGAGCTGTAGTTGCTGGGATTTATAGTTCACCTACAATCACAAAGCATTCTGAAACCCACCAATGACAGAATTGGGCCAAACCTCCCACACAGAACCCCCATGTGGGCCACAGCAATGTGTGGCAGGCGACGGCTAGTCTACAAACGAAAATGTAATGTTCGTTTGTGGGATTAATAAAACTCAAAAACCAGTGGGCCAATTGACACCAAATTTGGACAGCATACACCTAAAAACCCAATGTATGCCCTTCACTCAAAAATTTTTGATTTTGTCATTTGGAGTTGTAGTTGCTGGGATTTATAGTTCACCTACAATCAAAGAGCATTCTAAACTCCACCAATTATGGCACTGAACTGAATGTGGCATACAGGACTCCCATGACCAACAGAAAATATTAAAAGGGTTTGGTGGGCACTGACCTTGAATTTGGGAGTTGTAGTTCATCTACATCCAGAGAGCACTGTGGACTCAAACAATGATGGATCTGGAACAAACTTGGCACAAATATTCTGTATGCCCAAATATGAACACAGATAGAGTTTGGGGAAAATAGACCTTAACATTTGGAATTTGTAGATACTGGGATTTATAACTCACCTACAATCAAAGAGCATTCTGAACCCCACCGACAAGAGAATTGGGGCAAACTTCCCACACAGAACCCCAATGACCAACAGAAAGTACTTAGGTCCATCGAGTTAAACTTCCTTCACCAGAGCAAGAATACATAATCAAAGCCCTCCTGACAAAGAGCAATCCAGCCATAGATATAGATAGATAGATATGATTCACACACAGAGATATAGTATCATAGATTTGAAAGGGCCCCCTAAATGTTCCAGATAGATAAATTAGATAGGTTGATAGATCGAACAGGAGGACTGCTGGGAGTTGCAGTCCAAAAAATAGGTAGAGAAGGAAGAAAGGAAAAAAGGAGAGGGAAAGAAAAGGGGGGGGGGGGAGGAAGGGAAGAGAAAGGGAAAGAAGGAAGGAAGGAAGGAAGGGAAAAAAGGGAAGGAGAGAAAGAAAGAAGGAGAGAAAGAGGGAAGGTTGGCCATAATAACGCGTGGCGGGTACAGCTAGTATATTTTAAAAACACAAAACACTACTATTTATTTATCTACAGCATTTCTATCCTGCCCTTCTCAACCTGCCGGGGGGGGGGGGGAGGGGGCTCAGAGCTACTAACACAGGCAACAATTCGATGTCACAGTATCAATAAACAACAACATAAAATCATAAATACATAATAGATTTAAAATGTAACATAATCACATAGCCTTTTCCAATTATCAGAACAGTCATACGGTCCAGTTCAATGTCCAAAGTGCTGCTGTGGCCGCTAGCCGAAAGCCTGTTTACAAAACCACAATTTTAGTTTTTTCCTAAAGGAAAGGAGGGAGGACGCTGATCTAATCTCGCTGGGGAGCGAATTCCACAAGTGGGAGGTCATCACCAAGAAGGTCCTGTCCCTTGTCCCCACCAGACACATTTATGAGGCCGGTGGGACCAAGAGCAGGGCCTCCCTCGTATCTATATAAATAAAAATATAATGTTCGTTTGTGGGATTAACATAACTCAAAAACCACTGGACGAATTGACACCAAATTTGGACACAATACACCTATCAGGCCAATAAGTGACCATCACTCATAAAAACACTGAAAAACACAGTGGAAGGGACTTAAAAAGCAAAAGCCGCTACAGCGCCCGTGCAAAAAGACTCCCCCTAGCAAACAAAACACACAATAGCATATCCACACTCTCTTCCAGACTACAGCTCCCAGCATCCCCTAGACCAGGCCTTTTAGGAGAGGAGGATGATCCAAATGCACTGCTTCCAAGCTGCAAGCTTTTTTCTCCCTGGATTTCTTTGAGAGCATCCTAATCCCTGAATATTTCCAATTTCCTATTCCTGGACTGCAACTCCCAGTAATCCTCCAGATAGATAGATTAGATAGAGATAGGTAGGTAGGTAGATGGATCAGGAGGACTGGGAATTGCAGTCCAAGAATAGGTAGAGAAGGAAGAAAAGGGAGTAAGGGGAAGGGAAAGAGAAGGAAGGGGGAAAAGAAAGAAAAAAAGGAAGGAAAGAGGGAGGGAGGGAGGGAAGGAAGTAGAGAGAGAAAGAAAGAAGAGAAAGAGGGAGGGAAGGTTAGCGGGTACAGCTAGTACATAATAAATAACTAGTATAGGAGGTTGCTATTTCCAACAACAAAAGTACTCTACCAATTTACCAGGATGAGGCTATTAGAATTACTAGATATTAAAAAGGCTGGTGCCCTGCTGTTAAGATGTTGCTAATTAAAGAGGGGTCTAAAACATGGAGGGGAAGAAACAAAGGAGGATCCTAAAAACCCACAGGCCTATAAAGTTTATTACACTAATGGTTTACATTTATAACTTGGTTAATTAATGGTGATGTGAATGGTTGACATACAAAATGGAGTAATGAGGACAGGTGATATTTTTAGCATAAATAATTTATTAGAGCTCTGAATGGCATACCATGTAGAAGAACCTCATTATTCCTATTATACTGGTGTAATTTCAGTACAAAACATTTAAGTAAGAAACTTTAATTCATATCTTAGTTAAATAACATACACTCATTTTATCACATGAGCTATTAGTTCAAGGTGTTCCACAAACAGCTTCACACATGTAAAGAACAGCTATGGATAATGGCATTACCTGGTCGAATACAAAATTTCCCAGTGCATAATGTTTTCCTTGCTTATGACACATGTAGTATTTTCCCACAAAATTCTTCCCTAGCTTGTATTGGAACAGAACACTCTCAAGAACTTTTAATACTGCAGTGGCAGAATCTCAGATGACAATGGTTTGAAGAAATGCAACTTCTCAAGGCAATTAAATACTTTGAAGGAGCACTGGATGCTCCCCCTGGAAAGAATGGAACTAATTGCTGCTCCTGTGCTGAGGATGGTGCTGTTGCAGCATCCTAAGTGTGAAAGAAGATGCATCTGACATCTCTGGCCCTATTTACACTTCCATATAATCCAGATTCAGAATGCAGATTAACTACATTAAAATAGATTATATGGCAGTGTAGATCCATATAATTCAATTCTATCTGCATTATATGAGTCTACACTGACCAATATCATCCAGTTCAAACTGCATTATATGGCAGCATAGATGAGGCCACTGTCTCCATTGTTCCTGCCTGTAAAATGAAAAGCAAACTAGGGAAGATAGGTTCAAGCACATGCGGCTTTTGGAAATAATAATAATGCTTCCATTGCGGCAAGGTTATGTTTTGCAAAATAATTTTCACACACACACAAATCTATTTTTCAAGTTAGATTACACATCAAAATAGAAAGAGTTCACCTAATATGATATGTGGAGGTGGCTTGACTATGTGGACAGGCCCATATTTGCACCCTTTATTAAAAAAGACCTCCCTTGACCCAACCATATGTAACAACTACAGACCAATTTCCAACCTTCTTTTTTTAGGCAAGGTTCTGGAGCGGTTGGTTGCCTCGCAGCTTCAGGGATTCCTTGATGACACCAATTTTCTGGATTGTTCGCAGTCTGGCTTTAGGCCTGGGCACAATACTGAGATGGCTTTGGTCACCTTGGTGGATGACTTCTGCAGGGAACTGGGCAGGGGGAGTGTGACCCTGCTCGTTCTCTTGGATATCTCAGCGGCTTTCGATGGTATTCTTCTGGGGAGACTCGCTGGGATGGGACTCGGGGGCACGGTTTTACTGTGGCTCCGGTCCTTCCTGGAGGGTCATTCCCAGTGAGTGAAGCCATTTATTTTCTGGTCCCAATTCAATGTGCAGGCTATCATCTATAAAGCCCTAAACGGCTTGGGACCCGCCTACCTTCATGACCGTATCTCCCTCCATGAACCAGCCCAGGCCCTCCGATCTTCTGGGGAGGCCCTCCTTTCGCCCCTGCCAGTTTCACAAGCTTGCCTTGTTGGCACAAGGGAGAGAGCCTTCTCCTCTGTGCCCCCCCCCCGACTCTGGAACTCATTACCTGGAGAGATTAGGAAAGCCCCTACCCTAGAAACCTTTTAAAAAAACCTTAAAACCTGGCTCTTGCACTATGCCTTTGGTGAGTAGGTACACAACCTCACACTATTGCTCAGCCTCAACGTTTCTGTCATTGGAGTACACCCCTCCCCCCACCCCGCCGTGGGATAGCTTGGTTCCAAAATTCCACAAATAACCTGCTCCTTCTTTTATCTCACCCAAGTTTTTAATAAGTTTTTACTCATTTTATTCTGCACATGTGGCCCACCCATTGTCACTGTGACTGTGTTTATTGTAATTTTATATTGTTAATGTATTCATACGTTTTATGTAATTATGATGTTGTTGCTTGTGGTTTTGTGGTTTTATTTTGCTGTAATTTGTGGTTTGGGCCTGGCCTCATGTAAGCCGTCCTGAGTCCCCATTGGGGAGATGGTGGTGGGGTATAAAGTTTATTATTATTAATTATAATTATAATAATTATTAATAATAATAACAACAACACCATGGGATGTTTTCAAAGTCATGTTCACTTAAACTTAGATCTAATTCAGACTTCTAGAACTTTGATCTTGTACCATCCATTACTCAAGGTTTAGACTTTTTTTGTGTTTGTCGGAAGCAACTTGAGAAACTGAAAGTCATTCTTATTTGAGAAATTGGCCATATGCAAGGATGTTGCCCAGGGGATGCCCGGATGTTTTTAACCATCCTGTGGGAGGCTTCTCTCATGTTCCCACATGGAAAGCTGGAGCTGACATATGGAGCTCACCCTGTCTCATGGATTCAAACCACTGATCTTCAGGTCAGCAGTTCAGCTACCTCAAGGGTTTAACCTATTGCACCACTATGGCTCCTTGAAGGTTTAGACTGCAAACCAGAAGACAGTTGATGTTTGCCTACCCTTGCACCATTATGGTCAGTTTCTTTATATACTTGAACCATCATAAAAATGTGTTGTTGAAGGCTTTCACTGGGTTGCTGTAAGTTTTTCGGGCTGTATGGCCATGTTCCAGAAGCATTCTCTCCTGATGTTTCACCTGCATCTATGGCAGGCATCCTCAGGGCTTTTGAGGTCCGCACAACATCGGAGGATGCCTGCCATAGATGCAGGTGTCTCTACCCTTAACACATAGAGACACTTTAGGCAAGGTGAAAAGATAATCAAAATAAGTTTACTGAAAACAAGATGAATAAAGGGTTAACTCCACCCGGGACTATTATAGGGTAACTTAAAACAGTACATTACAAAAGGAGATTTTGCTGGCTGCAGTCATTTCTCTGGAGTCTTCTGCCTCTGGCGCAAAGCAATGGTTTACAAGCTGTTGCTTATAAGCTGTCTCAATCTTTTTTCTTGTGAAGGTGGTCAAAAAGCTGATCAAATGCTTCTGTTGTCTCTGGGACTGCTGGTATAAGCATACTACTGAATGCAGATGCTAAGGATGCCTGTTTTGGATTGCTTGGACCTAGAATTACCATACAATGCCCAAGCCTCTGTTCACTGTAGTTATGCTGCAGAAAAAAAGGAGGAGTCCAGCAAAAGAGCTCTATACAGGCAAATGGAATAGACCAACTAATACCTTAACAGAAGGTATACATATAGCACCCAAGTAAAGCCAGACACTATAGTTTTCCCAAAGGCTTGGGTGTGCCATCACAGCTCATGACATTTATGCCACATAACAGGAAACATCCCCTGCCTGAAAGCTTTTGCTTAGAGTTAGTCTGATATTCCTCCACCCAAGAGAACACCCCCTTGCATATGTAGAAAAGGACTAAGATATCAGAAAGTATAATTCAACTAATATTTGCACCTGACATGCTAATATTTCTATCTACATATATGTTTTTCTTTCTTTTTTTCTTCTTTTTCTGTTAAGGATTCTTTAGTTGTTGAACATGTGTTTACTAACTGCAGTCTCACCAGAAAGAAATCATTCTGCTTGATTCTATTGAATGTATATCAACATAACAGGTCCCAGCATGTTCACAAGGTAGAATAGAAGTTGCTGAAAAATAATACGGAACCATATTTAATCTTTTGTGCTATAATTTCATACACCAGTTGTCACAGATAAAAAATATTCTTCAGAAGTAGGAACTATGCCGAAAGTCTATGCAATGTGGCCAGATGTTCATTCTAGTGCTGCAAGACTGTTGGCATGACTGATATTGCTGCTGGCCTGCTGCCTTACTCCTTCTATTTGGCTGATTGCAGAAAGGGTGATAGGCAGCTGTTACATCTCAACATGGAATCAGCCTTGCAGAGTTTCATAGGATTCAGCCTTCTCTTTTCTTTCTTGTCATGAATACATTCATGACACTCAGATAAGGAGCCCATTCATTCTACATAAATATAGCACAATGGCTTCCCAAAGCTAGCTAGCTGATGGTATAGTGGTTTGTTAGAGTCCAATGCTACCCATTATGAGGCCTCTCACATCACATAGGAGTAGTAGTACGATCCCACTTTATCTGCTGTCACTAAATCCTAAGGAATCTTGGCCCTATTAGTTTGGTGAAACTACTAGCTTGGAGTTCTCTGGCAGAACATTTTAAGTCAACCTTCCTAAACTGCAAACTCCAAGATTCCAATGAAAGTTGCAATGGCAGTTAAAAAGTGGAACCATAGCACTGTAGTTGTGTAGTGTGAATGGCCCCTTTGTGTAGCTGTATAAATCTGGATCTATATCCACAGGAATGGCTCTACCATAATCTAAAAATATCTTTGCAAGGTGAGGAAGAGGCTGACAGAAACAAATCTGAAGTCCCTGAACAGACTCAGAACTGGAGTGGGCAAATCAAAAGATCAGCCCACTCTTTCTGGGCAGGGGGTTGGACTGGATGGCCCTCAAGGTTTCTTCCAATTCTACGATTCTGTGAAAGACATCCTGACAAAATGGAACTACCTAAAAGAATCCCCCACCTTGTGTGACTGTGGAGCAGAACAAACAACTCCGCACCTGTATGCTTGCCCACAATCTGCCCCATGTACAGAGGAAGAATTGTTTAAAGCTACAGACAATGCAGTTACTGTTGTCCGGTTTTGGTCAAAAATTATTTAGCCACTTGCGCTCCTTCTGTTTTTATCAGTTGTATACTTTTGCCCCTTCACCCCCGAAATAACGAGACAGACAACAATAGTATGGGTTCAAATTTTGGGCAACTTTATTAACTGTTACCTATTTAACTTTACCTGAACTAAACTATGTGTCTAGGAACTTGGTGGCCAACCGAGGCAACGTCCTCGGCTATTTAATGTGTAATGTCTGCGTGCCCTGGATCCCCAACTGGGCAACTTGAATGTAAAAGTCCGGAGAGGCCTGTCCCAAATTATTGATATCAGCCTCTCTTATTTCTGTAGCAATTGATGTCCCCTCACCCATTTGCTGACCTTTAGGTGAGTGTTTGCTGTGCAATGACCCCCCACCCTTAAGGGGTGCCTTGCGTATACCTCAGTGTTCGTGTTTTCCTGAGCTATTTATGCTAGCCTAATTAAGCCCAGACCACCCCAGCTAGCCCCTAATAACAGTATAGGGTAGGTGAAAAAAAACCCCAGAACATGAGGGGCAAAAAATTCCTACCCGGCTCCAACGGGCAACCAAACGTTATACTGTCAGTGGGCGGGTGTGGCGGGTCAAAAACTTCTTCGAAGTGAGAACGGAGGCTGGCTGCAACGCTCAGCCAGCCCCCGCCCCCCTTCCAGGAGGTTCCATGGAACCTACCATTATTCTTTTATTCAGGGGGAGGGGCAAATCGCAAATCGCAGGAGGAGGGGCAACTTTGTTGGTGTGGAGAGTCCCTTGTATGCAATGCTTCAGACACAAAATAAATAAATCTGCTAATAAGAAAAACAAGAACTATGAATTCATGCGCTTTCCTTTAAAAAGAGAGATACATGGAGAGAATCATTGTTGAAATTTTGTCAATCAAGACAAAATAATAACAATAAATCAACAATTAATGATGACAATTGATTTGCCATAATGCTAAAACTAAATATTTGTAATGTAAGATGATACACAATAAATGCATCTGTTGGTGGGCTTTATGTTTTATCTTTAGGAAAATCATAAGAAAACAGAGGGTGGTGAATGAAAAAGGTTTAGAATGATAAATTGACAGATAGAAAAATCCTGTTTTTCTCTCTAGACAGTTTTAACTGACAAGAGAATAAACATCTGAGGGCCCTTCTAAACTATACTAAAACCTGGGAGGAAGCAGGTTAAAACAAGCAGCTTCCTCTAGGGTTGTACTCCTCACTGCCAACTGAAACCTGAGAGGGTTATACTCCTCACTGCTTTCCTGAGAGTGGTGGCTAGATGGCATCTCAGATCAACCAAAGGTTGACCTGGGATGCCATCCAGCATCCCATTTCGACCTCCTGATGTCTCCCCCATCTCCAGACACACCATTTTCCCACAGAAGTCAGTCCAAACAGGGCCCTCATCTTTAAAGACTTGGACCTTAGTTTAAGGTCTGGATCTTTAGAGATGTTTAATTCTTTTTTGCCTCCAAATCTTTAGAGGCATTAATTCACTTTTACCTGAGGCCCCTTCTACACTGCCCTATGAAATCCAGATTATCTGCTTTGAACTGGATTATATGGCAGTGTAGAGTCATATAATACAGTTTAAGGCAGATAATGTGGATTATCTGCTTTGATAATCTAGATTATATGGTAATGTTGAAGGGGGCAGAGAAAAAAAGGTAGGCCTGTGACTGTAATATCATCACTTTCCTTTCTGTAATATCATTGTGATTTTTTTAAAAACTTCTTTGCCTAAAGTAAAGCTTTGGAATCTGGCATGAAGTATTTTGTGCTTTCTAGTTGTCTCATAACAGTTTCTCATAACAGTTTTGTGAGTTTGCTTTGAGTTGGAATTGTTAATAAAATTCAGTTCTTAGTCTCAAGGTTTTAAGTATATTTAAATAACATCAGATATAGTATATTCTTACAAAGTTTGTGGTGGCAGTAATCAGAAATCAGGATATAATCAAGGATTTACCTCATAATGTTTGATAACAGATCTTTCCCCAATGCTATGTAATAGGAAGGCTAAATTTCTCTAAGATTGCTACTATGTGCCCTTGGAACATACTAGATCCAACTGCCTAAAAGTAAGAGTTGAGGGGTGTTTTGGTTTTTTGTCTTGAGAAATGGTAGACATCTTTTCGTCTACATAATATGCTTATATACTATTTTACCTAATGTATTTATTGACCCAGTAATAACACAAGGACAAATCAGAATTATGCAGCCTGCTTTACTGTTCTTGCACATATTTGCACATTCATCATTTTAATAAAATGCCTGGCAAGGGAACAGGTGATCTAGCTAAAGAGTGGCAGCCACATAAAAAGAAAAGTTCCATTATCATCTTGTTAGAAGCAGAGATGGAGGACACTATTTCACTGTCTATACACTTGTTTCACCTGCTTTCATATCAGTTTGTAAATTCTTGTATGACTTTCTTCTAATTCAGATATCCATGCATTTAACCTAATATAGATTTTTCTACTGATTTCATTTAATATCCACATTTTTGTTCTCTTAATACAACTACCTTGCCATTCATCTCTCCCGGTGTGCACATAGTTTTGTTTTCCCTTAGCCTATACATTTTTGACTAGGACTTGGTATAATTCAAAATATAGCTAATGAAGAAATGAACACAACTGCATTTGTGTCTCAATATCTATACATGAGCTCACTAAGCAGGCTTTCAGTTCATATTAAAATATAAACAGCAACTGTCTCCAATATTCCTAGTTTCATAACCTTATCAGAGGTTTTCCTGAGTCACTGACTTTTTACAGTAGAGTCTCGCTTATCCAACATAAATGGGGCAGCAGAATGTTGGATAAGTGAAAATGTTGGCTAATAAGGAGGGATTAAGGAAAAGCTTATTAAATGTCAAATTACATTATGATTTTACAAATTAAACACCAAAATAACATGTTTTACAACAAATCAACAGAAAAAGCAGTTAAATGCACAGTAACATTATGTAGTAATTACTGTATTTATGAATTTAGCACCAAAACATCACAATGTATTGAAACAGCTGTGGACCGGGTGGGAGGCAGACTGTGTTGGGTTATACAGAATGTTGGATGAGCGAAGGTTGGATAAGCCAGACTGTACTGTAGTTGTTTGTTCGTGCTATCTATTACAAGACTTTTCATACTACACCAGGCATGTAGCCGGGGGGGGGGGGGGGGAGCTTGAGGGGCTTCACCCCCCCCCCTAAATTCTCATGGTGGTCCACAAAAAGGCCTTATTAGTGCATTATTTAAACTGTTATGTTTATTCATATCATGATCTGATCACCATACTCAATATATCCCATATGCATGGGGGTATTGGGGTAACGATACAAAAGGTTTGCTAGGGTAGACCCTCTTTTACTCAGACTCAGCTCCCCCCCCCCCCAATTGAAATCCTGGCTACGGGCCTGTACTACACAGTAATAATATGAGTTCACTTCAACTTATGGAAACCTGAGTTTAGCAAACTAAGGGTAGGGGAGTGGTTTGTTTGTTTTCAATCTGAACAGAAAATGTGCTTCCTGAACTCATGCATGGGTTTTGATACAATTTTTCACATTCTTCATTTGCTGTCCTCTGCATTATGTCAATCGATAATCAAAAAATGGCATGCTACCTTTACATAGTGGGAAGGGTTCATACATGATGTGTGTGTAAATTGTGTGTGCACGTGTGTGTGTGTGTGTATGTAGCTTTTCACATATATAACTGGTTGAGATGACAGAACACAAGCTGTGATGGAAGAAAGGCCATAAAATAGCTCTTGTTCAAAACACACATGCAGAAAATCAGGGCAAAGAACTCAGAGGAAAGACATTTTTTAGAAACAAAGAGCACTACCTAATGAACATTTTCTTTTACATGGGGTCCCTGGTAAGCTGTAATGGTTTAGAGGCCTTTCAAGACCTTTCATCCCCAAATACTTCTTTAAACAAAATGTGTGAGTGCTGTGAACAAAACCTTGTATTATTTGTAGTGGTTCTTATATTAGTGATACAAAAATAAATGCCTGATATTATCCCATGCAAGAAAGCTGGAACTGAAATTTCTAGAATCTTTACCTGAGCTCTTGTGCTATCGAATCCACGTGTGCTGTTAAAAAAAAGATAGAAAGAGAAAGGGAAAATTAAATCAGTTTACAGATATATAGTTATGTGCACCTGCCTATTTTTAATGATAGGAGAGAGATTTAAAAAACACCAGTGAGTCTTTATTTCCTTCTAACTGGAGGATTATTGCTGTTAGTGGCAATTGCCAGACTAATGTGCAATTTGTGTGATTATTTTAAAACAAAGGCAAGATCTCTGAACACAGTGAGGCTGCTGTTGTTCACTGGAGAAAAATCAGCATTGTACCATTTCTTAAAAAAAAAATAGTTATAAAAGCAGCACCATGAGAAAGTTTTATTTTTCTGCATTGATTATTTGATTTGGGAATGAGGAAAGCTGGTGTTTACAAATACCTGCCCCCATAAGGCTAGCAAACATATTGAAAAAGTCAACAGGTGGTTCTAAAGATTACTCATGTTGCACAGGCCACATCCGTTGTCCCACTTCTGGGAAAATGCTGTTGCTCTATTAAGCCTGTGTGTGTGTCAGAGAGAAGCATTTTAAGCCCCTAAATATGTTTAACTAGCTGGCTAAATGAGAGAGATCACCTTTTAAATGTTTAAAGAAAGTATGGCAGTACATTAACTCTGATTAGAAACTGCTAAATGAAACCCAGCCAGTTTAGTCGGTAGCTCCCCACAGACTCCATCTAATGGAAGCTCGCAACAATGTTCAGATATGCAGCAGTAACTTCATTATGCTGTTGCAATTACTCACATCATTTGGGGATTGATCCTGATCTCACTGAACTGTATGGAAATGCTGCCACTCACATCTATGAGGGCAACATAAGCTCTTAAAATAAACATTGACATAAATACATAGAGAGTAATTTAAGTGGTTTGTCCTACGACATCATTTGATTAGATTGCTCCCACCATTTCAGGCTCATTTTATCGCAAAGATTATGGGATTTCATAATTTCTTTTTGTGGGGTGAGGGGAAATGTCTCTTTACAAAATTCCAGGGATTTATTTTGTATGCATTTAAAATACCAGCACCCATTTTCTTTCTAACAGTTGATTAAAAGGGGGATTTTTGAGGTTGCATTCTTTGGGGTTATATGTCAGAAGTCAAAATGGCATATGTAAAGTATCCCAAGTTAAAATGTCAGAACCAAATGTCATCAGCAACAGAGCAAAGTTAGTAGGAGGGTCTAGCGATAAGGATGCATGGAGCTAAAATGTTTCTCTCTCTTCTTCCACCACACTTCTGAGTTTTGCATGCCTATCTCTCCTCTCTTCATCCTTCTCCCTTTCTCAATGCCCACCTGGTTGTTTCACAACAGGAACATTGTGCTTGTCAAGGATGTCAACTGATAGTTTGCAGATGACTTGGGTGGAGACAACATGGGTTTGAAGATTACTTTGGAATTCAAGCTGAAGACTTCATATGCCCCTGGATCCACATCTTTCTTACCCTTCATTCACCCTATGCCTCAATGGTAGGCAGGAGATGGAGAGCCGTTCTCTCATTCAATCTGATCCTTCTGTTCTTCAGTAAGACCATTTCTACAAATATGTGAATAAATGTGGCTAGGGTAGATTGCATTTTCAAACTGTGCATGGCTCTTCAAAAGTAGGAAGAAAAGCTTTCTTCTCCCATATCAAGACAAATCTCTTCCTTCTTTTGTGTTTTAAGCAACACTGACATTCATAATTTTCTAGTTAGTAGCTTGTTGTGAAAAGCTGCTTGTCTGAGTAACTATAGCTGCTGTGTGCCTCCTTTGCCTAAAGAATTTTGTGTAATGGCACTTCATAGGTCAAAAAATCCCCGTACCAGCAGACAAAACACATAGCAATTCATCCATATAGAGTGCACGACAATTGTTTTTGTGACGGCTATTTCACAGACTGAAATATTTATTTCCTTTTTTGCTACAATCATGCTCTGGTTTTCCTCCAATGACTTCAAGGAGTTTTGCATGGCTCCCCTGAAGTCCCCCATTTTATCCTTTCAAGAATTATGGCTGAGAGGAAGTTGTTGGCCTAATATCATCCAATGGCTTAGTTTGGCCTTGACTTACATCTTAAAAGTCCCAGTTTCGCATTCAAGCCACAATATGATATGATTCTGATTCAGGAATTGAACATTATTTTCCACAACCATGAGTTGTGGAAAATAATGTTCAGTCCCTGAACCAGAATCATTTCATATTGTGGCTTGAATGCTAAACTGGGACCTTTAAGATGTAAGTCAAGGGGTGCTGGAATAAGTAAAGTGGCTCTACATTTTTAAAGCAGTGAAATCTTGAAAAAATCTTTTTTTAAACAACCTCAGAACATTATAAAGGAAGGAAAGAAGCATCTCATATGGTTGATATTGAGAGAACACATCAATGTAAACCATGTTCATACCACTCCTATTTCAAATCACTTTGAGAAGTATTTCCAAATGAGAAATGGGTGAACAGGCTGCTGTTCACATTTTTGAACCTTCACAGAAAATGAGGATTTGATCTGAAAACTCATAAACCCTTGAATTTCACTTCCATTATTATAGTGCAATCCCATGGAGTATACATTCCCAGACTTCATGAGAATATGCAAACCATGATTAACAGTGAACCCTATTGAAATGAAGGACTTCTGGTCCAAGAATATCACAGTCATACTAGAGAGCCTTAAAAAGGCCCACATATGACTTATTTTGTCGGATATGGATAAATAAAACCACGGATACCAATCACGTAGATACAGGAGTCATACTATCCCAGTGTGTGACTAGACAACCAGGGACCAGTTTCATTATTGCTGGCATGAAAAGAAACATAGTTATTCCTTTGTTTGGTTGCTACTTGAGAAAATATAAAATATATAGAATTCCCCTATCTGTGTACATTCTCTGTGTGGGAAAGCTGGAAGTTAATTAATAATGAATAAGTCCAAAAATGTAATCTGAGCTCTGGATATGAGATTGAAGCAGGTTTTGTACATGTGATGGTGTCTCAGGGAAAGAAGTGGGTGTCTTCCAGTTATAAATTAGAATGTATCACTCAGATCTTAGGGCATCACCCAAAAGTTATCCTTGATTCTGTTTATCATATTAATTGTTCAGGAAATATATTTTGTGTTCTGTCTTGCAAGTATACATATATATTCTCTGTGCAGCATTCATACATAGAATCAATAAACAGATCCTTTATATAGTGTGGAGTGTGAACATATCATCATATTGACTAGTAAGGACAGAATAGATCAGCATTGCATTTAGTTATTTAGGTTCTGCTGCAGACTTTGTAACTCCAATCTGCTTCAGATGAAGGTAAAATATCCCAGTTTATTTTATTTTACATATGTCAATTTCCCACTCACAATCAAGGGTCACAGAAAACATTATCCATTATAATAAAAACTTATTTTCCTTAAGGGGTTGCATTACTAGTCAATCATGTTTTCCAGATGTTTAGATCATTAAGGGGCCTTTTAATCTCAATATTACATCGCCATCTGTTCTTTATCCATGGAGACCCCCCCCCCCGAAAGTTTTAACTTTTTATCCTACATTTAAAAATATAAATTCAAAATTGCTCAAAATGTTAGTGTTTTTAGATAGCAGCAGATCTGATTATTAAACATATTTGAAAAATGCTTATAGTAGAATTAATTTATCAGAGGCAGAACACATTAAAATATTATATAAAATATTTTAGGGGATCATTACCATTCTGGGCAGGGTACAATATTATACAACCTTTTCATGGTCAAAGTTGTTCTCTGTCAAAGTATATGACAGCATCAGTTGGATTTTCACATTATCTGTGTCATATATTTGTGACATTTTGTTCTTGTTTGCACTCCCCCCACATCTAACAACTTTTCACCTCCTAATGTCTGCAGTTTGTGTCCTGATTAAAATGAGCCCTAAGGAAGACATGGACTCATTGACGACACATTTGGGACTGTGTGCAGAAATCATTACATTTCATGCTAAGATGGGCACAGGGTCATAGAAGGGGATCTTCCAACTCACCCTTGGTTTCTCCTGAATGTGTGCGTAGCTTTTTATCTTCTCCATCTGCATCCATCTAAAAAAGTAAGAGACAATCTTTTCAGCTAACACTATTGGATATTCAAGGTGACAGTAGGAGAATTGTTCTAATAACCAATTGATCTTGTTTCTGCCCATCTCTAAGCAGCCTTTAAACATAGTTCAGAATGGTAAAAATATTGTATTAAGTTTATTCATTATTAATTATTCTTTCAGAATATATCTACAAAAGGCAGGCAGAAATCTGACCCCACGTCTTAGTGGTGCTAGCTGGATAACCAACCAACAGGGCAATGGTCTGCAGTGATAGGTGGAGTGATACACCAGGTGCACTACACCATTGCATCAACCTGTCACAACCACAACAGTTTTTTTAGGAATGCCCAAAACAAAGCCATGTGGAAATGACAGGCAAAGTGGACTCTATAAATTCTGCCCCACGAGTTTTTATGTGCTTTTGTTACGTGTTTATAAATAAGAAAATAACAAATCATGTATAAATGCACATTCAGATAGAACAATAAAAATATCAACTTTAAAATGGTGAAAGCATAAAATTGTTGCAAGAAAGCACAAAGTGAAGAGGCAAAAGCATCATTTTCTTCATACTGTACTCATTCCAGCCTCCCTCCCTCTCTCGTTCTCTCTCTTTCTCTGTCTTCATGAAACCAAACATACCTGGAATAAAAACTACACACAATCAGCTAACCCAAAAGTCCCCAAAGCAGACAAGAGCAAAGTAGACAGCAATATCCTAAAGTGGACAAGAGCACAAGATACAAAGAGTAAGGCTGCTCCATTGAAGCCCTAAATCCCAGAGCAATCTCATTAATACACTTTCAAAAAGATAGTTTAGTCATCATCTAAACATCAGAAATAAGTGAGTCAGCATTACAGTGGACCTTTGATATCTATTGGTTCTTGGTTCTAGGACCCCCTATGGATACCAAGATCTGTGGATGCTTTAGTCCCATGGCATGGTAAAATGGTGTTCCTTATATAAAATAGCAAAACTAAGATTTGCTTTTTGGATTTCATTTAGGGTGAAATATTTTCAAGCTGTGAATGCTTAAATATGTGGGTGCAGAATCTGTGGATACAGTAGGCACAATATATAATAATTGAATAATTATTTACATATTTCCTGCCTTTTTTCTTGCTTTAAACTCAAAGTAGCTTACAAATGCTAAAACAAGAAAAGGCACCCCCCCTCCCCCGATTGTTAAGAAGTTAGAACAAATTATCAAATGGAAATTCTATTACAGTTTTTAAAGAAAAGGGAATAAATTACAACATAAGAATAACATTAGAAATACAGCACATATATACCAATAAAACTTGCTCTTTATGACCACTTAATTATTACATGCCTCTTTGAATAGGAAGTCTTTGCCTACTGGCAAAAGGAGAGCAAAGAAGCGACCAGACTAGCCTGCCATGAAAGGGAATTTAAGAGACCGTGAGTACCAAAAAGGCTTTCTCCCATACCTCACCAGATTGAACTGTGAAGGTAGTAGAACCAAGAGAAAGCTCTTCCCCAAAATCTCAAGACTTTAACAATTTCATTTAGAAAAACACTTCAAATAGTTCGGATCTAATCCATATGGGGCTTTATAGATCATAGCCAGCACTTTGAATTGTGCCCAGAAATGAATGAGTAGACCATGTTAAATTTTGAGGAGGTGACTAAAGCTGAAATACAAAGTATTAGATCAGACTATGTGCCGCTTAAATTACCACAAGGAACCCATATTATTAGGTAAATTTAGGACTATCTTGCTAACTTTGAAGCAATACAATAGTTTATGCGGAATGTGGCAAAGTATACAATTAAGCTAAAGATAGCAGATTTTTTCTCATGAGATTTCAGTGAGAAAAGTGGCAAACTTTAAGGGGAGCAGATGTGCTTAAATTACATCATGATTATTTTTATTTTGTATCCAAGGAAGAGCTGTAAAAATACAAGAGCTTCTGGTCTTGGATTTGAATCAAGAAAAAAACCCATAAACAAAATGTAGTGGCAGCTTTTGGCCTAGAGATCTAATTAAAATCTCTTAAAAATATAAAAGGGCTGAGACTTGAAGTGGTGAAGTGAAACTAGTTTTGCAGAAAATATCTCAAGTAAATGTAAATTACATATTTTGATTTGTGGATTAAGGCCCTGCAACATGAGCCATGAGCCATTATCGCACAAGGAAACAGGAAATTAAGGCAAAGTAAAACAAATCAAGAATTACTAGAGGGTTTACATTTTACAGCACAAGTCTCTTGTTTATTTCCTGTGCATTTTGAGCGGAGGTGAAAGAGGATGCTCAGAGTATTCCAAAGGTAACAAAAACTCTTCACCATTTCCCCTGCTGAAAATAATGTTTTTGCAGAAGTTCTATGAGATGTTTCACTTAGAACCAATTAATAGTTTTAAATGTTTGACAATAATATATCCACACATATATCTAATTGATGCCATCTTGGAAAGGGAAATACATTTCTTACCACTAAATTCAGTTTGCCAAACTGTTGCCAAATCCTCCTGTGGCTGCTTTATATTACTATATAATTTTACAGAAACAAACCTTTTCAGGTTACCCCTATGCCATGCTTTTGCAGTTTCTCACAAATAAATGTCAAGACATAATACCTTTTCCCTTCTGGTACCATTTTGAGAAGAACTACAGAGAAAACAAAGGTATTTGTGACAGAAAGGATCCAGGCCCTATATCCCAGGATCTGGTCCCAGGTTATTCCAGATTATCTGGCAGTGCAGACTCATATAATCCAGGTGAAAGCAGAAAACCTGGGATCATGTCCCTAGATATAGGTCCTGTCTGGAAGGGTCCAGAGGCATTTGTGGGAATTGTTTTCTTTCAATGATTAAGGGTCCTTCCACACAGCCCTATATCCCAGAATATCAAGGCAGAAAATCCCACAATATCTGCTTTGAACTGGGTTATCTGAGTCCATACTGCCAGATATCCCAGTTCAAAGCAGAAAATGTGGGATTTTCTGCCTTGATATTCTGGATTATATGGCTTTGTGGAAGGGCCCTAAGCCCAATTTGGTAGTGCTTCTGAAGTTTTGCATATCTCTGCGAAGTAGGGAACAAGTAACAAGTTTTAACTTCTAATGAATAAATACATCATGTGAATAATATGAAAATAATATATACAAGTACTGAAAAAAAAAGAAAGTCCAGATTACAGAATTGCTTGGGAATAACACTGAATTGGATGCATGGAAAGAGTTTGCTCATACATTCTATGGATGACAGCAACAGTTTTGGGGAAGGGAGAGCATGCAGTCCCATTTGACAATGGTTGTCTTCAAATCAAATCTGTAACCTCGAGGTTTTATATCGGGAGAGACAGGAAGATTTGAGCAATAAGGATGCAGACTCAGATGCCATTTACATGGAATTCATGAAGACATAGTGGGATGGGAGCAAAAATAGAATGCCAAGAATAGGCATTCTAATAGGGTTTCTATGAAACCTGAATGTAATGAGGTTCCCTGTTCTTCCCTCATAAACCCAAAGAAATGAGTAATGAGTGGCATGATGGTGTAAAGTATGTGCTATAACATGAGGAAGAAAAGATAACATAATCTGTCAACTGCGCAAACATTTTTAATCTGTTTTGAAGAGAAAACCCTATGTATAGACTCAGATTGGAGCAGCTTCCTCAGTGTATCTCTTTAATTTATTGTATAGCATAGCTCACCATATTGCATATCATGTGGGTATGCCACATCCTGAGCATAATGTGATTGTAATGGCCTCAAATTTCAGTTAGTTTACACCTTGCTATGTAAAATGGTAGACTCAAAAACCATCTCTGTGAGTTCAAATTTATCTAAATCAAAAGGATCTGGATCCATTATTTGCACTAAGTGTATAGTTTCTTTAGATGCCTCGTGTATTTATATGACAGTTTCTGTGAATCCTTTCTACTTGGATAGAGGGATAGTCAATCCCTGATATACAAACAAAGTTTAAAAATGTGTCTTCTAAGATTCTAAATATGGATGGATTTAGAGAGCTTGTTCCCATAACCTTTTCTTCACTGAACTGCTTTTAAACTGTATAGTTTTTCAATCATATACTGGAATATGTATGCTAAACTATTTCAAGGTCCACACAAAGGAGAGAAATGCTTCCTTTTTCAAGACTATGAAGAAAAGTTAACCAACTGAAAAGATGAAGCAACATTTGTGAGCCTCTCTATTTTTCCCAGCTAATGATTACAGAGGGCTATATGAGACACTGAGCATATGGTACATGACATATGACCTAAATAGCTCTTTATAGGAATAAACAAGGAGTCAGATAGTTGAACAGATATTTGAAACTGATGTGTAAATGCTTTCTTCTGGGTTTATCATGTACAACCAAAACTAGGACAGATAGATGGACAGATAGATAAAGATCAATACTGAATATATCAGTAGAAGATCTCATTTTTTTTTATCTGCTTGGTGGATAGCTCTCAACACAGCCACTTTAATAGATGGTGTTTGATCAAGAAGAAATTAAAACTTCCCTATGTTTGTTTGCTGCCATTCAAACCCTAGACGGGTTTGGTTGCAATGTGACTGCAATGGTAATGGGAAACGTGGCTGTATTCTCTGATGCTGAGTAGTGATTGAAGGCACTGACCTGCCATAGACTTATAATAGGGGAGCAGGTGTGGCAATGATGGACTTTAATTTCCTTTAATAAACCTTTTATGTGCCACACTTTTACTGCCATTCCATGCTCTCCAAGGTCCTGCACATAATAGGTTCATTACTTTTGATTACTATAGTCTATTGAGACAAACAACTCCAGAACACACTATATATTATGTTCAGTTAAACCAATACAGACTATTTATCCAATGTGCATTATTTCACCTGCAACTCTGCTGGCAAAATTAACAGCAGCTTCTGTAAGCTAAAACTATTTTTTTAAAGAAATCCATGGATACCCCATTGCCATCATTATTTCAAAATAAATACTGCTGTAATCACTGGGTTTCTCTTTTAATTGTGATACCTGCCCCCCCCCCCCAAGAGATGAGATACTGTCTATTTTAAAAATGTAGATACTTTAAAAAAAATCCATGAATATTTAAAAACCACACAAAGGGTAAAAAAAACTACCAGTCACATCAATATAGGTGATTTTTTCTATTGATTTTTTTTCTTTTAGAAAAATCATTTGAATTTATGACAGATGTTTAAACAGATTAAGATTAAACTGGCCAGGCCTATTTAGTATGATGAACATAGCACTGTAAAACCTTCATGATAGGCTGAGGGTGGTGTCTGTTGCATATAAAGCAGTCCACTCACACAAAACCAGAAAAGGGGAATTTTCCCCTCCCTTCAGGAAACTGAGTGTGTTCTATATGGTTGTATGGATTTCATGCAATGAAGTGGATTTTTTGCATACCTCCTACAAACCTGGCATTCAGACAAGGTTCTTGATAACATCTAGCATAATTTATTTACTCTTACAATACCTCCCTCAAAAGAAAGTCTCTGTGGAATAAAGTAGGATTAGAAGAATTGAGGGAACATATCCACTTCCCATCATTATCTCACACAGAAAATATTTCCTTTTTAATGTTAAACTCTCCCCCTCCCCCAATATATGGGAATCTGAATTCTCAGTGTGCACTGGCACTAAATATAATGTAGCTAGGCATTATCATAATCCAGCAGCCCAATGGAGTATTATTTCCAGCATCTACTCCCAATCTGTGGCCAATGAAAAATAAATATGCTGCCCAGTCTGTTGACTTCAGTTTTTGTTTCTACCTATTTTTAAACTAAAGCTAAATATAGTGAAGTCAACTTGCTTTGATTCCTTTAATATGAGCTCAATGCCATACTAAAATTACTGAAAAGAAAGTGTGGACACTGCTTCATACTGGTGCAATTATAGGATGTTTCCCCAAAAATAAATCTAACAAGGGGTAAATGATTTCGTCAAATTTGTCCAATTTCTACTGCAATATCTTGACTATTTGATATGACTGAGCTTTGGTTATTGATGAGCTTCAGTGAACTGTGTGTCCCTAAATAACATAGGTATATGCTCAGCAGGCTGAATAAAGGTATTACTTCCTACCATATGGACTTTTTTGTATTTGCTGGTCACATGAGATGAACAGTGATGCCTCTCTGTCCCCACCCTCCCCCATACCTTTTTTATCCTTAGGGTCTGGTGGATCCTCAAGGGTTTCAGCCCCAGACTTATAGGGACCTATCACTAGTTCAATAGGAACTTGAGAAACTGATATTGGAAATATTGGGCTAGTCATCTCCATGATATCCAATTATCTATGTGCAGGATTTGTTGGGTTGTTTGTTTGATTTGTTAAGGGTATTTATATTCAATTCAGCAGCAAATTCAAATTGATGGCTGATTTATATTGAGAAAAATCAGATGAACGGCATGACGCACTTCCTATCCCCTCTCATTTGTTTTGTCACAGTGCTATCTGGGTGCGACATGGGTCCTACCAGTTGGTCATCACCTCCAGTGACATCAGCCAGGAAAACGGGGAAATTGGGTCAAGGAGGGAGAGAAGAAGGGTAGATTCTCCCTTGTCACTCTGGCACCCAGGTAATGACCGACTGGCAGGACCCATGTAATGTCTGAAGACCATGACTACAAGAAGAACAGGATGAAATAGTAAAGATAGTTGTCCATTGGCACCAACTTGGGCAAACACCTTAGTGGATTGGCTCTGTCTGGGATAATGGGTCAATGTAGATTTGCTTAAGTGTTCCAAAGAGAATTGTTTCCCAGCACTACTTGAAGTTGACCAAGACTGAAACTTTTGTATTTGTATTTATGGTATAAATAATGATGATCATGACAATGATGAACATGATGTTTTCAAACATTGAGGAGGTTCAAGCTCATACCCACTAGCATATATTCTCTTGATGTGTGTACCAACAATGTTCCTGTCTTAGCTGTGTGAAAGTGAGGGGTGTATACCTACTGGCATGTGCACAATCAGTATGCATGCAGTTGCACCTATCACAGTATCCCTGGATGAGAATGTATCTGAATCAATCAAGATTCCATTCTGGGGAAGAAGCTCTACAGGTATATGCTCACTGAGTACACAGTTGGATGGGAACATCATGTCCTGTGCCACTCCTTTGTGTGTATCTTTAATATACAAGTGGAGTTCTTTGAATTTCACACACATGAGAAGACAATACTTATTGTCTATTACCTCCTTTAAAAACTAATCCTACTGAGCATTACAGTTTATGAGCCTGGGTGGCATTCACCGAAACATTTCATTCTTCTAAATGAAACCTATTTCCCACCCACAAACCCCATGAAAGTCTTATGCCAAAGCTTGTAAATTCTTTTAGAAAATGTTAGTCATCACATAAAGAAGTGACAAGTAGGAAAGGACAGTGAAGGTGAATTAAGATATATATGAGCCTAGCTTTTAAATAGGGAGTAACATATACAGGGACTATGGACCTCATCACATGGGCTTTCAGCCCCATCCTAGGATGCTGCCAAGATGCAGCCAGGATGGAGTCTGCCAGAGCCCATCACATGATTCAGGCCTACTTCCAGCAGAGCTCCATGCTGGCTCCTTGCAAGCTGTGTCATGGCAGCATGCTAAGCGGCAGTCAGGAGAAAATGGTTGACTACCCATGTTCTTATTCAAGAAACTGGGGACAGCTCAGGACACATCCAGGGCCAGAAAGATTCCTGCATGAGATGAGAAGAGGGCGATGATTTACCCCGCTGCCCCACAGCTTCTCCACACTCTGCTCCATGTGATGAAGTCCTATAAGAGGAGGGTTCAGTTAGTATAGGCAGAAAACCCATAGATTCAAGAGTATGTGGGGCTGTGAATTTTGAGACTGCAAGATCTTTTAGAGCTTTAACCTACCAGGCAAGACAAGGAATGAAGTGAGTGGAGTGTTAGCATACCTGAAAAGTTTTGTATCAGATGTCTCCAGTAGATATTTGCAACAAAGTCATTCAAGCCAGAGTACCTTAACCCTCTGGACCTGGAATCAGTCTTTCTCAGCCTTGCAAAATTTCTCTCTGAGGCCCTGACAGTACCCTTTGCTGACACTATCATATGACATGTTAATCAAAATTAAACTTAATGATAAAAATATTCAAATTTTAATGAGTTCCAGAAACAGTAGCTGTGTTACCATTTGTTGCAAAAGTCTTATAGCATCACACGAAATGCATATCTCTATCATAGTATTAGATTTTATGGACTTTCTACCATATATGTTGTTTTTCTTTAATGCTATAAACTTTGCTATTAGTGAAAGCTTCTCAGATAATTATTAGATATGTAATTAGCACATTTGTGATTGAGGAAATTACTGTATTGTTTTTGTTAGGTTTAAGAGGGGAAAAACATCCCAACATCAATGCCTATACTTTAATTTTATGTAGCATTTGCAACATAATTCCCATTTTCTAACTAAAGATTGCCATCTTAAGTACACTTACAGGGATGCATATTTATCAAGCACACATAAAAATATATATTACGATTTAATCAAGACTTCCTCTAAGTATGTGTTCAAACAATAGAGCATTAGAGTTCATTTGACTAATGATTTTCATTTTAATAAGGCCTTCAAAGAGCGTTTCTGTTCACTGATGACAGTGAATATTTTATGACATCTTTAAATGAAAATATTATGCTTTGCCCTGAGTTTGTGGGAAGAGTCCTTGTAATGCTTTGAAGTAAAATATAATAGTAGCATATGCAGTTAAAGGCAATAGGTAGAATAAAGCACCCCTTATTCACTATTCAAATCTGGAAAAGTTATTTAGGGGCATGTGTGTACACATTTATGCATCTTTCTGTATGCTTTTTTTGCTTATCATTATTTTTGTATCTGAGAGTATAATCTATGGCTAATCAAGCAATCCCTCAATTGCTTTATATTCTACTTTTCCTAAGTAATGGGCTCACCGAGGCTTAAATAACAAAAAACAGATACAAGTAAAACCACTAAAAACATAGGACAATTTAAAATTAAATAATATAAACTGTTCATAGAATAAAACTGCATAATAATTTTTAAAAACAAAAATTAAAAATAGTGCTGCACTAGAGAGTAATGGTGCTCCTTGAAGTCATGCCGGCCACATGACCTAGAAAGTGTCTACGGACAACGCCGACTCTTCGACTTAGAAATGGAGATGAGCACCACACCCCAGAGTTAGACACGACTGGACTCAATGTCAGGGAAAAGCTTTTACCTTTACCTAGAGAGTAAATTCAATTATATGGAATAAGCAGTTCGAAACACTTGCTGAAATAGAAACATAATCACTCAGAAGGGAGCTTAAGTCATTCCCTTGGAAAAGGGTTCCCAAGTTTGAAAAATTCTGTCCTTTGAAATAAGCATAGTCCCAGAAGATCTTGGAGAAGTCCCTATGGGGCACATTCTCGTTGACTACTTAGGTTAGTTTCAAAGCGGTATTGAAGAAAATGATGTTGCTGTACAGGTGATTAAAAAGGAAACACTATAACTAGTTTTGGGCCCAAATTTTGATTATGCAAGTGTTGGGACTCAGCCTGTGTTTCACACTGAATCTGTTATAGTGTTTCCCCCTTCTAATGTTTCTGAGCCTGTCTTGGATGTCAATGAAGATGAGGTGCAAAATGGAGACACTTTGGACAATAAGGTTACTACAGACTCTGATCGAGAAGAGTCAGGGGAAAGGCTAAGTTCTCATGAGAAAATTCCAGGCTTGAGTTTGCAGGAAAGTTACTCCCTTCTCCAGGCTAGTTTCACACTTGCAGTTAATGAAGAGATAGATAAGACCAGTCGCCGGCTGGAAATTAGCCAGAACTGTAGAGAGGCCCAATGTTTACGCAGGTCAGAAAGAATTCAGCAATTAAGGTCAAAGACTGGGGGGAGTAGAAATCAGTTTCTGGGACTTAAATTGATCTCTTAGGGAATTTCCTTCAGACCAGGCATTGTTTGGTTTCAAGTCAAATCTTTTGGATATTCTTGTGGCCTCCTCTCCTAGGTTCCCTGGCTTTTCAAGTGGATTAGCAGTGGCTATTTTCATGTTTTTATAGAAGGCATTTGATATTTCTTTGCATCTGCATCAGCAAGCTTTTGGATCTTTGATATTATTCCTATGTTAGGACACTGTTTATGTTACTGCTCATTTGGCTTTTTTTATGTTTTGAACCAGAGCAAAGCATTTCAGATGGGCAATGAGGAGAGATGTTTCCAAGATTCCTGCCATGTATGTACTGATATGGCAGGGATCTTGATGTTTTTTCATCACCTTATTGTAAAACTGAAATCAACAACTACTTTGATTCCCCCCCCCCCCAACATCTTATATGGTATGCTTTTCCATAAAAAAAACTGCCTTCCTCATGGGGGCAGGCTTTTTTTTTTTTTTTTTTTACAAAATAAGTTGTGAACACCTTGTTCTCACACCATAAAATGTAATACACAGGAGTAAACTCAGACTAGTAAAGGTTTTCCCCTGACACTAAGTCTATTCGTGTCTGACTCTGCGGGGTGGTGCTCATCTTCATTTCTAAGCTGAAGAGCCAGCATTGTCTGTAGATAACTCCTAGGTCATGTGTCCAGCATGGCTACATAGAGCGCTGTTATCTTTCTGTGGGAGTGGTACCTATTGATCTACTCACATTCGCATATTTTCAAACTGCTAGTTTGGCAGAAGCTGGGGCTAACAGCGGGAGCTCATGCTGCTCCCCAGATTTGACCTTTTGATAAGCAAGTTCATCAGCTCAGCGCCACCAGGGGCTCCCCTAAACTAGATTACATCTGTATATATTGCCAACAGGATTCTAGCCATATGTATAGTGAAAACATTCTTAAATTTATGTGCTACATCCAGTTGGCATAGTTGAATACATGTAGTTTTGATTCAACTGTGTTTAATAATGCAAAATATATACCCTAAGATATGACGATCTGTTTGTCCACATCACTGAAACACACAAGCAAAGCATACATATTCATTGGATTTTTCCTTTGAAGCTGCCACTACAGTTGTCCCATTTATTTGGACTGGAGTCATAGTGCAATAGCAGGTGCTCCAGTAAACCTTTTCTACTTCAGTGTGAGACCCCCCACATCCCATTTAGAGCTACTATTGCACATGGAGTACACTATTAAGGCTGTCTTAAATACCAAATAGCAACTCCAGGGGGCAATATGAAATGGTGATGAGGTGTAAGAAAAGGGGTGGGCTTTCCTGTCCTGGGCAGCATCCTCAGTCTAAATCAATTCACTTCATGACTACAGATGTCCTCATGCATTCACTACATACACTATATCATCAAGCTTGGACATCAATCAACTGGGTAGCCTCTTTCCATCTTGTGTTGACACAAGATGATGCAAGCCTTTTATTCCTGGTTATTAATGAGGTAACCTATTCACCTATGGGTTTTTAAGCATCAAGAAGAAAGGCATCATTTCAAATGAGTATCTCCAAATGATAATTTACTGATACATGTAAATTGACTGACATTTCAGAAGCATAATGATATTAGCCTGCACATGATATAAACTTTATAATGAATAGTAAATTTGAAGCAAATAAATATGTTTATGACCTGGAGGCCTTCCACACAACATATTTATAGCATTATGGTTGCACAGTAACTGCCATGACAACCCCAGGAATCCTCGGGGTGCAGCTATAGCTGTTAAAAGGGGAATCATAATGTTATAACCGTGTAGTGCGAAGAAGACCTTCAGTTCAAAGTTCTGCTTTTTTTGTTTTGTTTTTTTTCAAGTTCACAAGCAAGTCACCACTTGGGGACACCAAAAAGAAGTATTAAGTGGGGAAGGAGACATCTCCAAAGACAAAATCCAACTTCTCAATTATTGTTAAAGCCCAGTACAAGGTTATAATATGATGATAAGATAATGTTCAAAGGATATTTTACTGATAGTGTGGGAAATGATGTTTTGAAGGGATTAGTTGTAAATCAACATAAATTGAAGTCCTTGGAATTTACCAATTTGTATACCAGTTATTTGCAACCATGATGTCAGTGTCATTGCCCTTAATAAACGCACATAAAAGGGAAGTAATTGTCCATAAAACTCAAAAACCAATTATTGGAAATTATAACAGTATGAATATTAAACTTCAGATTCTGCTCCCCATTTCCAAACTTTGCATGGATATGTGGTTATTTCAGATATGTGCAAACCCAGGCCCAGGGGCCAGATGCGGTCCCTTTTCATAGGTCCTCTTCTCTGTCACCACCCTATCAACAGGAGGACATGGTGGCCTGCCCCCCAGGTGCCTAGGTAAGAGAAGAGGAAGGGGGGGGGGGAAGGGGAGATATCCTCTCTTCAGTTGGCTCTCAGTTTGCTCCCCACCGCAATCTCAAAGGTACACACTTCCCTTCATATACACCCCTCTTTTGTGTAAAGGCCGAACTTCCAAGGAGAGAGGTTTGTGTGTATTGGTGTGTTATGGAAAGAAAGAAAGAAAGAAAGAAAGAAAGAAAGAAAGAAAGAAAGAAAGAAAGAGAAAGTTGAGTGTGACAGGAGGGAAAAGCTCCCTTCCTCTATGAGCAACCAGTCCTCCTGGCAGGGAAGAGACTTGGGGAGAACTCCCTCCTGGCCAGCCCACCCCACTCCAGCCCACCATGTGACCCCCCCCCCCCAGTTAGAAAGTTTTCCCATGTCTGGGCTATATTGATATTTAGTTGGTGCAAAATAATTTGATTTGGCCTAATAGTATAAATAAATTTAATAAATATTATTAAAATGTTGATAATGTGCTACTGTGCTGAGGAAAAAAAGAGCAACAGATATCATTCTCTTGGGAAAACTACTGCAGGCTTCCATTTACAATGCATAGAAAGTCATTAAACAAAAGATAATATTGCATCAAAATAACTGATGGCACATTTTAAATGCTTACTACAAAATTGGTTATTTTCCATTTATTTTTTTTAATTCAAATGGATTATTCAGATATTGGCAAATAAAAAAATCAAGGAAGAATAGATATTGAAAACAGTACTTAAGAACCTTTTCTATGGTTTGATAACTTCTTTCAGATACATTTTCCATTTTGTCATTATTGCTTCTCCCTCCTCAAAATTAAAAATGAATGATGTGAATCTGTCTGCTTTAGCTGTGTTGCTGTCCTCTCAAACTAAAATAAATAAGTCTAAACACTAAATCTAAATCTGAAAACAGTTTCAATTTGGGACTACATAGCGTGTAATCCATTCTAGGACACCATGATTACTGACGGCCAAATGCTATGTATATTTTTGAAGGAGTGTTTTTTTTTTCCAAAAAGAGGGATCTAATATTTGAAAATGCACAACAGCGGAATAAATGTTAGACCAAAGACAAGCTTGGATGGTTCTGTAATGAGGATGATTTATTTTGATTCTCACTTCTGATTTCAGAGTTGTCACTGCTGTTGTATACCTCATCCATGCAACTTTGCACAACTGGCAGTTCTGAATATAAACCAAAGCCATATGTTTATGTCCTTTTGCCAAACGATTACAGCAAATAGTTCTATTATTCCCTTAGGTAACTAATGTGTGCCAAGGATTTCTATTAGTCTGCTTTACCAAAGCATCAGAGGGTAAAGTCGCAGCTTTATGAAATGAGGGGGCAGGTGCCAGCTTTATATTTTCAGAACAAATATGTAGAAATATTACACCACATTAAAAGATAGGTCAACAGAAGCAAAAGCAGAATGTTAATTTTTCTAACACCCTCAAAAGCCAACAAAACTATTTTTTCTTTATGTTTCATTCTACAAAAAAAGTATGTTTTCTGCAAGGCACTTGAGATAAAATCTCTTTTAAAAGAGGTTGAGGGGGAAAAAGACTGTTAAAGAAGTGTTCCATATAATAAATAAAACTAGTAAATGCTAAAATATATTTTCAATTGTGAAGAATATAAAGGCATCTGAAAATACCACTGGTTCTTTCCTGTTTTGGAATGACACAGCACCCAAAGCATCAGTCTGTTATTTTAAAAAGCTGTATCTACCTATCAAAAACCTTTACACTGCAAATTAAGGCAAAGTTTGGCAGTCATAATATGATTTCCAAATGAAACAGTAGTGTGACAAATGAAATCATATACTTTCCACTCAAAACTAAAAACGGAATGTATTCTCCCACCTCTGTTTGCTCCAGAGCACAATTATGTGTAAATTCCAAATGACTAAATCTGTCCCTTGGACCAAAATGTCTTGTCTGACTTAATAGATAATTCCAAAATTCATTCTCTGTGAGAAAGAGTGTAAATGAATGAATAAAAACTATGGATGAAGTTGGGTGAAACTGGACTAAACTTCTTTTTGCCTTTCTAGTTAGTTATCTCTATATGTCAAATATATGCTATGCTTGTCAATGGACAAACTTTTATTACCTTAAAAGAATGGTAAATGTGCCCAAATAAGATACACTTCTGCACTTTAACTGACAAAATATATTAAGAATGAGGCAGTATATGCTTATATAGAGCGGATTGTATGAAAGTTAAGTTATGGAGAATAGCATTTTTCGACTCCACACTGTTAGGGAAGTGCACACTACTCAATTTTATTGCTAAATGAATTTGTCTTGAATTGAACTATGCAGATTTTATATAAGAGTATATAATTTTATGTAGAATTGTATAAGAGAACTTCACATAACAGATTTATTGTGAGATAGAAGCAGCTTTGCCCAATGCAGTGCCCTTCACGTTTTGGGGAATTTTCACTAGCAAACACCAGAATTTCAAATGTATAGTCTAAAACATGGAGGAATTAAGTTGAGAAAACATGAGCCAGAGGGATAGTTTGTGAGCAGATGCAGGTTCAAATGCATGTTCAGCCATGCAATTTATCATTTTACTCTTTCTTTTCTCAATCTGCCCCACCTCACATGATTCCCTTAGATATAAAAGTGTGAAAAAACAATGTAAAGCTGATTGCTACATGTCATGTATTATTTGAGTGGTAGTGAACCTTTGACTTTTAACTGCTTTGTCTTACAACTCCAACTACCCCCAATCATTGGCAATGAATTTTGGGAATCATAGTTTTTCAGGATGCCTGTTCCCCTAATGATTTATGCTTTTGATTAAGGTGGTAAAAGAGCTGCGATCATCAAAGCTGATAGAAAATACAATAATACCATATGACCATATAGCATGCTCATGAAAATATAGCATTTGTTTACTGAGTTCTTAATATGGTAAATAGTAAATATACACAGTACAGTTTGCATTCCGCCGTGGTGCTTTGGAAATGACTTAATTCAGCCAAACTATATTAGATTTTTAGACCAGATCTAAAATCTAGACAGTGAAGAAAGCGAATAAGATACAATGGGCTGCTCAAAAAACCAGTAAATGGGCCCTAAAGTAAACTAAATCTGCACTATCCCTAGAGGCCATGATGACTGAACTGAGACTGTTGCTCTTTGGCCATATTAGAAGACATTACTTACTAGAAAAGACAATAATGAAATTAAGATAGAAGACAGGAAGAAAAGAGGAAGTATTATGTAGGGAAGTTTGTAAGACTAGAACAGGGTTATTGATGATAAAGTGACATGGAGGTCAAAATTATTAAACTTAATCAGTGATCATTTAATTCCTCAAAAAATAGTGTACTTGCTCTAAGTATGATTATATGTAAATATAATCTACTACATTTTTAATATGTCTCTTTCATAAGGAGGTTGAGTTTGGGACTCAGTTAAACTTGGATTGGTTCAGAATCAATCCACTGCAATTTAATTTGAATCGTGATTCAGAATTTAAATCTTTGGCACCCTCAATTTACCATTGCTGGAAATCAACAAATAGCTATAATTTGCATTCCCTGGTTGTCAGAATTGGATAGAATGTCCAGGCAAAGTTCCCCTTGAAGAAAGAATGATGCTCAAAATCCTGTAAAGATACTACACTAATATGAAAAGAATGACACAAGTAAGTGCCCTTTCTTAGCGATTGCAGAAGAGCAGTCATTTGTGAGGCCAGTTGTGGGTACTGCCGCCCTACTACTTAATGGGTGAACTCAAGAAGAGTCCATTGGACAATTGGTTGCCCCACTGTTGGATCTAGCATTATTACAGAAGTGTATATATTTATGTTATGCTAAAGTTATAAAAGAACCCATGCTATGCCTGCAAACTATAGGAAGATTATATAAAAACTGTAAGCCCTTATATGTTGGACTGTTGGACTGAATCCTACGAATTCGTTTCTGAGCAAAGACACCTAATTGTTCAATTGGTCGAAACAGATATATCCCATGGATTGAATGTTGGAACCAAACAATACAATTTAGGATATTTTTAAGGAATGTTCCTCAAGTTGTTCCTAGTCATGGAACCTACAAAACTTTAGAAGGAATGATGTTGAGGAAGTCATGATGAACTAAAAACTAAAGATTCTCTTCACCATGTTCATTTGACACCAAAAAAGTGAAATAGTACAAGGGTGGTCTGACTCCAGAGGTATATCAGGGAGAAGAGGGGGGAAATGAGGGCTGTCAACTTTCCAGCAAATTCCTCCCTGCCACTTAGTTTCCAGCTGGTTTCACAGCCTTAATGCTTTTTCACAGTTCAAGATTTCTGAGCAACTTTGGGGCTACGTGGCAGGGAAAGAGGGTTTAAGAAACCTCCATTGGTGCACGTCTGGAAGTGGCCTGTGATTCTAGAGAAGGCTGCCTAGATATTTTTAAATCAAGAAAAATATTTCTGCATCTCCTGACAGTGCAGGAAGAAATGGATTTCTCCTGGCTCCCATCAGAAAAATAGAAAATTAACATATTTAGTGTACCTATGAGTTAGAGGTGGTGCAGGGACAAAATGAGGGTAAATAAGAATTCTGCTGTCCAAGTGCCTTGTTTCTTCACTACTCAAATGTCTACTATGGTAGACATCCAGAAATCTTATATTTGCTTTGATGTCCTTCCCTCAATAATTTTGCCTGTCCCTTTTCTTTGGATGCCTAAATGATATTCCTAAATGCTCTACTGCCTTTAAAAATTTCTCCTATGCTAGAAATTTGCAAGCTAAAGTACAAAGCTGGAGGGGAAAATATTTTATTCCCTGTAGTCTGTTTATGTGGAGCAGATATCCTTGAACAACAAACATTTCCCAAACAAATATGAAAATACTATAATTCTATCTCCTATGTTTCATGGACTCCACAAAAAAAAATGGTCTTTTTAGAGAAAATTAGCTGAAAGCAAAATAAACCAAATAACCCAAAACACCAAGCATGGAATTAGGCCTTTGACATATTATTTCACCATCTTTCAACCAAAATATTGTACTAGAGAATATTTTTAAAAACATTCCCTGGACAGCCTTTAGAACTTTCCATCAGAAAAAAAACACACAAATTGACAATTCCTTATCGGGAATTCTGAAATCCAAAATACTCTAAAATCTCAAATTGGTCACTTGGATGTCTGAGATACTGATTATTGCCTTTTCTTTCTGATAGCTTAGAGACCACTAATCTTGTTTCATGCACAACATAATTAAAAATGTTTTATAGGCTATGTGCAATAATGTGTAATACATTTCATACTTAGACTTTGGCCCCATCTGTAAAACCCCTCATTATGTACATATATGTAAAGACAAGTATTCCAAAATTTGAAAAACATTAAAGATGCAAAATGGTTGTGGTCCAAGCATTTTAGATAAAATATACCCAACCAGTACCTCCTTGCCTTACTACCTGAGTGTTTCTCATACATTGCGTTGAAGAGAGATATACCACTTTTTGCCATCATACAAACATTAAGACATGTATCCTTACCAAGCAAAATGAAGTCAAAATTTGAAGATGATGCACCTCAATTAGGGAGGGTCCTGCCTGGTGAGCTACACTAACAGCTAATGTTTTCCAGGTGGATAGAGACCCACCAGGGTGAAGGCAAAGAACAGTGGTTTTAATTACAATCTGAAGAAGGGATGCAATGTACAACTAAGAATGCCAAATGTACAAGCATAACCATATTGGAACATGCAACCCTTTTTATATAGTAAAAGATCCATGCAGTAACATTGTCTCTGTTTGAATTTCCCTCCCCTGCTGGTGACTGGTTGAGTGACAAGGTTGGCTGGCCACCCCCCTCACTCCTGATTGACCAGGAGGTGGGACTGAGCTGGCTTGCCTTTTGATTGGTGCAGGCTCTGATGATGTGGCCAGGGATTCCCTCCCTGCTGAGCAGGGGAAGCCCTAGGGTGGCCAATCAGCTGGCTGGGAAGTTTCCCTGGATGGAAGGAAGTACCCAAGAAGTACAATCTATATTTGGAGAGCTTAGATAGTACTTTTGGAGACAATGGAAGTCTGGGCATAGAGATGACATAATTATGTAAATGTAAAGTCCAGTATGCTGCGGGAAATGGGTGATGATCTTCCAAGTCTGTTAGGCTGGCCAAATAAAGAACGATCCATAGGAGTGCTGAAATGACTAAAGTTCCTTTTGTTTTTGAGTATGGCTGATTCATGCCTGAGGCCATTTCCCAGACAGTGAGCAGGAAGCTTATCTGTTGGGTGTATATGTCCATAACAGCTTTGGTTTTGTTTTGCCCATGGCTCAGGGTGCAGCATGACATTCCTGGGAGTTCCCACCTCTGACCTGTCTCTTGTCTTCAGAAACAAAACATATTTAATAGTTGAATCCCATAAATATATTTGATTGTGGGGGGATAGAGGAGGGAAAGTAAAGGGGTGCCATTTATTTGGACCAAATTAGATACATTTAACAGGAGAAGCTGTCATAATGTTTCTTATTATTATTAAACTCTGCAGGAGCCCCTGGTGGCACAGTGGGTTAAAGCCCTGTGCCAGCAGGACTGAAGACCGACAGATCGCAGGTTTGAATCTGGGGAGAGGCGGATGAGCTCCCTCTCTATCAGCTCCAGCTCCTCATGCGGGGACATGAGAGAAGCCTCCCACAAGGATGATAAAACATCAAAATCATTCGGGCGTCCCCTGGGCAACGTCCTTGCAGACGGCCAATTCTCTCACAACAGGACACTCCGGACACGACAAAAAAAATTAAACTCTGCACACATCGCATCTAAGAATCAGCGGAGGTGCAGATATGATTAGTAAATAGGGATAAAGAGTGAGGCAGAGTGAGAGAAAAGAAGATACATTGTAATGATGAGAAAGATGTACTGAATAGAAAGTTGATCTTAAGTTGCCCTTTGCGGGAGGCTCCTGGTACTAGGCTTGGCTCACTTGGATATGCTTTGGTATGAATCAGTGCATATTAAGGAACTTTTAGTTTTAAAAAATTAGGAAAATGGTCTATGAAAGAGTTTGGCTTCTGTTGGTCCCTTGTGGAGTAGCAAAGACTTCATGTAAAAGGGAAGGGCACCACCTTATTCCATTCTGACTAAATGTCCTTAGAAAACTATAAATATTTTGAGGTGGAAAGTGCTGTGTTTGACAACAAAATTTCCCAGAAAAAAACATTAAACTTATTCATTCCTTTTTGGGATGATAGTTTAGGACTAGTATTCTGGGGATTAACAATGAATGTATTTGTAGACAGCATACAGTAAGCCCGCCAGTCCTTTAATCTTTGTGCATGGGGTTGAGAAGCATCAGGAATAAATAATATAGAATCCAAAGAATCACAGAACCACAGAGAATTCACTGCCTGCTTCTACCTCAGGCCAACAAATACATGAGAATCCTATTCATAGTGTTGGGGGAGGTTTTTGGGAATAAAGTAAAATTTAAAATGGGGGTTAGAGCCAGGGGAACTGATGGATACTAGTACCATATCGCACCTCTGTTTAGAAAATAAAAGGCACATTGCCAAATTTATCATGGTATGTGCTAACTTCTGACCCAAGCCACCAACTTTAATAAGTTCTTTTTAATAAATGTAGAAAATGTGGCTTTTGGCATTCATTAGATGATAGTACATATAAACAAGTGTGTGCATGTGTATGTGTGTGTGTGCGCGCGCGTGCGCATGTGCGTACAGGCATGGTTTTCACTTCTCTTAGGCTTCCAAATGTCAAACACATGTCAAGCAAAGGAAAGTTTAGCAAGTAGTTGCAGGAAAAGGAGAAAATAAAATTATGGCCAAGCGGAAGGAAATGAGCCAGCAAACTAAAAGGAAGTTAATCTTATAATAGACATGCTATTAGAAAAATAGGTTGCGTACCCTGATAAGATTTTAATTTGGTAATCTAGTTTCATACAAGAGCCAGTTTGCACCTGCCCCTGTCCTTTTGTTTGTAATACATTATCCTAAAACAAAAGATCCCCGAGAGGAGTCCTTTCTATATCCTTAAATTTTGCAACCTTTCCCCCCACTCTTTCCCTCAATGCTCCGTCATGTTATATATTTATTAGCAATACATTTTCCACTTATTTTCTCAAAGATTGCCAATAAAGCGCTAAATCACATAAGGGAGTAGCTGTAAACCCTCAGAGTTCCCTAATGTCAAACTCATTAGCATTCGAATAACCACCCAGCAGCACATCATCTGCACAATTGTAAATTTTACTACTTTTAATAGCATTTCTCAAAAGACTCGTTTTCAACTTTCTTCAGTGGTGGGCTCTCCAGGGAGAAGGCGCTTCCTGACGCTCACAGCTTCTACTCAACAACCGGGCCGTTTACTGTCAGAAGCATCAGCCCTCTGCCCTAACCCCATCTGCTGTCTCTGGCTTCCTCGGGGATTGAGAGTTAAGACAGCACAGCTGAGATCCACTTAGGAGAGTGCACAGGGGCGGGTGTAACTTTGCAGGCTGATTGCAAAGTGCAGTAGATTTTTTTTACTACAGGAGAGATGTTGCAGAATCCATTCTGGAAAGGACCACAGCACAGTAAAGATCATCTAACTCATGTTAGGAGATGAATTTCATGTTGAATAAAGGTCTCAGTCATTTCAAAGACTGGCATTAGTTAGGGCTTCACCAGTGGATTAAAGAGTCATACTCTCTGAGGGTTTTTATTAATGGTCTTAAGGATACAAACAATCTCTAAATGATACTTCATTATTATTTCAGAGACATGTTTCTAGAAAGATATTAAACTGTGACATTAAGTCCAGTCGGGTCTGACTCTAGGTTGTGGTGCTTATCTCCATTTCTAAGCCAAAGACCCGGCGTTGTCCATAGACACCTCCAAGGTCATGTGGCCAGCATGAGTGAATGGAGCACCCTTACCTTCCCGCCAGAGCAGTACCTATTGATCTACTCCCATTTGCATGTTTTTGAACTGCTAGGTTGGCATAAGCTGGGGCTAACAGCGGAAGCTCACGCCGCTCCCTGGATTCGAACCTGTGACCTTTTGGTGTACAAGCTCTGCAGTTCAGTGCTTTAACCCACTGCGCCACCAGGAGCTCCTCATTATTATGTTATGTCTGCTTGAGTTCTATAAGATAACCATAACTGAGGCACTGAAAAGTAGAAAGCTGTCTTTTTCCACTAGTGGGAAGATGTCTTTATATCATGTTTGCCCATTGGTACCTCTAGCTCAGACTTGTCTTTAATGTCTCACAAGACTTTCAGGTAAAATCAGGCACTGAATACTGCACCCTGTGTGTGGAAAACATTTAATACACCACTGAGCTTTGGAGTTAAAACAGTGAGTTAGCATTCTAGTGTATTCAGTTTTTCTTCACTGAGAGTTTTTACTATAAAACAATAAGTTAACAATATAGTGTATTTTCTCCATTAGCTGAGAAATAAAAGCAAATATACTTTTGAAGTAGATTAAGGCAACAGAATGATCTTCAATTAGCATGGCATGTAGATTTTCCGCCACATATGTTAGCTCTAGTATAGTACTTGTGACATGATGATGCTGTATACTAATAAAATATGAATCTTACTATTTGAGTAAGAATTCATTGATCTGTTTCGCATTTGGAAACCATTCTAGATTTCATGCAGATTGCATTGTAGTGCTGTATATGATCTGGCAATTATTCAATTTCTTCCTATCTTGCTAATTTAATATTACTTGTATAGACCTTAATAGCGTTCTGTGAAATTATTCAATTTACATATTGTTCTTAGAAGAATGATCCTGCTGCTGTTATGTTCAAATCTTGCATTTTGCTTTTGTTTGGAATAAGCTATTTCTTCCTAGAGTCTTTCACACAACCTAATCCATTCTGTTCACCATCTACTATGTACTTGCAACTCCCATTGCGTAGTAACTGCATTCTTGCTCATGAATGGGAAGGATAGGTGCTTCCACATATACTACAATGGAAATTGTGAAAATAAATGTTTTGCATTTTAAATGATATAAGACAATTCTTTTCCCACCTCCAGTATGGGAGTGGGGAAGCGCTTTATATTATTATTATTATTATTATTATTATTATTATTATTATTATTATTATTATCTTTATTTGTACCCCGCTAGCATCTCCCGAAGGACTCGATGCGGCTTACAAAGGCCAAGGCCTCAAAACACAACATAACAATACACAACCTAAAGCAAATTAAAAGCAGTTAAAGCAATATTAAAACAACAGCAATAAACAATACACCAGGACACAATAAAACTGGGCCAGGCCAGAATAATGGGTACAGATTAAAAGTGCTGATGTGATAGGTGATATGTAAGGATTATAGGGTAAGTGCAGTGTGCCAGCAATCTTAATTTCTAATAAAGTGCTTCTGGGACTTGTTGTTGGAGTTTTCCTATTCTGGAAAGGCACATCAGAACAGCCAGGTCTTCAAGTTCCTCCTAAAGACTGCCAATGTAGGGGCCTGTCTAAGATCTTTGGGGAGGGTGTTCCAGAGTCGGGAGGCCACCACAGGGAAGGCCCTGTCTCACGTCCCCACCAGACACGCCTGCGATGCAGGCGGAATCATGAGCAGGGCCTCTCCGGATGAACGAAGTGAGCGCGTGTGTTCATAAACGGAGATGCGGTCATGCAGGTAGGATGGTCCCAAACCGTTTAGAGCAATTAGAAATCACATGTTTGAATGTTCTTCAAAGATAATATCTGTGTTTAGTAACCTGACCAAAAGTCCCAGTGATGCTCCAAGTGTTTGTGATCTGGTCAAAGTACAGTGAAAATTATCAGAGTGACATTGCTGCCTGTCCCTCAGGAAGAGGTCTAGATCACAAGATTACTCATGAAATTATGGGAAAATAAATGTATGAGTAATCTGTAAAATTTTCAGATATGCTTTGAGTCTTTGGGTACAGCTGGATTAAGTGAGGAGTTCACACATGTATTTTGAATCCTGTCATTCAAAATAAATATTTAAGATCTTTGCTGTGTTTTTAGCAATGAAACAGGTCAAGCTTCTTAAATTTCATTTACAGTACTTTTTTTTGACAGTGTATTTTGCCTTTTTACCCGATAAGAATTTTATATCAACTCCAATTAGGTTGATCAGGTTAGTATCATCATTATATTGGCCAATGGCTATGTTGTAATGGTGATTCTAGTAAATAATATATATCAACTATAGTCAGAATTGATTTTCAGAATAATATTGAATAGCTGGAATCTAATGAATAAGTTTGGGTGTCTTCATCACTCTTATCTATTACTGAAACATCTGAATATTGTGGAATCCAGTAGTATAGTTTAAGTGCCAACAGGAGCATACTGACATCACAGCAGTGGTATAGTCTCATGCAGGAAAAAATAATTTTCCATTTTCTCTCCTTCATTTTTGGATTAGAAGATTAGAGCATCTCTCTCTATGAACCCGCATGAGACCTAAGATCAACAGGAAAGGCCCTCTTGCTCCCACCACTGTTACAAATACAGTTGGTGGGAACAAGAGAGAGGGCCTTTTTAGTGGTTGCTCCACCCTCTGAAACTCCCTCCCAAAATGGCCCCTCCCTACTAACTTTCAGGCATCAGATAAAAAAATTTTCTGGAATAAGGCCTTCAGTGAAGAATAATACAAGAGTGATAGGCTCCATAGTAACAAATAGGAATTGACCTTTTTTGTGCAATATCTTTATGGACAAGTGACAACTGGATGGATAATTGCTTCGGTTTATGTTTATTTAGTTTTAACTATTCCTAAAGTGTTGAATGTATTTTAATCTGTAACGTGTTCTATTATGGTCTAACTGCTTTATTATGTTTCAATTATTATTTTTTTAATTATGTCTACTTCATTTGTCCCAATGTACCTTGTATGTTTTATACCTTGTATTTAGCCGCTCTGAATCCCTGATGGGGGAGAAAAGCAGGATATAAATTTAACAATAATGATAAATAATTGCGCTGATTGGTTTTAAGAATATAGTCTTCAGAATCCAAACAGTAATGAGGATTTTAGTCGTTTTAGGGCAAGACTAGAAAGTATACTTCAGCTCCCAGAATTTTTTACTACTGCTATATAGAGAACACTGTCCCGCCTGCAGTTCAGTTGATTTCCTTAAATGGAATTAAGAGTTTATATGAACTTTAAGCATTATGGCCCTTGGGTTATACATACTTGTCTCTTGTTGTACATAAAGCATGTGGAATCACTCACAGATTTTGCAACCATACCTAGAAATATGTAAAAGTGTCATCTAACAAAATGATTACAAATGGATGATGATATCTAGGAGACTTTGTCCATGTATATCATCTCATTCCTTCAAACATAATGCAATAAAGATTGTTTAAATAACCAAAGGATCTGTTGGTACTCTCGGTTGTTGTTTTTATTAAAAATAGGGCCAAGCCATATAATCCTGGATTTGTTGCAATTTGTTTATATGCATGTTAAAGTTTCAGTGCACACAATATGTGTCCAGATGTGCAGCAAGTAGTTTCAAAAAGTCACACTCTTCATCTTATGATCTATAGGGCCTAAATGTGGCTTCTAGACATGGGATCTTCTATAAGGATCTAGATATAAAATACAAGCACATTAATTCCTTTCAGTCATCATCTAAAAAGTGTGCTGAGTCATTATGTGAATAGAGGGTGGTATGATGCCAGATAGTATGATGCAGGCACTATTTCAAGTTCCCATCTCCAGTTCATTGGTGAATCTAGAGAGCTTCGGGTATATGAAAACTGCCCCTGGGATTGGAAACCTTGTGGTCCTGATCTTATGGAAAATTCAAATACTTGCTTTTTCAGATCTTTAGCTATCCATGCAAGGAGTGACAGAAATTGATATGAAAAGTTGCTAAGCTAGCAAGGTGTTCTCTTGCTAAATTAATTCTTCATAACTGACTGGACAAAGGTTTTATTATATGTTGTAAATTTAGTGCACACCCATAAAGTTCATTAAATTGTGGGTGGTCCTTTCCCTCCAACCACACTAAGCATCTTTTCATCTCATTCAGGCCACTGATATGTCACAATCTGTTGTTATGGCAGAAGCTCTTGCGCAGTATTGGAAAGTCCCAAAAGCAATGCTAGATTTTTAGATTTTCCTACAAAGTCATTGGCACACCAAGATGCGATTCAGTGATTTCCATGATTTTTTCTCAGTGGCTTTCACAGATGGAAGAAGGATTCATTATTTGCGTTTTCGGTTTTATTTTATGTAATTGTTGTTTTGGGCTTGGCCTCATGTAAGCCACACTGAGTCCCATCGGGGAGATGGTAGCGGGGTACAAATAAAGTTTTAATTTATTTCAGTGCAAATTCAGATGCAGATAACTGAACCACACTGTACTGATCCCAATGAAAAACATTATTTCCTGCCCCAAGACTCTCCCTGTGCATGTTCAGGATAGTCTGAAAATTACCCTGAAAATTGTTGCTTTCCACTGATGGGGCTTTACATATTGTCTAATCTACTGTCATTGGACAGTAATGGAGGAAAAACAAAAAGAAGCTACAAATGGATAGCTTATTACATAGTTTTCAGTCTACATTGGTTTTTTGAAATGGCATTGGCTAATGTTGGTAAATATTCTTGGTCTGGCCTGCGAATGACCTAATATCTTGCAGCCTCCAGAACATCAATCAAGTCTTCCAAACTATCTCAGTCACTACTTAGCAATTAAACAGATATCTACCATAGACTGCAGCCAAACATCTGGGATATCAACTTGAAGGTGCAGATACTGCCCATGTGGATTGCACACCAGAAGTCTGCCCATTGAAAAGCCAGTTGGTTAGATAAGAGACATGGTTGTGACACAACGTTGACTGATGGTCTATGCTTGTATCAGTGCATGGGAAAGATACTATGTGACCAGTGGTTATGGGAGCTCTGGGCTTCCAGGAATGTATTACAAAAATTATTTTTTCTGCAAACTCCTAGCCAGCCACAGTTCACCTCATACACAGAATTTTGTTCAAAAAACATATCCTCCAAACTTTAAAACATTTCTCCTTTCCCACACAGGCAATTCCCAACCCAGACTAGCCTCCATGACTACCCCTTTTCTCTTTCTGTTCTCAGCTATTACATTATCAAATGGGGCAGTTTTCTAATATATGCCCACACAGCACCCTCTCAAGCGGAGCAGAATCAGGCTGAGTTTTGGGGATGAGATCAAACATCAAATGCAGAAATGTTTTTCAATACTTGATTTTACAGTTTGCCAGACACACTGTATTTAGGGTGCTATAGCATGTTGTATTTCAAGAAATCTGGCACAACTTTGTTTTAGTTATTGCCATGACATAGCAACTGAGAGCAGGTTGGTTTCGCTGAACAGAAATGCCATTTAACCTTTGGACTTGTCCTCGCAGTACCTGTCAAAAGCAACTGCCTTGGCTTTAAGGTGTGTGTGTGTATGTGTGTGTGTATGCGCATGCATGCACTGAAGCAGTTTCTAAAACTTGGTGCCTGATCATGTTTTGCCTAGCAGAAAGATTTAACTTTCACCTGATTTAAGCAACTAAATGTCTCACCAAAGATGCCCAAGGCCTTGTGTTAATTAACATAACTGCATTTAGATGCTATTCATAGCTGGTAGTTCCAACACCTTGTGTTAAAAAAAAGAGGAGGGGTGCCTGCTGTAAACATTATAAACATATTCAAATAAGCTTAACACAATCTGCCATGCTTATTTCTGCCTAGATCATGGACCAGCGAAATGGTTAATGCAAATGGATTTATAATTTGCTTTGGGGGGCCAGTTTCTTCTCCTTATTTATTAGCCCAGCTGATGGGGCAGATTTGATGAGGCACTTCTGGAATAATTGAGTCATCACACAAAGGAGGCTGCTAGCATTCAGAGTGGTTTTATCAGCAGCAAGCAGGCCTGATTACTGACAATTACACTCTGATCCGGTGATGGAGGAGAAAGAGCCAACGAGTGGGAAATGTCCGTGTTTCTATCCAGGAATAATTTCTACATTCATTTTACATGCTAAGTGTTTCCTATCTCTGCATAATAAACTGTAAACAGGAATAGATGGCACAATGTCCCTTAATATTTCCTGGTAATGAAGACACAAATGTACAGTGAGTGCTGATAAATATAGATGAAACATAAGCTATTCTCCGAGTCTGTATTGTTACCTTTAAAATAAATGCATTTTGGTGGTAAAAGCATAATCATAGGTAATGCAAAAAAATGACAGAAGATTGAAGCTGTCCTTGTAACTACACAGAAACTTTGTAAAAGTCCTGTTAATCATTGCTGCTTTCAAGCTGAAGGTGAAATACATGGAAGTGCATCATTTTTGCTCCTCAGCAGTCAACTATGCAAGAACTCTTCTGGTTGCAAACAGCAAAGGGAGACAAAAATGGTGACCTCCATTAACACTTTGCGGAGAGAACACATCTCAGTACTAAAGTGTGTGTATCTATGTGCATGGGGAGACACAAAACAAAAATCAATGATGCTGATGACAGAAGATATCTTCACTATAATGAATTCAATTTCCTTTACATCAGAGCTTGAAAGAGAGAGAGTGTGTGTGATAAATAACAAAGTTGTACCTTAGAGTAAATATACTAAGCACTGTTTGCATATCTTTAGGAGGTGATTGCTTTAGTTTTTAAAACGAAACACCCTAGGTAAAGAATTTTATCAACAATGTGTTAGAAGTGGAATCCTTTTTTTTTTTTTAGAAAAAAGGAGGAGTTAGATTTCTCACATTTAGCAAATAGGTTTAACAGCATTTTCTTGTTTTGTTTTTGAGAGTTCTGCATGTGGGCCATAAAGATAAGATGCTAAACTCATATGTTTGTTTTCTTTTTAAAGTTAATCAGTATGAATTCCAAATAATAAACTTCGGAGTTTGCTGGGTTTTTTTCCCTAGTTTAAGGATAAACCACTGAGGGAAAAAGTTACTCTCTTGTCCTTAGGTCACTATGGCAACTGTGTCTTACTGAACTCATCATTTAACTACAAGGTCTGGGTTAAAACAATATGCAATATTTTAAATAAACCTGAACACAATGCTCTCATGAATTCAGAGCAATTTATTTTAAAACACCAGAGTTCAAAGATCATAGATTATTTCTAATCCAAGTATCATTTACAGTAAAATTTGCTAACACTTTTCAAGTCATAACCACTTCTGATCATTTGCATATAACTGTGCTCCTAATTATTTTAAAATATCCTGGGGTTTGCCAATAAAGAACAGGGATGCTTGTAGTTTCAGACATTAAGCAAACAAATCTAATTCACACTTCTTTGAGTAATACACACACAGATTTAAATACATATACCCTATAGGCTTTGCAATTCTCTGAATTGGACAGGACACTCCAGCTCAAACAAAAAAGTAAAATAAATTGAAATATGTGCACAAATTCATATTGGACATCAAAAATGTATATTTCAAATCAGAAAATATTCAAATATTGGAAAATGTGTTCATTTTTTAAAAAAAACATGTATGGATGGAGAAATATTGGAGAATTAAGAACCTATGAATGAAAACATGGGTCTACAATGGACAGAAATTAGAAAAAAGTTTATCTGGTCAATAAATAATTCAGAGGCCCTGAAAGCTTGGGAGTGACGATTGTGAAGGCTATAAAGCACAAACCAACATATTTGTCCCATTGAAGTCTAACTGAAATAAAAGAAAGTTTTCCATTAGTAAGTGGGGGCTATATGCATAACCAGTAAAATAGAGATGAAGAGCATGCAAAGGAAGAACAAACTAGAGCCAACACCACAAAGCAATGTCCACTTCAAATTCAGTGTTTTGCTTAATATACCTATTCTTAAGAGACAGTGATAACCAGGGATTTATGCCCAGTACATATGTAGTATAATATTTAATACATTTATATATTTAATACATTTCTAGGTTGCTTTTGAAACCTCAAAGAAGTTACCAATACATGAAATATGCAATGCATAATTGAACAGCAAAATGTTATTTTAAAAAGAGATCAGTATAAAAACAAAAATGTAAAACAGTAGCAATACAGGTATCAATAATGTCTGACCCAGCATAACCTTGTTAATATACCCTCTTCCCCCCCCCCCCACACACATCTTTTATTGGCATACAACAACAAAATCACAACACAGATATATATAACAAGAAGAAGTCACTTGTTAATATCAAAGTAATGAATTATACAGTGCTGGAGTTTGGTTCCAAGACCTCCTATGGATATAAAAATCCATGGGCGCTCAAATCCTATAAAATGACAATATCAAGGTTTGGGTTTTTGGGGAAAATGTTTTTTGAATATTTAAAAACCATGGATGGTTGAATCCATGGATATAGAGAACTGACTGTAATGCTGAGACCATAAAATGTCTTGAGACCCTAGTGACTTTCCAAGAGCCCCCTACATGCATGGGGAAAAGTGAACTGAGAAGTCTGTGGTCATGTTTAACCACAGTAGACCATATGAGGAATTATGTTTATCTGTCTTAGTTATATAGTCACTCTAGAAAAAAGAGAGATGATAATAGAACCATTGTGAAAACTGATCCACAAATGGATCAACAGGCATTTCTCTACCCCATTTCTTATCTATGCTGTAGATAAGAAGAGCATTGCACTTGTGGACTGTGACACCACCACCACAAAATGGGACAAGGAAAGGGTATATTCTATTGGAACGTGCTCTGGAATTCCCTTCCTAGAGGGGCTAGGTTGCCCCCTTCTTTTTTGTTCATCCGTTGGCTGCTTATATAGATGAGTTTTTAAAAATAATTAGTAAATTGTCCATATCACATTTTTTAAAAAGTGGGTCTGATTTTAAGGTTCTAATTATATTTGAACTTTTGTAGAGATTTATGATGTTATGTTTATCTGTTTCTTTTAACTTCTGCAAATTATACTAAGTCAAAGTGTGGGGGAAAGATTGGACACCTACAGGAAGGGGCATAAGTCTCTCTCATATTTTGAAGAGGTATAAATAGATGAACAAAGCTATCTAGAACCTTTTAAAATATATTTTTGCAAAGTACATAAAAACAGTTTTGTTTTAAAAATCATATGAAACAAATGGTACCCACTGATGACAATACCTTGCTGAAGACAGTTCCAGAATTTCTCCAACACTCTCTGGGTCATCTCAGGTGGAATAGCATTGAAGTGTGTATAGAACACCCTCTGTGTCATTATCACAAAATGGTTGTTCTCATAATACGCTTGAACAACAAAGTTCCCATGTTCAACTCATGATGAGTATAGGGCTGGGCGGTTTCGTTCGTTAATTTCGTAATTCGTTATTAATTCGTTATTTTTTGATAACGAAGCGATATTGAACCATTCAGGAGCAACTAAAAAACAAAACGAATTTTTTAAATTCGTTTTGTAATTGTTTCGTAATTGTTTCGAAATCGATTCGTAATTGATTCGAAATCGTTTCGTTATTATTTCCGCATGTCTGGTGCAAGTTTTATAGTCGTTGTTTGTTTTCTCAGTGAAAAAGAAAATTATCACACCAACAGTCAACAACAGAGGGAGATGGAAGCTTCCTGTCCCATTTGGAAGTTTTTTTAGCGTATTGCGCGATCGCGCCCACCATTAACGAATCGATTCGTAATTGTTTCAAAATTGATTCGTAATTGATTCGTAATCTACGAAATTTCGTAAATATCAAAAAAATTTAAAGGAAAATTTCGGAATTAATTTAAAAATCGAAACGCAAAAACCCCCTAAAAACGAATCGAGTTTAGAAACAAATTTTTCCGTGGTTGCCCAGCCCTAGATGAGTACTGAAAACAACAGAGCCTAACCTACAGAATTCAACCTACCCCACTTCTCCAGCCCCACTACAGCCCACACAGTACTCCCTTCAAAATACCAGAGATCTTTATGCCCCACACTGCATAAAAAACCCCTTAATTCCTATAATTTATGTCTCATTTGGGTGGAAGTATTGAGGTTCAGAAGGACAAAATAGTCCTTCTAGGCTCTCCTCTCTCACTTGGTCAGTGGCCGCATAGTGTGTGTGTATTTTTTAAGCTATGTGTTCCCCTTCTACAAATTGCATGCCTTTGAAAAAATGTGTGAACAGTTTGGTGGAAATCCTTAGTCATAGTAATTCAATATCAATCCACATCCTGCAGAAGTGTTGAAGTTATTTTTCTAACTTCCAATTTGTGAGGTAGGACAGAGCAGAAGATGGTGAAATGTGTATGTAGTCTGTCATATTTCTAATTAGATGTGGAAATCCTTATGTTAACTGTATTACTGGGATAATCTAGTACTCTTTTATTTTTCCTAATTTTTAAAAACATTATTTCAGTTTTATTTGCTCTCCATTATTCATTATTATTTGCTCTCCTCTAAATTTTGATCTTACCATGTAAGAACTCTGGGGCACTTTGTACACTAGATATACTTTGGAATAATCAATGGCAACCATAAGAAAGAACTCTTCCTTTCACCCTTCAGACACAGGCCTTCTCTTTTTTGTGAACAAAGACTTCTCCCTTCAATAGACATGACAGACATACCCCAAGGAACAGAGGGGCACAGGGTGGGGGTGAATCACACAAAAGAAAGAAGTGTGCCATCTCAGAGCATGCAAATCACATATGTTCATTAAATTCAACAGTGCCATGTGAAAAGCAGTCTGCGGCCTTTCTAAGGTTTGGAAACGCCCTAACAGTTAAAGGCAACTCTTCCCAGCTCTTATTGGATTGGCCTTAAGGACAATCTTTAATGGCCACAACTACTCATAACTTATGCATGGATTTAACATTTATAATTGCAAAAGATAAACCACTTATTCCAGGAGAGTTTCCTTGGGCCCTGAGTCTATGCATAAATCATATGACTAGACACTTGAGTACTATTGACACATCAACATCTCTAAGTGAAGCTAGAGTTCCACACACCCGAGCTTAATTGAGATTTAATCATTTTATTTGATGATATAGATACTGAGTTCTCCATTGGTCCATGATGTGTCAGTAGCATAAATTTATACTGGTATAGTAATGCTGGGATTACATAATCTCCTACAATGCACAATAATTGTGCTTGTGTAAAACTGCCTCAACCATCTAGATTGGATAACCACATTCTATGCAAAAATGCATTTGCCTCTCCACCCCCGAAATAAGGAGACTGACAACAATATCTTGGGTTCAAATTGGGTAATTTTTATTAAAAATTACCTATTGAACATTTTGCTATTCTAACCAGGGAGTGTCTTGAACTTGGTGAGGGGCAAAGCCGAGGTAGCATCCATACCTGGACTACTACTCGGCGACTTGGTTTTTTTTTTTTTTGTCGTGTCAGGAGTGACTCCTGGTGTGAGAGAATTGGCCATCTGCAAGTACGTTGCCCAGGGGATGCCTGGATGATTTGATGTTTTTATCATCCTTGTGGGAGGCTTCTCTCATGTCCCTGCATGAGGAGCTGGAGCTGATAGAGGGAGCTCATCCACCTCTCCCTGGATTCAAACCTGCGACCTGTCGGTCTTCAGTCCTGCCGGCACAGGGGTTTAATCCACTGCGCCACTGGGGGCTCCGGCGACTTGGGTGAAACACCTGGGTCCCCTATAAATTTATGACCAGGCAATCTCTAAGGAAACCTGGAGAAGCCTCCCTCAAAGTTAAGGCCAGATTCCCATCAATTTAAGGCTAGTTGATTTCACCTCACCCCATCCAAGTGATCAGCAGGTGAGTGTTTTAGCTACAGGCCTTTACCCCTGAAGGGGGTGGCTTGGGGATACACAAAATATCCAATCTTCCTCTCTATTTACGCTAACCTATTTAAATGCCATACCATCACAGCTAGCCCCTAAAAAACGGTATAGGATAGGCGAAAAATCCCTAGAACATAGGAGAGGTAAAAATTCCTACCCAGTACCATGAATATACTGTGAAAATGGGAGTGGTGGGTCTCCAAAAAGGCTCAGAATGAGCCAAGGGGGCTGAGCTAAGGCCATAGCCCAGCTTCGCCCTCTTTCTGGATGGTTCCAGTGAACCAACCATTCTCCATCGGGAGGAGAGGGGGGAGAGGCAAATTTATCTCCATCCCCACTGATCGGGGATGGAAACCTCCTTATTTATGTAACTATTTAGGTCAACAACACAATTCTGGGCTTGTTCACCAAAGGTTGCTACTTTCTGTGGTTGATGATGAGGATCATGAGCCAATTCTCTCTTACATAATCCTTGTGTGATGGTGTCCAAAGTCATTTATGAAAACTGGATCTCTCATGCTGGCATGATGGTCCAATAAGCAGTATTATATTACCTATATCCCATAAACTGTAGAGTATGTGAGATGAAGTCTATAGGTTTTTACCTCTGGAAATATTGACCAGAAACAAACTTGTTCAAAAATTATGTTTGAGAAGTTGGAAGCTACTACTTTGTATATTGTTAAAACATGTCTGAATGACATTGTATTAAACTTACTTCCTATTTGTACTGCTTTTGCCTATTCTATTACATTCATTAATGAAGTAATATGTTTCTAACTTCCTGCAAAGCAAAGGACAAGTATCAAAAACAATCTCCACAGATGCTAAAAAAGGGTCAACAATCCACATTTCCAGAGTGCCTCATTTTCTTCCTTTCAAAGACCAATCCCTTGACTTTATATTTATTTATTTATGCCAAATGCTCTCCACGTTGTCCACAGATTTTTAAGGGTGTCCTCAAAACATCCAGTAATCATAATTAGAAAACTCCATCAGGAGCCAAACAGGTGTGCGATGTTCTCTCAAACAGCCTTTTTTAAAAATACGAATGACTGCTTAAAAACCAAAGCCCAGCAATAACAACAACACCAACTTAAGTACTATTTGAGTCCCCTTCTCGGGGGCCACACGTGAAAGTGAAAGTGAATTATCAATGACATTTTTTAAAAGAATCAGTGGTTTAACACTAATTTCTAATCAGATCCTACAGAAAGGAACAGCTCGCATGGCAGCTGTACTTTTCCCAGGGTTAATTACCTTTCACTGCTCTCTACTAATGAGTCAGCTGTTCCTGTCATCACACAACTACACTGTGTTCATCTGTAGCCTGGGCTGTGGACAAACACTGACGCTCCAGCCTTGTTTACATATTAGGGAGGTTTGTTGTGCAATGGCTTTACAAAGAAAAGGTACTACAAATCTCCTCTCTCTTGTTTCTTTGCATATTTAATGGTAACATCAGTGCAATGTGCATTTTCAAGGATTACAGGTACTATCTAGAGATATCATGTTATGCTAAATGACTCCCTCCCTTCTCTGTTTTTTTTTTTTTTTTAAAAAAAGGAATGTATACTGGTAGCTGGAACATGGTTAACTCTCCATATTTGCTGCTGTGCCCTACTTGTAGTTTTTCCAATTTCGTTTCCCATATCCAGGAAGTCTAATCTGTATGTAATGAAAATTGTTTACTAATTCTGCAAAATTATCCTCTTATTTTGCAAAAATAAAAATGGAAAAAGCATTTGAATATTTAAAAGAAATGAAAACTGTCCTCCCATAAATTTAAGAAGTACAAGACAGTTGAGGGACATTAATCTAATCAACTTTTAAAACATATTTATGTCTGGACATCAAATTCACCTGTAACCTTCAGAATTTATGGTGAAGCCAAAATATACCAAATTGAGGCTATCCTACCTTGATCATGTCATGAGGTGACATGACTACATTACACAAGATAATGCTCTGTCACATTGAAGGGAAAAGAGAGACACCACATTACAGGATGATGACTGGGTCTTTCATTCCTAGGATCACCATAAATTGAACAGTTTGTGTTGTTTTTGTTGCTTTCAAGTCATTTCCAGCTTATGGAAATTTTAAGGCAAACCTATCATGGTTTTTATTTTGCAATATTTGTTCACAGCAGGTTTATCGTTGCATTTCTCTGAGGCTGAGTATGTGTGGCTTGTCTAAAGTCACCCAGTGAGTTTCTATGGCTGAGTAGGGTCTAAACCCCAGATGATAGTCACTGTCCAAACCAGAGAAAGGGTGGAATAGTGGTTAAAGTATTGGAGATGCAAGTCTGCAGTGAACAATGAGACTCTCACACTTTCATCAAACTATAAGGAATACAGTATATATGAGTGTGTGTATATAGGTGTGTGTCTATGTGTATATATCTATATGTATTCTCCAAAAAGTTTACATGAATTTGGTCACTTTGGCATGATGAGAATGAATTGCAAGCATTGGGCATCCTCCTCAGGAATCTTTTCTATTCCAAGGTGAAAGATGCATCTACACTGTAGAATTAATTATGTTTGTCAGCACTTTACCTGCCATGGCTCAATGTTATGGAATCATTGGAGTTTTTGGGGAAGCACCAGTGCTATTTAGCAGAGAATGCTAAAGACCTTCTAAAACTATGGCTCTCATGATTTCATAGCATTTCATCATGAAAGTTCAAATGGAGTCAAGCTGCATTAATTGGAAAATTCAAATGGAGTCAAGCCCCAAGATGCCAAAATGGTTTGTATGAGTGTACTGGAGTGTGTTGCTGTCATAACAGTTTATAATTTATATAAAGCTCCCATTTCAACAAACAAACAAACAAAAAGGGTATATGAACACCAGAGCAAGTTGATTGGATGCAAAGACACAAACAATGCTCCCAGTGTTACTGGATCTAGAAGTTCATGCAACAAGGCAACAGTTCACAAATACTACACATTTTACAGAACAGTGCAGAATTTTTTTCATGTACAAATTTTCTCCAAGACCACCACTAGCAACGAAAATCACCTAGTAGCAGCTCACAACGAGGAGAATGTTTTTGATTTTTTTCCTTTTTCTGCAGATGTAGAAGTCAAGTTTACTGTTCCACTACATCATATAGTTCTTTTCAGGACGGAGTGGTGATTAAAGTCATTTGTGCATGCTTAAGTTCAGGTAAAATGCTGCTGCTATTGTTGTTACTACTGTCATTTTGGAGCCTTATGTACACACACAGAATAAGTTGGTACTGACATATTTGTCTTTGCAATTTTTAAAGATTTTAAGCAAGAAAAAATCATTTTCCAGTGTAAATAAATCCTTAATTAGAAAAAACAAACTTCTATGTTTTGTTATTATGCTTTATTTGGAGAGGAAGCAAAGTGATCCATATGATGGATTTTTCAGTTGCTTTCTATGGGCAACTCTGATTTCAGCAAAGAGAAAACTTGCTTCACAGGCAAACAAGAAATTCTATTTCTTAACAATTACGTTATCATGGGATCAGCGTTTTTAAACATGACTATAGCTATCATTGATCCCCAACAAGTCAATCCTAACTGCAATTTCTTTCCCTGGTGACAAGATTATTTGTAATCAGGCTGTTTTGTCATAAAAGAATTGGGCAGAACATTACCTGCACATTTTGGGACTTAAACAGCTACAGAGACAAGCTTTTTGATTTTTTTTTTAAAACAAAGGCTGAGGATCCGATTCATCTAATTGGCCAAATGGCCACTAGATGACACAGCCAAAATCTTGGCAAAATACAGCCAGCAAGGCCATATGGCAGGGGTGGGAAACTTTAAAAGATCCAGGGACTACTTATTAGCATCAGGGACTTTTCTACAAGCTCTACTAGTCCTGAAAATGAAGGGGGAAATCAACACTAGAAATAGGTTTCAGTCAGCTTTCAGATTATTTTTTTCCCATTTCCTTGCACCATATAGTAATGTATACATAGTTCTTGATATGGTAGGGGCATTCCCAATTAATATTTTATCATCCTACTTTTCAACTGCTTTAAAAATGTCCAAGTTTTTCTCCTTTCTCCCTTGTCCTCAGCTTACTTCCCCCTTTCCCTCTTGTCCGCAACTTACTTTATTTCATTTTGTCAATTGTATATTATCAAATTTTGCCTTGTTTTATAATTACCTTACATTTAGTTCATTTCTATCACCAACAAAATTAGTCCAGAATCTACGTCAGGAAAGTGTGATTTCCAGTAACGCTTGACAGCTAGGCTAGCTATTTTTAGCGGGGGGGGGGGGGGGGGAGAGATTATTTTTGTTCCAGTTCATCTTTTCACAGTTCATTTTAAGCCTACTTCTTCCTCTATAGTTAACATCAGTGTGAGTGGGAGAAGAAATTTCATCACAAAATCAATGTGTGGGATATCTTGGTCACCTTTCAACTACTGGACTGTATTTGTTTTCACATTTCAGCATGGCTTATGTTGGTTAAGGCTGATAGGAGCTGTTGTCAATAACATCAAGCAACTTTTCATGAACATTGGCTGGGATCTGGAATCAGAGACATAACATGAAGATTCTGCATATAGAACTATGCTATTTTTCTCCCTCAGCCCCATCCCTTTTACCAGAAAGATACCCCCACCCTGCTTCACAGAGGTCTCAGCAAATGATGTAATTATTATGTATCTAGTTATATAAACATAGCTAAACACTTTTCTGATGGCATCTGATCTCTATCAGTTCTAATTGCCGGTTAAGAAATAATAATAATCATCATCATCATCATCATCATCATCATCATCTTGATAATGGCTGAGTTTTTCCTATTGTTTTTCATCAATGTGTGTGTCACCTGGTATGGCGGCATCAATAATCCAAATTCGAACTGCAAAGGCTCTGGCATAAACCAGTACAGGTGGTCCCAGTGGTTATCAGCACATTGGGTGCCGTGCCAAAAGGCCTCAGCCGGCATTGGCAAACAATAAACATTGACAAAATGTTGATCTGTCAACTGCAAAAGGCCACCTTACTTGGATCTATGTACATCATTCAAAAATACTTCACACAGTCCTAGACACTTGCTAAGTGTTTGACTTGTAATTTTGTGATATGAAATTCAGCATGTATATCTCGTTTGCTGTGACATACTGTGTTTTTGTGTCATTATTATTATTATTATTATTATTATTATTATTATTATTATTATTATTTCAAAAGGAGACTCTTAAGCATAAATGTTTGTTTGGGGAGATTTTCGTTAGTGCATGAGGTTGGTAAAATTCCGACCACACAACAAACAAACAAATCAACTGTTGTAGTGTAAACTGGAATTAACATCATCATAAGTTACTAAAAGGAGACCAGCCATAGGTTTAAAACATAAGGAAAGTATAGCAGGGGGCTCAAGAGGAAAAACAAGCTGATGATACTCTCATTGATACACTTTCATGAACAACTGTGAGTTGTTATGAGTGCCATGAGCATACATGTGCAAATAACGAGCAGTGTTGCTTCTCTCCTTCTGGAACTCCACAAATTTTACCAGGGTCAACAGGCTTATAACTTCTGGAACTCCACAAATTTTACCAGGATCAACAGGCCTATAATTTACTGAGTATTCTCTTTTCATATTATATTAAAAATTAATATATAGTGCCTGAATCACGTACATTTAATTTTCCCATTTCATTAATAATGATAGAAGACACCATTTTGGTGCATTATGGTATTATGGTGAATGTTCATGGTAATAGACCCAAGTACATGGCAAATACTTTTTTCTCACCGTGCTCATCTCCCTGCCAGTATAAAAATTCAGTATTGCATTGGCCTTAAAATAAAAATAATGGACATCATCCAATCTTTTATATGGGGAAAATGCTATAAGTTTGGACTTTAATATGCAAATCAAAACATTTCCCATTGTGCTAGAATTCTCATGGTTATTTTGAAATAACTATGTTCACACAATGTTGTAGGCCAACAAGTATTGCTTCACTGAGCTTGTGAGAGGGCTGTATTATTCTCCAGAAATGAACAAGAACCATTTCTGGAGAAAAATTCCACCCTCTCATAAGTTCTGGAAAGGTGAGCTTTATTGCCCTATAGAGTATCTTTCAAATCTTAAGCAGCTACTCACTTACAATAGGAAACTGAATGATAACAGAGAGACTGGACCCTGTCACAAATCCAGGTTACAAACTCTGTCTCCACATTTACTCTGGGAGCAATATTACAGGGGTTATTGCTTTCACACTGCAACACTGACCATTTGAAAAACCTGTACCAATTTATCCAACCATTTGAAAATTTAGTAAAAAGGTCATGATTTACATTCCATTGAATCCTATTACATTCCAGCCACTTCCACAATGGTGTAAATATATGGATCATTTATTATTACTCTGTACTATATCTGAAGACATAGTTGTTTTTTGTATTGTCGAAGGCTTTCATGGCCGGGATCACTGGGTTGTTGTAAGTTTTTCCGGGCTATATGGCTATGTTCTGGAGGCAATTTTTCTCCTGACGTTTCGCCTGCATCTATGGCAAGCATCTTCAGAGGTAGTGAGGTCTGTTGGAAGTAGGAAAAATGGGTTTACATATCTGTGGAATGACCAGGGTAATGTTTCAGTTGATCACCTTGATTTGCATTCAATGGCCTGGAAGCGCCTGGGGGGAATCTCTTGTTGAGAGTGATTTTATGTGCCTGTTTGTTTCCCCTCTGTTGTTTTGCTGTTGTAATTTTTGAGTTGTTTAATACTGGTAGCCAGATTTTGTTCATCTTCATGGTTTCCTCCTTTCTGTTGAAATTGTCCACATGCTTGTGGATTTCAATGGCTTCTCTGTGTAGTCTGACATGGTGGTTGTGGGAGTGGTCCAGCACTTCTGTGTTCTCAAATAATATGCTGTGTCCATAGTTGTTTTTTTTTCCAGAAACGCTCATGCAGTTATTCTTAAAGGTGCTACTACATTCCTTTTCATCTCTCTGCGTCTTTTTTATGGTTCAATGTCAGAGTCTCTTCTGAAAGCAACTTACAATGAACTACACCTTTGTAAAGTTGTCTTATAGGAAGAAATTCAGTGCTACAAACACATGCAGCCAGATCCTTCCAAATGCAGTTTGTTTGCATTTCGTTCCTTATAGGAAACTCACAATCAAGATAAATACATCAGCATTCTTTTTCCTATGTTCTGCAGCAATTGCTATTCAGGGGCCAACTATCTCTAATGATGGTGGTAACATACAAGTATTATAACTAGCAGCCCTTAATGGCCCCTTATTCTTTATATTTCTCTGACACATCTTTCAATCTGGCTAAGTTGGCACTTATTTCTACTTTCTGTGACAATGAATTACATAGCTTAACTATGTGTTGTATTAACTTTTAAAATCCCAAATCTCTCATTCACCTTCATCAGATGACTGTGTTAAAAGAGCTGAATTCCCTCCACCCACTTCCTTAACCTACACTCAATTTTGTATCAGAAAAAAAATTGCTGGTCATGCTTAGTAGGTTTTAGAGGAAAGCAGAGACAACCCCCCTCTGAACAAATTCTTCCAATAAAATCTCATTATGAGTTTGCCTTAAACTGTGTCACATTATGTCAGAAATGATTTGAAGGCACAGAGTAACAACAACAAATCTTGATATCTGATTTTTCTTTTTTCCATATGTGAGCTTCAACCTTACTGGTGCTGTCACTAGGCCAAGATCCAACACTGGCCCTTTGCCATGCCAAGATCCCATTCACTTTTTAAATTAGTGTTAATATATTGTAAAGGCACCAGATCCCATCTGATCTTGCAAGCTAAGCAAGATGACTCATGGTTGAGATGAGAAGTTGCCAACAAAAACCAGGTGCTATTGACTATATTTTAAAGGAAGAAACTAACAAAACCATATTTGAGGATTCCTTGACTAAGAAAACCTGAGAAATTCATGGGGTTGCCATAAATCAGCTCATGGCTTGAAGCAACACACACTAATAATCTCAAATAAAGTTACACTGGATCCCACAGTCATACATGGGTATCATGGCCTTGAGTCTACCCCATGATCAATGGTTGCATAACCTTCCAAATCCAAAACAAGATAGAGCAGACTAGGTGTATTTGAGCAATGTTCAGTTGTACTAGTGACTACAACGAAACAACCTTGAGAAAGTACAACCTATGCAAACAAGTTTGTTAGATCTCTTTGAAAAGAAGAGTCTGGAATGTGCATTATAACATCTACTGCCATGAAAATGTCTACCTTTCTAAGCAGCAATTTAATAGGGTTACAAGTTCAGTATCATCCAGGACCTTGAGATTTCTGAACCAAAACTGAGATCTAGTAACAACCACTGGTGATGTTACTGAGCATTCAGCAATAAGTACTAAACCACAATTGTTCACAACTTGTCATATTTTACTGTTTGGAAATTAAGAGAGAAAAGTTACCTAAACAGGTGTTCCTAGGTCAAAGTGAAATGAAGGGTTTATTAGGTAATTGGAAAGATAGGATAAGGAATATTTAAACTACCTTACTTGTTTTAGCTGAAGGCAGAAGCAGAAGTGGATAAAGGTTAAGCCCTGGCACCACAATGACTAGAAGCAAAGGATGAAATTCAGTCAGTAAATACAAAGACCACCTGTTGTAGCAACAGATCAATTTAAACTTGCAAGTTATAGTAAGATGCTGTTCTTCTAGTTGAACAGATTTGCATACAGTTCTTTCAACTTGTCTAGAGCTAAGCTCACCAAAACTGAAAATGTTGAACTTACATCACATGACTGGAGATAATCAATAAAAACTGGAAACACAAGGCCAGGCCCTAAGATTTAGCATCTCTCCTTTAGACAGAATGTAGCTTCTACCTTTTAGTAGCTTCCAGCTGGGGATAGTGCCACCTTGGCAGATACATTTTGAATCTGTCAATGTTTCTGGACCATCATCAATGGCAACACCAAGTAGTGAATTACAGTGGTAGCCTAATTGGATAGCTCCAAACCATGAAGAACATAAAGCAGATCTTTGTGTTCCAGGTGTAAAGTCAGATGGTTAACCAAACAAAACATTTTTTAAGAAGAGGAGATGTGACCTCAGTAAGAACAGTTAGTTCTTCCATCCAACCCTATCAGTTGATTGCTCGTCTCTTTTCATGCTCATAATCTCCATCCTGTCTAAAGTTAAAATAATTCTATTCATCTTTATCTATAACATTGCACATTGAACGTATTCATTCAGTTGACCTGTGCCATGCCTAATTTATAAACAAACAAAGAACAAGGAATGCAAATAAAATTTACACATATTTGTTTATCTTCAGTGAGAAATAATGGTTCCATATTGTGTCCAGGATTTTTTTCTGCACAGATCAATGTATTAAAACAATACAAAATACATTTTTGGGGTGACCAGTGTATTGTAGTGGTTTGCATGTTGGACTAAGACTATGAAGACCAGAATATAAATCCTCGCTTGGCCATGGAAATCCACTGAATGACTTTGGGAAAGTGATGTTCCTCAGGTGAAGCCAAAGGCAAACAAACCCTTTTGAACAAATCTTCCCAAGAAAAATCGGTGATAGGATCACTTTAGGTGGGTCTCTATAAAGCAGAAACACATAATTCTACAGCAAAAATAGCACTAAAAATGCACGGAAATATGCATAGATGAGGTAGTCTTGTCCAGCAGTGAAAGAGCTTGAAATTTTTAGGTTTGGCATGCAAGAATAATATAAGTGAAGATTTTTACACTCAAACAGATGTTGCCAGTTTACTCCTAAAGTCCCAGTTGTTGGGTAAGTTCAGGGCCCTTCCACACAGCCATATAACCCAGAATATCAAGGCAGATAATCCAAAATATCTGCTTTGAACTGGATTATCCAAGTCCACACTGTCATATAATCCAGTTCAATGTGAGATATATACAGCTGTGTGGAAGGGGCCTCAGATACATTCTGAAAACCATAGGAGACAATACTAGAGATATGTGTACCTTCTGAAGATGTTAGATTTCATTTCTCGTCAACTCTAACCAACACTGTGTAAAGTGCATAATTATGAGAGCTTCAAAGCAGTGCTAAGGCTGGTGAAAGAATTCCTTTTTTCTTGATCTATACCAGTGATTCTAAAACTGTACTCCTCCAGACATTTGGACTTCAACTCCACAATCCTTGGCTTTGGTCAATAATCAGGGCTTTTGGGAGCTGAAGTCCAAAATACCTGGAAGATTAGAGTTTGGGAAACACTGACGTAGATAGTGATGTTGAGAAAATGATTTTCCTTTCCAGTATATTCATAATAATAGATTAAAACCCACAATCTAGCCAATAGCAAAATATTTTAGGTAGTATCTCACCTGATGACACCCTCATTTTTGAGAGTGAAAAACTATTATCATGTTCAATGAGATACAGGATTACATGCTTTTTATCTTTGCCTGGTAAAAGATACCATGTAGGTTAACAAAAGCTAATTTCTATTCAAACCAGGTCAGAATTTTCACTGATAAAATCTTATCACAAACCCCTTACCCCCACCCCTGGTCGTTCCATGCAACACTCCCATGGGAGCCTTCCACTGTTGACGAGAAAGTGTCTGAAGACACTTCCACTCCAGTTGGGGACTGGGCCTCTGCCGGAAGTTGAGGGACATTGTGGGATGGGTTGCATGCCCATCTATCCCTCAACTGGCTAGCAAGCAACCTAGGATCCTTACATTTGTAATTGTGATGAGGCCCTGACACAGATTATTGGTTTCTCCTATGTGAACGTGCAGTAGATCAGTTTCTAGATCCTCAACTTCATGAACCCAACAGAGAAATTCAACACTGCTCTTTAACTGTCTAGATCACCAGCTGGCCATGTTTTTGATTTCTATGCCTGTTTCAGGACAGAAGAAATAGATTCCTTTTATTGAATGAGACTTTACATGCTTTATCATTGGAAGAAATTTCTGCAGGTAAGGACTATATGGTTTTTTTTCAGACATCTTGCCACTTAAGCTCTAAACAGAAAGCTCTAGACAATAATTTCATATCATCATTTTTATCTCATTTATAGAATTGTATGGGGGCTTTAGATGATGACATATTTCCATAATGACCCTTACTTATTTTCAGAACACTTATTTATCTTTTTTCCTAGTATGAAACATCTGTTAAGTATTAAAAGATGGCATAGCCTCACAGTGCTTTTTAATTGCTAAGACAAGGAGCTCCTCATCTCAAAAACACACTTCCGTCTCAAAATACATCAGGATAACTGTGACTAATGTGTGCAAAACTGACATGGAACAATATAAAATTTGCACCCAAGTAAAAAATGGATGTGAGAGATATTGAGCTGCTTCAAAAATTTGTGGTATTTGCCACAGTAGTAAAATAACATGCCAAGCAACATTTTTTGTTGTCTTGGGCTGTTTTCTGGCAATTCCCAGCACCAGATGCAACATTTTACTCTCACTCTTAAGTGAGTTTCATTTTAATTCTGAGATTTCCTAGTACAGAAAGTTCTATCTCTTCCTTTACTTTTTAAATCTTAAAGTGCTGTAGTATTGTGGTGTAATATAGTATCCTAAAATTAAAGTGCTATAGTGAAATGGTACTTTTTCTCTTTCAGCATAATTATAATTAAAATCAAATTCATGGGAGAATGTATGTCCTTGAAATTATAAAATCACCTCACCAAGCCATTTCTCATCTCATTTAGAATCCAAGAAATAACTACAAACAGCAGCCCCTCCCCCAAGAAAGAAATGAATGGCAAACAAGGCAAACCCCAAGAATTAATATTGATGGGACTCCTGCCTCTTTAAATTATTTTGGAAGAGCCCTTGATTTGTAAAGTATGGGGTACAGTGGTCACAGTATAATGGGTCCATGGCAAAGGCATATAAAGAGCAATTGAAAGTACTACATTCAATCCGCACAATGCCATTTTTAGGCATCCAAGTTGATTTCCTGGTTTAGCAAAAGGCCTATGCTATACCTAAACAGTTCATCAATCACCAATGTGGATAATATTTTTCCATGCACCCTAGAGAACATGGGGGAATTGTATATGAGCTGGGAATAGCTATCATTACTTAGAAGGAATATCGCTACGTCATGTATGAGTTTAGCGCCTTGTATTTTCCTCCATTATTATAATCATTTTAGTAGTCACTGCTTACTTCTCTGATGTACACACATGCAGAGGAGGTCCTAGGTAATTTTCAGGAGGAAAATGTGTCTCAACTAAAGATTTCTAAACAATCCTTGTTTCCACAACAAACCAAATTATACTGGAGCTTCTAAAAATGCAGGAAACGTTTTTTTTTTACATTTACATGACATTAGACTTTATTAGGAAACTCAGCAATGGAGCAATGTTCTTATTGAAATGAACACCATAAATGCAGTGGATTAGCTTTGAAAACTGCAAGTACATTCAAAAACAAATGCAATCTAACACATTAGACTGCAATTCAATATCCAGTTTGGTTTCTTTGTTTTCTGAGCAAATTAACTAAAAATAGCAGACCAAGGAAATGTAAGCGGGTAGGACAGAAGATATTTTTTTACATCCTCCATCTTATTTCTTAAAAGTTGACTTTTGCAAACAACCACTCTATCTCTGCCCTTGTAATAAAGAACAATATCAGCTATGGATTTGTAAAGATATACAATAAACAAAATTGCCTTCAAACATAAGATATTTTTCCTCAGAACCAGATGGAAGGCCCAAACTCAGGTATGTGCAAGGTCCAAATCCCTGCTCTAGTCCTCCAAGATCACCTCTGGAATCCAAGGAACAGAGACCGCATAATGTCCAAGTAGGAGAGAGATAAAGAAACCATACATTTGCTGAACAGTATTGGCTACAATCCTGCTTCATGTGGATGGAACACTCCACCTGTGCAGTTCTGCATCACTCCCATTCATAAAAGGAAGCTTTAAAGAACCAGCTCATCTGTCATTACAATTTACTGGCTGTGGGGGAAGGAGAAGAGGCAGCATGGTAGTGAGCCCTGGGGTTACAGAGTACATAGTGTTACAACATCCAGGAAAGGAAGGGAGGGACATGATATGTCACAAACAGGATTTCATCGAAGGAGTCTAACTAACTCTTCAGGAGAAGGCATGATTCAACAATGGAACATGAAGCTAGAAAGACCCACAAGGGCCAAGTAATCCCACATTGTGCCCTGACTGGAATACACAACTTAAAAACTCCAAAGTTAGCTATCAACCCTCTGTTTAAAGACCTCCAAAGAAGAATATTCCACCAACCACCAAGGCAGTCTATTCTACCATTGAAGAATTATTACCATCAGGATATTCTTCCTAATGTTTTGGTGGGAGTTTTTCTCTTGTATCTTGAATCTATTTGTTTGTACATTGTCTTTGGAGCAAGAGAAAACAAATGTATAAAATTTAATACATGTTCTTCAGACTGGGCCCTGCTAACACTTCAAGAAAGAGTAAGACAGCAAGTTCATATATATAAAGCTGCTTCACTGGCCATTGCTGCTGCCAGATCATATCCTATTTGACTATATAGGTATTTTTTAGAGGCATCTCCTTTTCAGCCTTCAGTTATCTAGCAAAGTGAGAGTCTCAGCACAGACAGCAATTGCCATGCAAGTAAGACACAATATCATTTGAAACTATTCTGAGAATGCAGTTAAACACAAGTCAAAGTTTTCTTTTTAAAATCCTTATACTGATAATCCTGTGCCACTACTGATACACCATAATTTACTGTATCTATTGGGATTTGCTGTGAAGGACAAATCAGTGAGAAATCATCAAACTCTGCCTTAATTTTTCTTGAATAGCATAGTACTGACAATTCACCCACAAAATACTATCTCCAAAATCAAGACAAAATGGAATCAAATACATAAGTGGAACACAGATCCTTTCACACTATACAGTTACAACGTCATCGCACTAGAGCAGGGATCCACTTTAAATCCAGTTTCTGCTTCCTGCAGAATTCTGAGGCTTGTAGTTTAGTGACACCCAGGACCTCTCTAGCTGAGCAATTTAACTTCAAGCCCTGGCCCTTAGTTTTAAATGTGTCATGATGTTATTGTTTTAATGTTTTACTGTTATCGCTTTAATGTTTATTGGTTTGCTTTATGAGTTTTATTGTTGTATTTGTTATGCTGTTGTTTTATTGAGGGCCTTGGCTTTTGTAAGCCGCACCGATTCCTTCGGGAAATGTTAACGGGGTACAAATAAAGATTATTATTATTATTATTATTATTATTATTATTATTCTGCAGGAGGCAAAAACCAGATTACCATATAATCCAGTTCAAAGCAGATAATCTGGATTTTATATGGCCATGTAGAAGGGGCCTAACTCTTAAGGAGAAAGTCTGATTCAACACTGTACCAATTATATAGACACCATGAGGATCCCATGAAGATTAAAAAACTGCAACAAAATTAATGACAAAGCACCAGTATTCTAATGATACAGCTGTGAGTAAGATTTCCATAACTCTTCTTCATGTAAGATGTTAAGCAAAACAAAGCAAAGTGGAGAGGGAAAGGGGAGAAATTGGGAATAAAAAAAATATTTAGCACCTAAGCCCAAAGTCCCCACTGGATCAACTGAAAGATCTTTCCAGTCTAGCTTCTTCCTTCTCACAGTGGTTGAACTATGAGATTCCTACACAACCCTTTTATGTTATGAAATGGAATCAATTACTGCAGAGTTAATTATTTGCACTATGTTCTGTTGGGATAAAGAAATTGTAGTTCTTCCATGTTTAGGATTTTTTTCTTTTTTAAAAAAATCAGCAATTACTTCACTTTCTTCCCCTAAGTGTAGGCAGAAAATATAAGTCCCTTCTGAGGGAGAGAGTACAAGTAAACAGAATTGTGGTGAATGCAAGTAGTGATTGTAAGTAATATTAAGTTTTGATAGGCAAAGTATTAGAAACCAAACTTCATAGAATTTCTTTACATCAAATCTCTAAATGCCACATTCCAAGGAATCATAAAGGATATTAAGAAATATTCAGCAACTAATATCCACAAGGAAGAGAGGAAGTGTTTCCCAGGAAAAGTGCTAGAATCACAAAAGGGGGGTGTAATAGAAAACAATAAAATGATTGCAATAATCACATCACATCCCTTTAGTGGACATTAAAAGACATTTATAATAATAATAACAACAACAACAACAACAACAACAACAACAACAACAACTTTATTTTTATACCCAGCCTCCATCCCCCAAAGGGACTCTGGGCGGCTTCCAAAGATACAAGCCGAAGGAATACAGATTAAAAACAAGCACAGAAAATACAAGCAAACAACAAAAATCAATAAAACATCATAATCAGACAACATCATAAAAATTGGAGCCCCCGGTGGCACAGTGGGTTAAACCCCTGTGCCGGCAGGACTGAAGACCAACAGGTCGCAGGTTTGAATCCAGGGAGAGGCTGATGAGCTCCCTCTATCAGCTCCAGCTCCTCATGTGGGGACATGAAAGAAGTCTCCCACAAGGATGATAAAAACATCAAATCATCCAGGCGTCCCCTGGGCAACGTCCTTGCAGACGGCCATACTCTCACACCAGAAGCAACTTGCAGTTTCTCAAGTTGCTCCTGACACGACACAAAAAAATTCATAAAAAATGAGTCCCCTTGTGGGGAAAAGGGCGAAATAGAAATGTATGAAATAAAAATAATAAATGTTATTTTAATTTTATGTTCTTATTTTTGATATATTTGTCTTTTCAGAGTTTACTTTAATGTAGCCCTGATGTTTGCTTCTCTTATATATTTTTCCCTGTCCAAGTATGTAAACTGGGTAACTGGGCAGAAAGAAAATGCTGCTCTTGTTGACAACCTCCTTCTTTATCTTTGTATTTAATAATTAATGGTCAAACTGCACCCATACTTCTTTATGCATCTTCTACAAAATCCCATAACCTATAGTGGTCATCTGTGTGCTTTCCATAAACCTCCTTTGGGAGGATTCTGACCAATCTTTGGTATGTAAATATATAAAATATCTACACCTTTCATTATCATTAATTGATAGTAGAAATGGAAATGAATTTTTCAGAATGATTTTTCTGTTTTTTTATTTAAAGGACAGTTATGGTTCATTTTAAACAAACGGACAAACTCCCTGCAACCAGTTTTTAGAAGTACAGGTGCAAACTGGCCATACATAAAAAGCAGTTTCATTGCAATTTGGCATAATTTCCAGAGATGGGCAGTTTGCACCTGCACTTTCAAGGACTGTAATTTCCTTCAACAGTAATACTTCCTTTCTGCCATATCAGTGGGGAGTCAATTACTAGTATTCTTTTCTGCTTTCTCTCATCACTGAAGTAAAATGTAGGCTGAATCTACACTGCCATATAATCCATTTCAATGCAGTTAATCTGTATTCTTAAACTGTATTATATGGCAGTGTAGATCCAGTTGTAGTGAATGTTTTGTGCCCCTATGCTTTATGCCAGAAAGGATGGAGATGTCTATCAAAAGGGTACTCTAGCCAATTTCTAGTAAGAAAAATGTAATGAGCTGCAGAATATTCTTGAATATTTGCATTCTTTCACATATGGAAAGTATAGTGGGTTGCTACTGAATGTTTGATTAATGATTTAACGCTGAAGAGCTGGAAGTGAGAGTTGAGGGATAAAACTGTAAGGCCACAATCTGTTGTAAACCACTACTGAAAATATTGTTGTAATATATTGGTTCTTGGTTGTTCTTTTTGTTTGGTATAAAGTTTTTCTTTGTTAGGGAGCAAGCCTAAGGTGATGAGAAATATTTTGAATAATGTGGCACTCTTCAGTAATCAAGGGTGACTTAGCACAGTAGCACACACAACTAAGGATACCTACTGTGAAAATCAGGTTTTGTGATTTTGCTGTTGCTAAAAATCCTATGTTGTGTGTTTTTGCACTAGGCAATGCTTGCTTACAGTTTATAACGAGTAATAGTAAACTCTGAATTGGTTCTTATGCTATTGATCCTTACAAATCTTGGAAGGTGACATGCTGGTAAAATTAGACATTTAAAATGGGCCACAGATTAAATCTCCAAGTCAAACCTGTCATTCCATTCCATTCACAATTATCAGTGAAAACAACAGGCACATATTGTATTCTTGTGTTGCAATCAACTAAACCCAATAGATTATCCCAATTTGAATATCACCATTGAATTAATGCGAACTCAGTAGGCCAAAACTTACATACATTCCATTGTTTCAATGGTCTATAGTACATCAGGCAAACAACTAGATTTAAGTCAAAGTTTTTAGCATTTCTTTGCCCAATGTCTTGTTCCAAGTGAGGGAAGCAAAAAAATGACCATACTTTAGACTAATGTTTCCCAAAATATTGCCTTACAGGTACTTTGGATCACAGTTCCAAGGGCCCTTCCACATAGCCCTATATCCCAGAATATCAAGGGAGAAAATCCCACAATATCTGCTTTGAACTGAGGGTGCATCCAGACAGCCTCCTTATCGTGGTAACTCCAACAACAAAAGAAGGGACTGTCCAGATGACATCTTGGATAATCCCGAATTAATTCGTGAATTAATTAGATAATGGATTTATTCCGCACCTTCTTGGAAGGTGCAGGATAAGCCCACTACTTCGACTGTCTGGACTGCTCCCTTAAAAGTTCTGGGCTTTTGAGGGAGCAGTCCAGACAGTAGTCCTGTGTTTACCAGGCTGATTCAGCCTGGCAAACTGTGAGGGCTCCACAAAACCCTAAAAAAATAAAAAGGAAAGTTACTGGTAGCCATTTGGCTTCTCCTTCTTTCTGATGGAACATACCAATGACAACCAAATTTAAGGGAGGACCCAAATTGCTCCTGGCTCCCCCGATGTTTTTGGTCAACATTGGTATGTTCCCTCAGGTAGGAAGAGAAGCCAAATGGCTTCTGGTAAGTTCCCTTTTTCATTAAGGTTTTTTTTTTTTGGGGGGGGGGGGTGGTTTGGATGGCCACATGCTATCCTAGAAGTATTCAGGATAACATGTGTACAGCCAAAGAGGAAAGCCTGTTTTTCCCCCTGCCTGTGTGGATTTAAACCCCCTTTGGAGTGGGTTTCTTATACCCACTCCGAAGTGGGTTTAATGTATGTGTGGAACCACCCTGTGTTATCTTAGTCCACACTCAGATAATGTGGGATTTTCTGCCTTGATCATTTCCCTGATCATTTGCTAAGGCAGAATAGATTTCTGGGAGTTGAATTCCAAAACACCTAGGGCCCTTCCAGATAGGCCCTATATCCCTGAATATCAAGGCGGAAAATCCCACAATATCTGCTCTGAACTGGGTTATCTGAGTCCACATTGCTACATATTACAGTTCAAAGCAGATAATGTGGGATTTTCTGACTTGATATTCTGGAATATAGGGCTGTGTGGAAGGGCCCCCAGAAGACTCGAGTTTGAGAATCACCACTTACACATTTTTAAATTCTACTAGACATCACTAGGAGAGAGGTATCTACTAACGTAGTCATTTGCCTATTTCGCATAAGGTTTAGTTCAGCGTTTGGATACACAGTCTAAAAACACATTTTATAAAACAATTCAACTGTCAAACAAGCATGCTATCTAATAGAATAAAAATGAAGCCATAATCTTACTAGGCACCAAATGCTTGGGCAAACAGCTGGATTTTAACTTGGCACCTAAATGAGGTCAATGTTAGTGCCAGCCAAACCCCAAAGGGAAGGCATTCAATAATGGGAAGCTATAGCTGAGGTGCACATGCACCAGTACCACATGTCAAATTGCTAACCTGTTCAAATAGCAACATTCTTAAATAGCTAAAAATAAGTAGAGATGGAATAGATCGTGATATCTGATTAAGTAGGCTCAGCATTTGATGAAGAAGACTCGATCTACAAACTTCTTTTTTCCTATTTAGTCTCAAAGATGCTACAATATCCCTTAGAATACTGATCGAAAGCTATGTATTTGAAAAGGGACAGTATCTTTTGTCACGTGTTTCAGGTATTTGTTGGTTGCTCAGTCTCTTATGATATATTTGAATGCAATTTTTCTGCTTCTTGGCATGGGGTTGGACTGGATGGCCTACGAGGTCTCTTCCAACTCTTCGATTCTATGATTCTATATAAATCCTCATGTTGGATCACAGAATCACCAAACTGTGCATTGTCTAATGAGATTGTAATAATGGGTTTGGGTAAATTACTTTGTGAGTAAATGCCAAAGAAACCTGATTTCTGTTCCTTTTGCTCATGTATGTGCATTAATGAATTTTAACCAAATTTGGTATTTCAACATCAGGCTGATATCTTGAAATTTTTTGTGGGTTTTTTTTTGTTTTTTGTTTTTTTGCAAGACAGTGCAAATGACAATAAGGAAAGTAGGCTCAATCTTTCACTTGGTGTAGTTTGGCATGGCCTCCATTTCGGCCACAGCACATCAGAAGCAACAGGTTTCTTCCTATCAAATGCAGACCACAGGGATTTTTTTCTTGGTTTGAGATACTGTATAAAGTCAGGCTTCACATTTGAATGAAGAATGTTATGGCACACCTCAAGAGAGGTGAGAGGGAGAAAGACTGAAGTGTTGGTAAAGTTACAAGGAGAAAAGAGTTGGGCTGTAAGAATGAAAAAGAAAGTTAGAGGATCATGCCAAATATCCATTTGAGCTCTCTCACGTATAGAATAACTTTTTCTTCAATATTACATTTATAAGTAAAAAAAGGTTTGCTTTTAGAAGTCCTGCAGCTTTCAAATTTACTTTTCTTACATGCTGGAAATGAAAAACCATGAAGCAATGTATTGTAACTTACAGTAAGAATAAAAATGTTTTACGCACTTTACTGCATCCTCTGTTTCATCATGTTTTTAATATACTTTTGCTGGAGTCTTTCAGTCTTTTGATGGGAGTGTACATTGTAGAAATCCCAAAGGATTGTATTGATTAATTTACAGAATGTAGTATTCTATGCCTTCAATCCCAATGGATCCCCAAGGCGGGTTTTTGAAAGGTGAGTTTAAAACAGCAAGATATAAAAGAATCCATAGCAATAAAAAGTTAGAAGATCATTATAAAGAAGGGGAAAGTCACTCAAAATTATCTAGTTCTAGAAATGCAGTACAAACACAGGAAACCCTTCTGAAACTGGTGGGGAAAATCATAGAATCATAAGACTTATGTGGAACTCACATAAGTCCCTCTTATGAGAGTTCCATGCCTCCCAGTACGTGGCCAGATGAGGAGAAATCTATCTATTGGGTTGCCCTAGGGCAGGCATGGGCAAACTTTCTAATTTGGGGGCTGCATGGTGGGTCAGAGTGGGGTGGATGGCCGGGAGGAAAGGGGGACTCCCCAAGTCCCCTCCCTACCCTTTCTCCTCATCCTTTTCTCCCATTTCTATTCTCTTTTGGAGGCAGAAGTGAAGGAAAGACAGGAAATGTTTGGATCCTAAGAGGGTTGGCTTTGGTTAGGATGAGATATTGGACAGGAGAGAAAAAGTGTATTCATTAGACCTTGTATTGCCTACTAATGATATATAATCCTAGAATCCTACAGCTGGAAGAGACCCCCAAGGGCCATCCAGTCCAACCCCATGCCATGCAGGAAGGTACAACCGAAGCACTCCCAATAGACAGCTTCTGCAGAAAAGCCTCCAGAGAAGGAGAATTCACCACACTCCAAGGCAGCTATGTCACTCTCCAGGAAGTTCTTCATAATCTTTTCCATCACATCTCTCTCCCTGCCATTTGAAACCATTGCTCCCTTGTGCGCAGGTCTCTAGAGCAGCAGAAAATCAGTCCCCCCCTCCCCTCCCCTCAGTGAGACACCATTTTAAATCTTGAAACACAGTTCTCTTGTTCCCTCTCAACTGTTTCCTCTCCCAGCTAAACATTCTCCAGGAGGAAAGGAGGAAGGAAAAAAGAAGCAAGGAAAGAAGGAAGAATGGGGAGGCAGGAGAAAGAGGGAGAGAGGGAAGGAGGGAGAAAAGAGGGAAGGAAGGAAGTACGAAAGGGTGGAAGGCAAGGAAAGAGGGAGGGAGAAAGAGGAAAGTAAGGAAGGAAGATAGGAAGGCAGGGAGAGAAGGAAGGAAAGAGAGGAGGAAGGAAGGATGCTTGCCATAGATGGAGGCAAAATGTCAAGAGAGAATGCCTCTAGAACATGGCCATTACAGCCCGAAAAACCTCAACCCAAGGATAGTATGGTGAGATGCAGCCCTGAGAAAAGAGCCCATGAGCTCAGGTGGTTCACCCAGGGGAGGCTGGGGAGGAAGTCAAGGAATTACACCTACATCATATGCTCCAATACACCTTCTTGCTCCTTTCCAAGTTCAACACATTGTAAATAAGTCGTAGGTTGAACAAACAGTCCTTAGCCAACCCAATTCTTTGTGCCCTGTTATTCCAGGGTTGGTTGGCAAAAATAAGATTTAGGGCCCTTCCACACTGTCATATAACTGAGAATACCAAGGCAGAAAATCCCACAATACCTGCTTTGAACTGATTTATCAGAGTCCATGTTGCCATACATCCCAGTTCAAAGCAGAAAATGTGGGGTTCAGCTGTGTGGAAGGGGCCTTAGAAGCAGACAACACTGACACCTGATAGCCATCTGAAACAGCCATGAATATCACAGCTGTTTCAGCCAGATGATAAGAGAATATAGCTAAAAGATCAGTTTTGCTTTGCATACTACTAAATGCAGAGTTTGAAGGAAAATGGATTATAATTGTCATAATCCTAGAGCCATCCTGCTTAATGCAGTGGTCTTTCTCACTGCATTTTGGGAAGTTATAGTGCACGAAAACATCTATTCCAAGCTCTGACTAATTGTAACACTGGAAACAAGACTCAGGGGCCTTCCAGACAGGCCCTATATCCCAGCATCTGTTCCCAGTTTTTTTTTGCATTAGACTGGACTATATGAGTCCCCACTGCCAGATAACCTGGGATAAAAAGAAAACCTGGGATCAGATCCTGGGATATAGGTCCTGTCCAGAAGGGCCCTCAAAGAGAAAGTTCATTCATAACATTTCCTACTGAAGATGTCAATGAAGGGCCCTCCCAGATAGGCCCCATATCCCAGTTTTTCTGCATTAAACTGGATTATATGAGTCCACATTGCCAGATAATCTGGGATAAACAGAAAACCTGGGATCAGATGCTGCTAAATAGGGCTTGTCTGGAACAGCCTGAAGACTACCCCTCCATGGCAAATGTTTTATGTGTCTTTTGCATGAAGAGATGTGATCACTGCATGAACTCTTCTTATATATTTTCCCATTCTTTCTGACTTTTATCCTATCACAGTGGATGAAAAGAAAGAACGAGACATAGAGAATCAGAATTATGAAAGCACTGCAAATTGTGGCACATGCTTGTTTAGAAAATAGACGTATAAAATGCGTTTCTGTTGCTACTTGTTAGGTATTGAAGACAATATCTTAATCATTTCCATTTATCACTTGTGGGACTAAATGCCCAACCAAATCAAAGCATTGCTTGATTTTAAGGGGTATATTACCTGTCAAGGTACCCCTTCCCCCTTAACAATAAAGGATATACTTGAGTTAAAATTAGGTATTGAGGTCAATTTGCTCACACTCTTTATATCAATGAATATATCCCCAGATGCAATGGGGAGAAAAATAGCACTACAGATTGTCAATGGCAAAAAATGCATGGTCAAAGCTACATAACAGTGACATTTGATAAGTTGTTTGCTGATAAGATATTTCTGATCTGACATCTCCATCACCTTGCTCATTTATAAGTTATCCTGAACAATATTCCAAAAAGACAAACAAACATGTATTTACACAAATTTAGTGCTGACCTTTATTTGGCTAAATTGCCTTCCCAAAATAAGGATGTGCATTATATTTGCATAATGTAATCTTAGATCCCTTCCACACAGCTGAATAAAATCCCACATTATCTGCTTTTAACTGGAATATAGGGCAATGTGGACTCAGATAACCCTTGATATTCTGGGTTATATGACTATGTGGAAGTCACAGTCATATAACCCAGTGCTGAGCCAAAGCAAAGGGGGAAGTTACTTCAGGAGCACCTGGAGCTCCTATTTGAGGACTGTCACCTCTAATTTAATTGCTCTGGCTCTATGCTATGCAATGCTGGGATTTGTAGTTTGGTGGTGCATCAGCATTCTTCAACAGCCCCCAAACTACAGTCCCCATGACCCTATAGCATTGAGCCAAGTCAGTTAAAGTGGATTGATACTACTGCATAGATGCTGAAAGCTTTGGTGTTTAAACACTTTTGTTTTAAAGAAGGAATTCTAAGCCTGCAGCCACTGTAATGTACACCTTTTCTGGCCAAATTACAAAGAGAGCAAGTTTTGCTGATGTGCATTAAATTTACCAGCAAATAGTTTGTTTTGATCTTTTTTGGTTTCAGGGTTTTGAAAATTGATGTGAACATTAGATTTTGGTGCATTAAATTTGAGTAAATACGGGCATTGGTTTATCTCACTATTCATATTACAGTAGTATCCCACCTACAGTAGTATCCCATTTGGAGACAAGAATGGGGGACAATAAGAGACCAAGCTCTTTAAGACTGAAAAATCAGTGGCAGAGAAAGTATTTGAACTTCACTAGATCAAGAAACCTATGTAGAGACAGTTCAATCACTAGGTCATGCAAGGAAAACATTTTACAGTGCTGCAAATGGGCACACAAAATTAGGTATTTGATTTGTTATTTATAGGGAGGGATTTACTGCCAGATCTAGAGAGAGGTGTTTGTGATATTTTCTGCCATATGGATCAAAATAACTTCCTTGGCTTTAGACTGAATTCCAGATGTAGAAGTTCCCATTTATATTCTAGTACTTTGATTTTGGCTGACACTTTGCATAAACAGTGCTATATAGGCGAAATAGCTACATGCTTTACACAAGGGCACCCAGAAACAGAAAATATCAATAGTGATAGAACAGAACTTATAGCATGGACCCAGGACAAGGCTAATTTTATTGCTGTTGGGTACCTTCAAATTGTTTCCAACCCTAAGGTAAATTTATTGTGTGGTTTTCTTGGCACAATTTGTTTAGAGGGTGTTTACTTTTGACTTGCTCAAAGACTTTAAGCGGAGTGGCAATTTGAAATCTGCTGTCAAGGATCAGTCCAATTCTCAACTCAGTACACCATGCTAGTTCATTTTATTGCACTTCCTTCCTTCCAATGACTTCTAGGTGGGATACAAATCTTTCCCTACTTACACTCTGGGCATGAGGTCTGAGAGAGAATGAGTTGCTTACTGAGTTGGGAACTAAACCTAGGTCTCTTAAGCCCCAGTCCAACATTCTAATCACCATATTACCATTGACCTTTTACACTCAAATGGAACTGGAGAGAAGTATAAATATGGCATAATTTTGCCACAATAGGTTTGGTGATGCAGAAAACTGGTTCTTCACATGGCCACTTGCCATCATGTAGCCAGGGACGCATTGTTACACTAACAAAGCTAAGGACAACATACCATACTATGGATGATCATTTTGTTCTCGATCATTTTATGCATTTGTCTCCTTCAAACAGCCACCTGACTGCGACATTTAATAGATTTTGCCTTGACTTGGTGGTATATCCTTTTCTTGATTTCTAGAATGACTGTGATTTCCATGGGAAAGGCAAACAGTTCAAATAACTGTGTGTAAAGGAGGGAGGGAGTCTGAGTTTCCTGAGTTTCAACAGATGCCATACTTAATTGGTTGCAAAATAAACCAGAACTACAGTCAGCCAGTTTCCCTAGTTTCAACTGTCCAGGCACTTTTCAAAGATGTTCATTAACCTCCTGATTTTCCTTTAAGAAGTCTGTGGTGTAAGAATCAAAGTGCCATCCAAAATACAATGTGATAGTAGTGTATTTATCTTTACTCAATAATGGGCAACATTTTAGCTTACAATAAGGCAGGTCTAACATTTTTGCTTGGCTATTAAACTTTTTTGTATTTGGAATATCCCATTAATATTTTAACATACTCTGAGCATTATCCTGTTCCTTGCACTTCTATTGTACTTCCTAACAAAATTTCAGTTCCATATTATAAGATAGTCAAATGAAGAATTATTTTAATTTAAATAAAGTGTGTTAATCCACAAACACTTATTTCTCTTGTCAGTAAAAGTCAGAGTGCACAATACCTAACAAACATAGACAAGTTGCCAGAAGGACACAAACATGTCTCTCTTAATAGGACAAGCCATGGTAAGAAAGAGTTGGCACTACATTTTGTGTATTGCTATACCTGGTCTGCAAAATGAAAGATCCCTGTTCTTTGTGGTGAGCAGTAACTGTTAGTGCCAAATGTAGCACCAGTTGTGCCATGTTAGAAGCAGAAGTACTGATAAAATCCAGATACATATCTTTTAGGAGTATTTCCAGAGTAACACAACTTATATACTCCTGTCAAACACTTAGGATTTGTATAATACTGCATATGATAATTTTATTTTAATACTTAAAACAATATGGTAAGGTCAGTTATTATTATCAAAGTAATAATCTACCTGGACTTAGACAGAGATGTCTTACTAAATCCACAAACTGAATTCTTGGTCAGATTCAAATTTAAGATTTTGTGCTTTTCAGTACCGTATAGCTGTGTTTTGGAAGATTTTTTGTTTTGCTGTATCATTATCATTTTGCTACACCTATTCTTCAAACAAAATGTGTTTCAAATACAAGTGAGGTCAAATGTCTTATTTCCACCTGTAACAACCAAACTGGACAATATTTCTTCTTTCAGTTTCGGCTTGGTACCCCGTTCCCAAGAGGGAAGGAAATAGCTTTAATCCTTAGCAAAACAAAACAAAAATCAGATTCCCTAACTGAAAAAAATAATTTGTTCCCGAAGATAGAATTTTTAAAACACACACACACACATGCACAATACTCTGGAAAAATATATTGCTCTTCCCTCCCTGGTCTCTAAAAATGGGGAGATTTTAACAGGTCTGACTTTTGGCAGATGACCTCTCTTGTTGTTCATATGTGTTTTCCAAATATAAAAGTGAAATAGAGTCCCAAGGGCACTGTACTTGAAAGGTTATGAGAGTTAGAGATTTTAACCATGCCTGCCAAATCAGCAGATGGCTTGTGATTATAATTATATGCATCAATAAAACGAATAATCTTACAAAATTTGAATTTCTACTAAAGTAAGGGATTTAATAAGCAGATGCAACAGAATGCATTTTCTTTAACCCTTTTTGCAGAGAACGATGGTTCTCATGCAGAACAGATAAAGCAAAGCTCTGTTCAAGCAACTTTACTACAAACCCAACATGTTTATACTTTTCTCTATATCGCAAGTGATCTAATGACACAGAATTTTTAAAGGTATTATTTGACCACTCAAAAATACATGCAGGATTATCTTATTCTAATTGTTTTAAAAGGTGATAAAACAGTATTTGTATCTTAGGGTTTTTGCAACTTGTGGGCAAAATTTGGTAAAACTTGACATATTATAGTCACTACTCTGGAATTTCTTCAAAAAAGACATTTACGGCTTCATGTTTGCATTATATAGCCATATTTCATCTGTTGTTAAAAACAAGCTATTATTGTTGTTGTATTTTGGAGCACAAAGTATTAACCCTTTTTTGACCTATACCTGAATAACCCAAGTTATAGGTTATAATGGGTTTTCTGGCACCTATTTGATGCCAAAACTTAGATGTGTGATAACCAATTGGCATCCAAGATTACATGAAATGGTTAGCAATGCATCTTACATACAAAAAACACACCATAGTTTTAGGCACACATTTTTGGAGTAAGCTTTGTTTCTACTTATTTCAATTTATATTGAAATAAGTTGAGGATCAGGATGCAACATACAAATGCAAAAAGAAAAAAAAAGAAACACATTAAATTGACATTGCTGGGCCATTTTAACATGCACAAAATACATAATTTAGAAAAAGGAGCAATTTTGTTTGCAAATGGATTTATATCTTCACTATAATTAAGGGACAAGAAAATGTCACTGAAGAACAATTTTATTCAGCACCATGAAAACATAGTCCCCTTTGGAGAGGTCCCATTTAAATGTTTGATTGCATTTGGACATTGTAAATATCAGTTAGTGGCATCAGACTGGGAATGCAAAGTATATGTCATATATCTTATGTTGTTAATACAAAGAATTATTTCATCCCCTTTGAGTGGATTTAAAAAAAAACCAACACGAGCAAAAAGAAGAATTACAATAATGTAAATTCTTAGTTCAGAGATTATTGATCTGATATCTCATAATATGCCTTTAGAAGTGAAAGTTATTTTGTTTAGGTGATCCAGCTGTTCATATGTAATGTAAAAGTAGGGTGGGTATGAGGTGCGGACCATTTTTTACACAACAGGTTGCAATGTGGGAATATATTTTCTGTTATATTATAAGTAGAATATAACCAAGGAAGTCAGAAGGCATTAACTTTTCAAAGCCAGCAACTTGCAAGCAAAACTGTTGTACTGTTCCAAATTGTACTGAAAAGGAAAATAACACGTGGCAGCTACATCTGCGATCTCAAAAATTTACAGCATTGCTTTGCTACATTATTTTATTTAGTTTGCTGAACTAGAGGAAAAGGTAAGTATGCAGTCATGTATTGCAGCTCCAAAAATTTGCACTTTTTCAATATGTTGATGCTCCTCCTTTGCTACGTATCAAGCATTTATAATAAACACATGGGGGAAAAGTTAATTTCTAACAACAAACTTTTGCCATAACATTTGCTCCCTGCCACTTCTGAAAGATAGGAACATACGAATACGAGATGTTGCTAATATTTTTTTTGCCATCTAGCCCAACACCATCTTTTCCAATGAACAACAGAGACCCAGGAAGGGGATTTTTACATCTCTTTGTACTGAGCAATGAATGAATTTGATTTTTCATGGGAGGTGGACTTGAAAGCTTAGAGTTAAAAGACAGATGTGCTTTTTTGCCTAAAGTTACTCAGGTTCAGTGCTGCCACAAAAGTATGCAAACAACAATTCCACCCATGCGAAAGTAGGCAAAAACCTCCATACACAAACTTCATCTTGTTTCACAAAACTTGATACTGGGATTTAATGTTTCACCTCCTGCAGTGAATATCTGATGGCACATGTGTCTCTATACAGGTAACATTGTGTTTGACTTTCACAAACAGGTGTCAGAGTCCAAAAGCACCTTGAGAAAGATTACTGGGATGTGTTTGTATGTGTGTGCATGGAAGTTGGGGAGGACACACATGTCAGTTCTTGATATCTGAAATGAAGATGGTGAAAACCCAGAGTTAGAAGCAGTCAGAATAAAAAAGCATTCCCCAATTTTAAAACACGAATTTTTGAAATAAAGTACATTATGGTCAACTGTGTTCTCTGTCTTGTTTAAGAGGGTCTTCTTTCTCTGTCAGAGTGATTTCAGACCACCCGTCCCAAGTCAGTAATGATAAAATGATAAAACCCACAGGGGAACTATTGATGTTTTACCTTTTTTTTTTTAGTAAAGGGGTACCTATAAGGGAAAAAGCTGTGAGATAGAGAACTCATCAAAATATACAAAAGTTTTTAAATGTTAGCAGAGAACCTGACAGATATGTTATCATGAACAGATATTGCAAGCATGATTCTTATGAAAGCATTGCAAAAGACATTTTCACACCTTTAAACCAAGACATGTTCACCATAAGCGGATAAATGAAGACTTGACAAATGTATCTTCCACTAATTATAACTCTGCATAATGGGAAAGTAATACAGGATGGATGACTTTGTGACCTTATGAAAGTTTTCTTTGAGATATTACAGATACAAACCCCCATCTAAAGTGGAGTATTAACGCTTATGACAAAATTCTATCTGCAAATTAATGCTGGTGAATTTACTAGGTACAATTATTTCCCTTCAGTGTATTATATATATATATATATATATATATATATATATATATATATATGTATTTATTTGATAAAAATGAACAGCTGTATTCCATGTTATGTAGAATCAAACAAATATATACGTTACTGGGATACAAACTTCTATGAGCATATGGCTAAGTCATAATTAGCAACTTGAGCTTGTTCACACACTTCTCATTCAACTGTCCAAGCAGAAGAAAATTGGGGGTGTAAAGTACAGTTGCAGATGAATAACCTGGTACTTTCTATGCACAGATTACTAAACATGTTATTGACAATTTTAACAATTTAACTTTTCAAATATTCTATGGACATTGTTTCCTGACATCAGTCTATCACAAATTTCACATTCCCACAAATAACATTTCTGCTATCTATGTGAAAATTCCTATTATGATCTAGATTATAGTTTTACATCATACTGTTATATTTATGTGCACTTGGAAGTAAATAGTGCTGAAATCAGTGACACTTACTTCCAGATAAGTGTGTCTGAGACAAGATTTTGTGGGGTGAAAGTAGCAGTGCAGGAAAAGTTTTATAAACTGTTCTGAGAATTCTAACACTGGTAAATAAATCAAATAAACTTGCTCATTTTAAAAATGTAATAGTTTCAGCATTATAAAAGAAAGGTTATGTGACAGTAAAATTGAATACACAATATTTCTGTCTCTGAAATGGAAATCTGCGATCTCATTATCACTTCTATCTACATGTTTTGACAATTTGTGATTAATCTGGAACGATGACTTGAAATTTAGGTGTATTCAAGGGAAGAGCAGCAGAAAATATTTCAGCTGTATGAAGGAGACTTTCTTGCAACTTCCTGTTGTCATATTTGTTCCATCATGAAAAAAAGAACAGATGCAGTGAAAGGGACCCTTTGATCTACCAAACTCAGTCATTACTGTTCCACATTAAAACAACATGTACACAGGTAAACAAACAAGGCTAGTTGCTGCTTTTGCCTCACACATATTAAAAGAGATAGAGGAGGATAGAAAGGGATCAATTGATGTTATGATTGTAATCAACACATCCTCACATCTTTTTTTTTATTTTCAACAAAAACAAGTGGTCAAATGTGGCAGGAGGGGGAGAAAACATGATTGAATACTGTCGTTTCCATATCAAAATCCAAGATGATAAAAAGCTTCATTTCTGTACACATGGTTATAAATGCCATGCCATTTATTCAAGTGAATAAGCATCTGGCATGTAGATTGAAATTTGAAATTAATACACAGTTATTCCCACCCCGTATCAGCAAAAAAAAAACAACAACAAAAAACATAACATGTTGCTTTTGGAGAAATCTAGAAAACAACAAATTCTTGTGAAATTGTTCATCTGGGTTGCCCTTTATTGTGATAAACAATGCATTTCTCCCCACAACATCCTCTTAAGTCATAACCACATTGAGTTGGCTGAGTATCCCGTTCTGAGTATCCCGTTTACTTTAGAAATTCAAAACTTTTGTAAAGATGACACCCAGGGAAAGAGGCACCAATTCCAAAGACATTTCCCTTATTCAGAAGTGTCACAAAAGCAATCCTTTCGTTATGACCTACTTGTCCAAAACGGACTTCCAAGCCTATGGTTAGGCTAAGATTTGCTCTACTTTTTCCCCAGGGCATAATTGTCAGACTGACTTACCGTGTGCCTTTTAGCCTTTGTTCTGCCTCTCGCGCTGACATCAGGGAAGCAGTGATGTAGAATAAAGCAGGGGTGGGCTAGGTTAGTCCAGTGTTTGTGTCGTTGTGTGGTGTGCAGGGACACTCTGTGATACTCTAGTGAGCTGCTAAGCTTTTTTTGTAGGCTTTGTGTCATTTACTTAACGACCAATCTCATTAGCTGCCAGGGTACAATGGGCTGATGCATTTTCTATGTACATACTCTACACAGTGACCCTCAAGGTTGCCGAAGGTCTATTTAATCAGTCAGATGCTGAATATATTTGCAGTAAATCACTAAAAAAAACCCGAGACCACAGAGGTATCTCATGAGGCTTTAATGTTTCTTGGGAGCTTGCTGAAGGGAAGAGGAAGCAAAATTTAAACACAAACACTTAGGGGGAGAAAGGAATGGGACGGTCAGAAAGATTGCACTTATGACCTTTAATAATTGCAGTAACTTTGGAGACCCTATGTGTTCTTGCAGCTGATTGTCATTTCCTCCATCCAGTTCATGCTTCAGACTAATCACATTATTGTACTAAAATCCCTTTAAACAACAGCAAAACAACAAGATGAACAATCTTTCACAGGTTGGCAAAGGTGCATTTTCTCTCTCTTTTTCTTTCTTTCTGGGCAACCTCAGAGTTGGCACCCATGTATTTCTGCCCTCTCTTCAGTTACAAGGCATAAACCTTTTTAACTCCTATGAAAAATGAAATGCTGAAAAGCCCTCTGAATGACGACAGCTGTCCATAAGTATCAGGGAGAGTTCTATTGTCCAACTTGTCCCTGGATAAAATGAATACTTCACAGCAGAGGCTGTTCAGCTTGGCTAAAGAGTATGGGGAGAAGGGGAGGAGGTCACTGGAGATTTCGCACACTAATTTAATCTGGGAAAAGGACAGGCACTGCATCTCACTTGAACAGACTGGCGGCAATCTGGGCTCTCACAGAACTATCTCCTTTTGCCTGTGCTCTATTTATTCCTTATCTCTGTTTACCAACCGCTAGGTCCCTTTCATTCACACCACGAGGCCGTTCTCCTACTATCAGTCAGCAGCTGACACTGTGGAAGAGCCTCAAAGGCAAAAAAAGGGATCAAAACTAAACCAAAGCTGTATAAACAATACAGCAGTAGAAGTAAATGCATAAATCCTAATTCTTAACCCAACCCACAGGGTGCGAACAGAACCTTTATAGTAAATCCAACAAACCCACCACAGTGAGCTGTGGGCTACAGAGGAAACAACAGAAGCCAAGTATCATTCATGAAATCATCATCTCAGGCAGAAACACCCACAAATGCACACATTTTGCATACTCAACAAGGCATGTATTAGAATTGCTTTAGTGTCTAAACTTTATCACTGAAAGTATTCAGCATTTTCCTACCTATGCTTGCTTTCAAAGTAAGTACTTAAGAATTATTAGTAAAATGTTCAGAAGTCTCAAAGTTTATCAAAGTGTTTAAACAGATTTAAGAGATGATGGGGAGAAGGATAAACAAATTATGTGCCCTGAATTGCATTTTTTACTCTGTCTTTACTTTATTAGAACTCTTGTTTAAATTAGCATGTCCGACAAAGATAACTTTTAAAATGAAAATACTTAGAATGACATTAACTTTCTGTACTAGAGTTAAATCACCACCAGCAAAAAGTTACTTGATTGCAATGTATGACTCCTGTAAAACTTCTTTATATATTAGATATAGAAAGAGAAGGGAACAGAGAGTTCATAAAACAACTCCTCTTTTTGAGGACATTAACAGTGAGAAACAACTGTTTTCCTTTGTAGCTTTCAACTTCGGGATGGCATCTGACTTTTCAAAGAATAAGTAAATTTAATTTTTCATTTTGAATAATAGAGAAGATGTTTTGCTTTGAACTGAGACTGATAGTATTTCAAAATCTCTTTTAGAGTATCGCCTTTACACAGAATGAATTTAAATTATATTCCATCAGTTTTTCAAAGTTGGATGCATACAATGAAGTTCTCACACAAGAAAATGCAACATGAGTCCAAACTCACATTGAGAAAAAGAACTATGGTCTTGTAACTACAATTTTTTAGAATATAAAAATGAAAACAGTGGTTTTCATCTTTCAAAACATGTTAGATACATTTTCAGAATTGTTGGGAAAATAGTGACAAAAATATTGCTCATTATAAGAGATGGTCTATTATGCCAAATTTCTTCTCTGATTTCCACCTATATGCATTATGAGCAATGAAGTCTTTACTACTTGGATCCTTTTTTACAAATGAATTAATGAATTAAATTTATCCTTTCACCAGCTGCTAGGCAGCAGATGGAACCATTTCTGAAGCCTTGTTGAATTCTATCCATAAAACTCATTTCCTAGGATTAGCTGTCCAAAGTTTTTTTTAATGTTTATATACCGCTTGGGGTTTAAAATTTAGTAAGGCTAAACTTTCCATTGAATATTTCCCTCTCCACTCATCTCCCAGATATCATATTAAACAAACTTGAAAGAAATTCTATACTTCTTCCAGAACATGTCAGGTCACTTAAGGACAAGATTTCATTTCAAGAGCAAGCAGGTAAACCAAAGTGAGGGATTTGTTGTTTACATTGTCTTAGTGCCATAGAAACCATTTATCATGCAGCCAAACATTAATTCCAGCTGCAAAATTTGCAGGTCTCAGTCAATATTAGTTAGCAAAAGGACTTAGAAAAGATTATTATAGAACTTTGCCAGAACTAAAGTACCAAGCTCTTCACAGACAGAAACAAAACTAAAATTTCCCAATGCTACCCTTGTCAAAACTTCATAAACTGTGATAAGTTAATGTACTCTGTTCTCAAGTAACACTATGAAATTTGGGGTCACTCTGATTAATTAAATTATGTGTTTTAGCTCCTTCAGAGGAGCCTCACAATATTTTCTCAGTATGGACTTTTTGGTAACCAAAGTAAATGTCATTTCTAAATCAGTCGTTTGATGTTGAAAGCTTATAATGTTAACAGGGAACGATATAGCAAGTTGGCTAGGCATTTTAAAAAAAAAACCTCCTTATCTGAGAAAGGCAACCATGGACAGCTCCATGCATGTTCTCTCCACCCCCCTCCTTTAAATCTAAAATTTACCATAGACTTTTTGCATCTCTGAACTAGAAAGCGATGCAAACTTTTTTTCCTTTATTAACACCCGAATAAAATTATGAGAATTAACAATAAAATTGTAAAAAGGAACCTGTTTAAAAGTTCTTCTGAATAGTTGTTTAGCAAACAAGAACTTTTTAAATAAGTGTTTGGCTTCTCTGTACAGAAACTATTTCCACTAATTTAGCACAAGAAATCTATATTAATCTGACAATACAGTAAAACAAGAAGGCTACATAGTAATAATTGCCATCAGTAACAGAATATTTAGAAAGAGAAGGGAAAAGATTGGCACTCGTATCTTGCAGGCATGGGATTACTAACAACCGACTTGATTTTGTGGGATGGGGAAGGAGTTTTCAAAAAGTATGTAGGAAGGAGTAAGATATAAATTTAGAAACTTTCCATTCCAGGTATGACTTAATATTTGAAATCTGTACAAAAAAAGGCAATGTAAACATAATAAGAAAGCTTTGTACACAGAAGTTGTAAACATACTTAGTAACAACTCCATAGCACACAGACGATACAAAGATAAGAAATCAAAAGAGAGGCTACAGCTTGGTTTGTTCACAGAGAATTAGTTTTCAAACATTTCCTCCAAATAACTATAAGTTTGCATCTTTACAGGCAGCATTAGTGATGAAGTCCTGTATTCTTATTATCTATTAGATTAAAACTAAAATTCATACAAGCATTGCAGCTCAGAAACTTGTTATTTACATATGAGCAAAGCCAAACATCTAAGTGCTTTGTTAAAGACAAAAGAAAGTCGGAGAGGCAGGCAGAGAGAGGGAGAGAGAGGGGGGATTTGATCAAAGTACTTAGACTTCTAGCAGCATCAGAAAAAACACTGTAAGTCTTTTTCTTTCTCCCTTAATTTCTATGACTGTCACACAACTTTCAGAAGCATTCACTAACTCAAAAGATTGCAGTTATAACTAAAACATCCCTTGTTTTGAGAATTTTTTTTGCAAAAAAACAGTTTTCATGGTATTAACATTTATATATTAATCTTGACTGAATCGCTGTAATACAGGAAATGATATCATCATTAAAACATTTACATTAACTCTGTCAGTATTCATTTCCCCATATCCTAAGAATACATTTTGTTTTTCAACTATATAAAAAAATTACAGAATCATTATACATCAAATCATTGTTACATATGTATTACTTTTGATAATATTTTTATTACAGTAGCAGTTTTCTAAGTTTCAAGGAGGGAAGGATGAGAGAAGATTATTTAAAAAGAAAACGCCACAGAGCTTGAATTGCACTGTTTTAAACTGTACATGAACAAAAGCTTTACTGAAGCAAATTAAATTCAATTATGCTAAGACATTTTATCCTGAAATCATTCTCAAAGCATTGTAACATACATACATATAAGCATACATTTAAAAAAAAAACCTGAGGCCCAAAATAGCATTTTGCATGACAAAACATATAACTGAAGAAGAATCATCATCAACATAATTGAAATCACAAATAAAAGTTTATCTATACAAATCTCTATCTTTTTTTTCCAGATGCAAATATTAATCTTTCATTCCAAACATCCAGAAACTAAATTTCTCACTTTTTACGAGAACATGCAAAGCTATAAAAGATAATGGTTAAAAGTACACACTGCTTAAACATCAAAGTGTTATGTACACGGTGGGGAAAAGAAAAAGTTGCTTTTATTCTTTTAGTTTAAAAAAAACTTACTTTCTTTTGCTTGCCCAAACTTATATGTTTCTCGTCCCTTGTGTGCTGAACTGTGCACTAAAGCTGTGCCTTTGAAAGGTAGTTCCCATGATATGACATCTAGTGCCTTTGACTGCCTAGAGATAAGCACCTGCGTTTGTGTCCCCTCTTTACGTCACACCTCCCTATTCAGACCTTCTCAATATGATTCACATTTGCACATCAACAGCCTCATGCGCATACACAGATTTTTTTTCGGCTCTGGGCCCAAAACTTTCACTTTAATTTTCATCACATGATTGCTGTGGCATATGTCCTTCCAAACCTCCCATATATCAGTCATCATGCAAATGAGATGGAATATCACTCCTCTGCAGCAGATGGCCAGGGATGATAACAATGGCTCAACAGAGGAGATTCAATGTCCCTGACTTTATCGCCACGGCAACAACAACCTAAAATATATGTAATGGAAGTGGTGCTTATTAATTTTGCAGGCTCGAGTGTTCTGATTTTGTGAGTGAATGGGCTGAGTTAAAAAGGGGGCTGTGTCCTCCTGCTTCTAGAAGACTATCTATAAAAGCCAGGGACCTGGAAATTATTTTCAGTGACTAAGAAGGCAACAGCCTAGCAATTATTTGAGTAATTAGGTGTAATTCCTCCCTGTAGGCCTTGTACCCTCCTGTGCTTGCTTCACAGAAGCTCACGAATTAGACAGGCACAGATACTGAAAAGAAAAGTGCCTCAAGATATAGCAAGAGAGCTCGCAGGAACTAAGCCTCAGTGATATGTCACTTGGCCTCCACCAGACTTGGTAAACACAACCCCCAAGCCAAAAGTAAATAGAGGTCCCACTCCTCCGCCATGGGCCAATTAAAATGACAAAAGGAGCCACACTTCTGGGTGGGACCGGGGGACGCGTCAGTGTGACTTGCACACATAATCGCCTCTTAGTCCCATCTTGCAAAGACTGCATTTCCAGTATGATCTGTCACTATGGAACACCAGCACAAATCTTGCTCTAGGTCACAAATTTCCCCGTTGGGAACTTTGTCTTCCTTAAGTGTTTTCGTTGTTTGTTTGCTTATGTTTGTTATATGGCAAAGTGGATTTGAGCATCTGTATCAGAAACTCTCACTTGGGTGTATATAAAATAATAATCGGTTTTACTCAGGCAAAAAAAAGGAAGGGGAGGGGGCAGAGTAAATGCAATGCAGAACCAATTGAAAAGAGGCATCCCAAACTTGAGAAGTACAAAGTGAAACCTTTTCTTCAACATTGCAACCAAGTACAGAATCACTCAAAATAAATGCTCTTAAAAAGTAAAGAGGATTTTTAAAAACAGTTCTGGGATTTGGTCCATTCTAATACTAAGTCCAACATACCTATTAACACAAAATATACATGAGACCAACACCACTCATTCTTTCGGTCATGGAGTACTATCTGCTTGCAGTAGTAGTTTTTGTACTGAAAGAGTAGTAAAAGGCACCTTCTCAACATTGTGAGGCCTAGTTGCTAACTGTGCCTTTTAAGTCTAGTTAGTTGTACTTACAAAATCTGATGGAGGCCATATTAAAGGAGGGGGCATATTCCATAATGTGCAATAGAAACCCTTTACCTTTCTCGTGATTGTGTGCTTCAAGTAGCAAAGCCAAAGCCATTCCAGTAGAAACAACAATCAAAATAATAACACCACAATCCATCCTCTCAGTGCCCATGACAATATCTTACCATCTGCTAATCAGAATGCAATCCCATTGATCATCAGGGATAGCTGATGCTCTTCATGGGAGTATAGTAGTGAATTGATTTTAGTCCAAACTTTAAAGTAGCCATCTAAAGCAATATGCCTTATTACTTCCAAGTTTGCAGTGAAACTCAGAATGGATTTCTCACCATGATGGCTTGGAAGCCTCAGGCACCACTGTTCTTGACAGTCCCCACCCTACATGATACTCATCCATTGAAGGTACTAATACTAATATACCCAACAATTTATGAATAAACCTACTCTAACCCTCCACACACTAAGCACAATCAGCCAGAAACATGCCAAATAAGCACCCTACTCCAATGCAGCCCCTCAAGACAGAAGGAGCAAAGCCCAAGAACTCACGCCAGGGCTCCATCAAAGTCCTTCGATAAGGTCCCCCATGACATCCTGGCAAACAAACTAGTCAAATGTGGGCTAGGCAAAACTATGGTTAGGTGGATATGTAATTGGTTAAGCAAATAAACCCAAAGGGTGCTCACCAAAGCTTCCTCTTCATCCCAGAAAGAAGTGATGAGTGGAATGCTTTGGGGTTCTGTCCTGGACCCAGTTCTGTTAAACATCTTTATTACTGGCTCAGATGAATGGTTAGAACTTAGAAGGCATTATCATCAAGTTTACAGATGACTCCAAATTGGGAGGGATAGCAGTACTCAAGAAGACAGGAGGAAAATTCAAAATGATCTTAACAGATTAGAGAGATGGGCCAAAACTAACAAAATGAAGTTCAACAGGGACAAATGCAAGACACCCCACTCCAGAAAAAATGAAATGCAAAGATTCAGAATGGGGGATGCCTGGCTCAATAGCAGTTCGTGTGAAAAAGATCTTGGAGTCCTCCTGGACAACAAGTTAAACATGTGCCAACAATGTTATGTAGCAACTAAAAAAGCCAATGGGACTTTGGCCTGCATAAATAGGAATATAGTGTCTAGATTCAAGGAAGTCGTGCTATCCTTCTGTTCTGCCTTGGTCAGACCACACCTGGAATACTGTGTCCAATTCTGGGCATCACAATTGAAGGGAGATGTTGACAAGCTGGAATGTGTCCAGAGGAGGGTAACTGAAATGATTAAGGGTCTGGAGAACAAGCCCTGTGAGGAGTGGCTTAAAGAGCTGAGCATGTTTATCCTGCAGAAGAGAAGGCTGAGAGGAGACATGATGGCCATGTAAAAATATGTGAGGGGAAGTCATATGGAGGAGGGAGCAGGCTTGTTTTCTGCTGCCCTGTAGACTGGGATGTGGAACAATGGATTCAAACTACAGGAAAGGAGGTTCCACCTGTACATTAGGAGGAACTTCCTAACTGTGAGAGCTGTTCAGCAGTGGAACTCTCTGTCCCAGAGTGTTGTGGAGGCTCCTTCTTTGGAGGCTTTTAAATGGAGGCTGGATGGCCATCTGTTGGGGGTGCACTGAATGCAATTTTCCTGCTTCTTGGCAGGGGGTTGGACTGGATGGTCCATGAGTTTTTTTTCCATCTTTGTGATTATATGATTTCCGAACCAAAGGAATGTTATTCACTTAAGGCTGAGCCTATAGTTCTGACTAAAAGTTGTAGGCAGCAATGACAGAGCTACAATGTTTATCATTCATTCCTGCAGGAGAGAAAAATAATTTAATGAGTTCTTCCTTTATCATGGTAATGTATCGTCACTGTTCCAGACATCCCTGAATTAGCTGTGTTGTGACTATTAGAAAGGATTGGGCAACTAAGGATCATTACCCTACCATGCTCTATTAGTTGATACCCCATCATAACAACAACATTGTCAGCTGGTATGACAATCCTCAACAGCCCTCTGCACAGTTCTCAGCCTTCATATAGCCATGTCGGGGAGGCAGGAAGTGGAGGATCATAGCCACAATGACATTTTTTACACAGTGCAGAGTATAAATATCACCATCATCCACATACAGTTAATGTATTTTTCCAATAATTTTCCAACAGTGACTAACACAGAGATGCTGTATTCATGAGGCAACAAGATCCAAACTCTCATGCTCACCACAAATAGCACGACTTCAAGAGATCACTTCCACTTGTAGGTACATGAAATGTTTGTATCAATTCCCAAATCACCAATATTAAGTATGCATACAGTATGGCTAAGGCATTATGTTCATGCCAAACAGAAGAAATATGAATATGGACTGGAATGTGAACAGATATCAGATACATCTACATTGTAACATTAATGCTGCCATGGCTCAATGCTATGGAATAATGAAAGTTGTGGTTTTGCAAGCCCTTTAGCCTTCTTTGCCAAATAGTATGGGCACCTCACCAAACTACAGCTCCCAGGATTCCATGGCACTAGGCAAGGTGTCAAGACCCAGAAGCCTCAAGAACGCCAAACACAATATAAAAGGCCCAAACACAGGTTTATTAAACACAAAAAAAGACTTAGAGACACTTGCTTCAGTGTCTCTAGCACAAACTGAAAGTCTATAGCAACCGCTAAGTAAAAAACCCAATTTAAATATAATCCGGATTATCCCGGAGTATGATCTGGGATACTCCGGGATTGTAATCTGCTTGTAATTCAAAATGTCCAAAAGGCACAGGAAAACAAGGTGGGAGCAAGCAAAATCAGAGTCCATAAGCAGTCCATAGTCCAGGCACGTCCAAGGTAAGAAGAAGCAGTCCAAAAAGCGTAGTCGTTGTCAAAACATGGTCCGGAGTCAAAAGGGAGAGTTGAAGTCAGCACTTATGGAGTATCAGCGAGAAGTCACGGAAACACGAAGATCTGTAGTCCAAGGACCCAAGCTTGAGAATAATGGCAGTAACAACGATTCACACCCGAAAAAAACACTTTGCCTTCTGCAAAGACCCATTGAAACCAAACCAACTTATATCCTATAACTCCTCATCAGAGGATGAACTGTTCCCCACCCTATCATCACTTTCAGCTGCCCCATTCCCTGCAGCTGAGCACTGCCTCCCATCTCTCCACCTTTGCCAGCGTCTGTCAAGACTTAGGTCCTCCCAAGTGTTCCCAGATTGCCACTCTTCTGCAAACCCCTCAAAGTCATCACTGGAGGTAGGCTGGAGCGCTAAGTATATCACTTACACGCTTCCTTTGGATCTCCTCATCAGATTCTTGTTCACGAGTAGCCCGCTTAACTCCCCTGCTTTCCTCACCTTCCCCCATTTCACAGTCAGAGAAACCCTCGAAGGATTCGGAAACAGTTGGAGCCATGAATAATGTCTCTAATCTGCTTTCACTGCTGCTCCTCCTCCAACACCTGCGCAGCCCTCTTCTCCCTTCTACCGGTAGTAGTAACGTTACTATCATGCTGTACTACAACACAAGGTCTGTTAAAGTGGTGGCAAACTCTTACTACTTACTAGAAAAAGATGACCATTCTCTTTCATGAAGGGTGTGAATAGACCACTAGGCAAGGTCTGTTAAAGTGGTGGCAAACTCTTATTATTTCTACAGTGTAGAGCAAGCCATATAAGAAGAACCAGTATATAGTAACATATTCTGAACACATTCTAATGAACCTACTTACCAGAAAAAGATGATCATTCTCTTTCATGAAAGGTGTGAATTTGGACCAATATTTTCCCCTTGGGTTGACTCACAGGTAAATAGTTGACTATCAATGCCCTCCCCTATTTAGCATGGGTGTAAAATCTTGTATCCACAGTGTCTGTGGACTTTAGCATCATTGTTATGTGCTAATTCAGTGTTTCTCAACCTGGTGGTCGGGACCCCTGGGAGGGTCACGAGGGGGTGTCAGAGGGGTCCCCGAAGACCATCAGAATATACAATATTTTCTGTTGGTCATGGGGGTTCTGTGTGGGAAGTTTGGCCTAATTCTATTATTGGTGGGGTTCAGAATGCTCTTTGATTGTAGGTGAACTATAAATCACAGTAACTACAACTCCCAAATGTCAAGGTCTATTTTCTCCAAACTCCACCAGAGTCCACATTTGGACATATTGAGTGTTTGTACCAAGTTTGGTCCAGATTGATCATTGTTTGAGTCCACAGTGCTCCCTGGATTTAGGTGAACTACAACTCCCAAACTCAAGGTCAATGCCCACCAATGCATTTTCTGTTGGTCATGGGAGTTGTGTGTGGCCAGGTCTGATTCAATTCCATCATTGGTTGAGTTCAGAAAGCTCTTTGATTGTAGGCGAACTATAAATCCCAGCAACTACAACTCCCAAATGACAATATCAATCTCTTCCAACCCCACCAGTATTCAAATTTGGGAGTATTGGATATTTGTGCCAAATTTGGTCCAGTGAATGAAAATCCATTCTGCATATCAGATATTTACATTACAATTCATAACAGTAGCGAAATTACAGTTATGAAGTAGCAACAAAAATAATATTATGGTTGGTGGTCACCACAACATAAGGAATTGTATTAAAGGGTTGCGGCATTAGGAAGGTTGAGAAGCACTGTGCTAATTAGAAGAATGTAGCCAAATGATAATTTCCAGTTATCCCACACCCTCCATCCAATCACTACATGGCCATGTCGAGGAGAAGAAAATTTGTAAGTGTATCCTATCAATTTGTAATAGTCTTCAGTCTCAGTTTTTAAAACTTGATTTATAAAGAGAGAACAAAGGGCTTGAGGATTTGCTACACTGGAGTTTCCTAACAGTGTTTACTCTATGTGTTTGGATACTCTTTATACCCCTAAAAAGGTGGGGGAAGGCAGAATCATGAGAGAGTGAACAAAACTGGAAGATTTAGAGTGATGATGACATTATTTTTAAAGCAATAAAAGGAAGTTATAGGTCAGCAGAACTTACTGGTCAGCATCCAGTGTGCCCAAAGTTTGTTTCCCTTTTTGTTTGTATTTGATGCTGCCACTTCAAGCATCAAGAGCTTTTTCCTTGCCAATACCATCCTGAATATAATTTATTTCATCTGATTTCATAAGATAAGCAAGCTGCAACTGGTTTCTGCTTGAATAGGACACTGCCACTAAATACCAGAGATCTATGGTAGGAGCTAGGAAAGAATCATTCCCAAAAGCTGGACAGACATGGCTAGTCAGAAATGAAAATACTTGTCTAGATGTCTTAATGTTCTGATCTAGCATAAATAATTTCCTATGGCTAGAAACCTTTTTTCTAAAGCCACAAAGCAGTGAGATGAGGTAGTTAAAATATGCTATCAATTTCTCAAATGCTTTTCTTCAAGGGGCAGCATCCACCACCTGTTCTCACCTGTCTCCATTTTGTTATGTCAACAAAGTACACCAATGAGATGCTGGTCTTGATCCCCATGTCTCTGCATTTCAGTGAGCCTCTTAGCAATTTTGCAATGGAGATTATTTTTAAGAGTGTCATACCAATTAAGCACACTATCCTCCTTTTCCTTCATTTTTAATTCTGCCACTACAAGCTGTAGTATGGATGGAACTCCTCTAAGGATAGTATGCATGTGGTTTCCATGCATGTGGTATCCATGTTTCTCCTCACAGTTTCTTCTCAGTATCATGCTACAACTTGATGTAGACGCATATGTATCACCAAGCAATTTTGCATCCACTAGAACATGACCAGGCCCTTCCCCCCACCTGCTCTTCACACTTCTCCTGCAAAACTCTGATCCATGGAGTCTCCTAGCTTTAAAGAGCAATTCTGAGGAGATGCTGGCAATTGCATTCAGAGAAGGTGGAAGAGGGACACGAGAATAAAGCTGATGCTGTTATATTAAAACACAGTATCACCATTAATTAGTAATTAGAAACCCTGACTGTCCCTTTTTTTAGTTCCACTTATGGAAGTGTCTCCACATCAATCAAATGGCACAATTCAGTACCATTCGTAATATTCTGCCAGAGTTATCATGGCACAAAAAACTCTAGTGCTCCATGGTAGTCAGATTCACCCCTCTCCATCCCACTGTGTTTTGGGGGTGATGGGGGGGGGGGGAAGGGACACGACAATGACTCACTAGTTAAAATCAACTAAATTAACAATTACTTTAGACATATTCTAACAAAAAGAGCCAGCTTAATTAAATTTAACTAAAGTAATTGACTTAAGTTGGAATTCTAGCATTAATTTCATTCACAAATAAGTTATTAAGTTATTAATTAATTAAATGAGATAGAGGATTAAAGAGCTAATAAATTTTACAAGTCCCTGTAGGTCCTTCATCCAAAGCCTACTTCCCCTGAATTGTGAAAAACTATTACTTCTTCTTTTGTTCTCTTCTGCTTATTTCACAAGGCTGGGAAACTACATTGAGGACATATATTTGAAACCACTTCTTTTAGTTCACAATGAAAATATGATCGTTTAGTTAATTCCAGGATTAAAAGCGTAGAAATCAACAAGCAGGAAGAGCATAGTGAAAGAGTTTGCATCCAGATGAACCTCCTCTACTCTACAATTCTTCAAAGTGTCCCATCTATTCCCAAAAACTTTGCTGAGACTATAGAGGAATTTTTTTTTTTTAAAAAAAAAGCTAAAGAAGGAGCTGAAAGAAAAGGTGACATTATAAAGGAGGGAGAAAAAGTAAGCAAGAGAAAAAGTTTGATAAATGGGGTTTTCAAACATTTATGCAGCTGCTTCTTTTTCTCCAAAATGATCATTTCAAGAACATTAATGATTAAATAAACACTTTACCTCTTTTTGCTGTTATTATTGTTATTTGCCTTCAGGTCATTTCTGACCTATAGCAACTCTAAAGCAGGTTGTTTTTTTTTAAAAAAAAATTGTTTAGAAGAGTTTTGACAACCTCTGAGGCTGAGATAATGTGATTTGTGCAGGTCCACCCGTGGGTTTCAGGACCAAGTGAGTATTTGAATCCTGCTCTCCAGAGTCATAGCCCAATTCTCAAACCACTCCTTTTAATTTCTCATTCTGTGGAAATATAATGGGTGAAGCTTGAAGGTTCTTATCACAAGAATAAAGCTGATACAGATATGTTAAAATAAAGTATCACCATTAATTAGTAGGTCTCAAACTTTAAACTCAACCTCCTCTCACCATCGCTGAAATGGCTCACTCAAATTTCTTTATGTGCAAAAAACAGTCAGCTGGGGTTTCATAAATACAGGCAGTTGGCAAACAATTTGTAAGGCAAATTGCCAGTTTCAGAAAGATAAAGAAGTCCTGCCATTTTAATTTAAATACTCAGCCAGCTCCATGGTGCAATGGGTTGAACATATACATGGATAACCTATAGGTTTTTCAGATTCAAGTCCTGCTGGGAGAATAACAATGCTCTTTCATAGGTGGGCATGAGGACAATATAAGCAATATACTGTTGTATGATGTGGCAAGAGTAGATTTTATGTAATTGGGGTAGGCAGAAGGGGAGGAAAAATGATAACCACTGTAAATAAGCTTACAAAGTCCAACACTGTTAACCATGCAGTAGTTCAATAGAAAATAGTAGAGAGAGAAATTCAAGTACTGCAATTGCAGCAACACTACAAGGCAAAACTCAGTCTGTGCTGCATAGATGGTAACTGGGTCTGGAAATTTAAACTATATCTGATGTACCAACTCCATAGCCACATAGGACCTTATCAAACACAGTCTTCTCACCCTTTCCCCACTTTGCTGAAATGGAGTCCCACAAAGCCCATCATATGAAGCAGGACAACTTCTAGTGGGACTTTGTGGGACTCCATTTCGGCAACGTGGAGAAACTGAGCCCAGAGTGGCTTTGGAGGAGTTGAGTGTCACCCGACTCCTTGTTGAGGGACATGATGAGGAAGTGGGGGAAAGGGCAAGAAGCCACTTGGGATGGGAAGCCATCCTAGAAGACAGGGAAAGACAGTAAGGAATGAAGGAGGATGGTTCCCTCCACTTTCCACCTGCCCGCCTGGTAAGGTTCTAAGTTTCAAATATATGTCCTCAATGTAGTTTCCCAGCCTTGTAGAAAGCAAAGAGATTTACAATGGGGGTACTATAATCATCCAGAAGGTTTCTACTGCTTTCCTGCTTCTCACCTTTGTACAGATACAGCTACATATACCAGGGCTTGATAGTCCATCATGTGGATGGTTCATGGACCAACAAGTGTCTTCAGCTAAGTGATGGATTTACTGTTGTGCTTAGGTGTGCTTAAGCACAGGGCCCCATTGGCTGGAGGGGGGGGGGGGGCATTTTCCTGCCAAAAACAATTATGATGGATTTCGTTTATGTGCTTCTATTATGAATTTCAAGGCATTCTGTTTCGGAGTGATTCCACACATAATGATAAACATGATAGTCTGTGAGAGTGTGCAACCAATACCAGGCCTACCTCCTTCAGGGCCCAAGGAAGGGGGTCTCATAACTATTACAGGGCTTCATTTGTCTTAAATCCGGCACTGTTCCAGCCAATTAATTGGCTGATAGGTGCCTTCTGAACTCATTATTTTGCCCAGCCCCTTTCTTTCCAACTAACCACATTTCTTCTAAGTTCAGACTGATTGCAAGTTCCTAAAAGGCAAACTAGGGGATATGGTATATGAAGGATCACATCTGTATTGTGTGGTTATCGCTGTTGTTAAAAAGAATAAAGCAGCTGGCAAAAAGGGGAGTTTGATCCCCACACTTTTGATCCACATCAACATCATCTCCCCTTTTCTTAACAAAAAACAATGTCACTACTCCACTTTATGGCCATATATCATAGAAGATAAACTACCACTTTGGCTGATGACAACTTCCTTTCTTTTTTTTTTGTTTTTTTTTTAGCAAAGAGCACTTTGAGTGGGAACCAACTTTTACCAGGGCAATGGTATGTGGTTAACCAGGACAAAGACATGGTGGGAGGATTTTCTGCCTCAGATGCCAAGTTTATTGTGATGCTTTAGGTATTATGTACATGGCTGGTTGACTAGGTGATGTTACATGTTGCTTTGCCTAAAGCAATAAAATATTCTTGGGCCAGCCTGGTCTGGGAGTGAAGACTACACTAGCTTTCAAGTGCACATTTTCCATTTTATTCAGTAGCCTTTCAGAGTGAGCAACAAAAGCTATTTTTGACTCCAAATCCACAAAACACAATGTTGGACTGATTCAGGGTCCATAAAATTTCAGCAGAGAGATTCTTACCATTTGACTTATCCCTAGACCCATACAGATCTCTGAAATATAAATTTCTTAGAAGTCACATAAATTGTTAATCATATTTAATCCTAAGGAGCTAGATCCCACAAGCAAAAAGTAACTGAAACACAGCTTGTTTAGGAAGAACATAAGATGCTGTCTTACACCAAGACCAGCTATATCCTGGGGCTTCATAAGTATGTTTTAAAAGAAGAATTCAACCAAGAGGCTCAGACAAAAGTACTACCTGAAGGAGTGAGTGGTTTTTTAAAAAAGTGTGTGTGTGTGGGGGGGGGGGGGAGTTCCAAACTTAATTTTCATCCATGCTACTAAAATGTCTTATTCTAACTAATCATGTTAATGAAGTAACTGCTACCATGTTTATTGAATGGGTTCACAGTAATGATTGATTTATAGAAAAGCAGTTAAATATATGTTTAATGGGGAAGGAAGATTTCCATCAAGGTAATTCAAGTAAATACAAATGGAGGGAAGCTCATTGTTAGCTTTTCTAGCAGAAGGAGTTTCTAGAAAATAGTAGAATTTTTATTGCTCCTCATTCCTTCCATATAGGTGCATTTCATCACATTCACAGATGATGACCAATATTGTAAAAGGAGAGTATTTCATATATTAAAACTCCTCTTTCCCTTCTTCCTCCATTATCCACAGCCATTAAGAGCAGATTTTGAGGATGTGAATGAGATGGTTGGATGGGAGGAGATGAAAGGAACCGTTTCTTCCCAGTTGTGCTGAATTATATCCATAATTGCTGGAACAAATTAAACCAGATTAATACTACTGCTAATGATAATGACAACAGCAGCAGAAGCAGCAGAAGCAGCAGCAACTACTACTACACATCTTACTTAGGTGATCCCTCATTGTCCGAGTAAGATTGTTCTCCAAGTGTGGTGTCCTGGCAGTGGATACATAGGTGACTGTGGAGCCCTATTCTTGACCTGCAGGTTCTCCCACTGTGAGGGCATCAGTTTACCAGGTGGAAGGCTTGACATGCCTTCCTCTTGGCACGTTTGCTTGACATGCCTTCCTCTTGGCACGTTTGTCTCTTTCACCCTCCATTTGTGCCTCTTTGAATTCTACAGCACTGCTGGTCACAGCTGACCTCCAGCTAGAGCACTCAAGGGCCAGGGCTTCCCAGTTCTCAGTGTCTATGCCACAGTTTTTAAGGCTGGCTTTAAGCCCATCTTTAAATCTCTTTTAAATCTCCTGTCCTCCAACGTTCCGTTTTTCATTCTTGAGTTCAGAGTACAGCAACTGCTTTAGGAGACAGTGATTGGGCATTCAGACAACGTGGCCAGTCCAGCGGAAATCAGATTTATTACCAACATATGTAGCTCTTCTTCCTAATTGATTGAGAATGTTGATAAATAAATTACATTTAATATAATCAAAACAACTATAGTGGAACCTCAACTCAAGAGCATCCCAATTTAAGAGTTTTTGAGTTAAGAGCGATAATTCAACCTGGGTTTCACTTTGACATGCAAGCAGTGTTTTGAGTTAAGTGCTAGCACCAGAGGGAGCACTAGCATGAGAGTACAGGACTTTAGGGCTATAAGGGAGCAGCCTCCATGCCTCATGCCTCATGATGTTGTCCCCTTTGGGAAAGTGCTGTCTGCTTTGCTCTTATCCACTTGGAGGAAAATTGGGCTAGTTGATTTTGTGTGGTTTTTATTTCTGGTATGTTTGACTTCATGAAGAGAGAGAGGAGGAGAGAGAAAGAGAGGGAGGCTGGAATGAGTACAGTATGAAGAAAATGACATTTCTGCCTTTTCACTTTGTGCTTTGTGCTTCCTTGCCACAACTTTGTGCATGTGCCATTATAAAGTTGATCTTTCTTTTTTATTTTTCCATTTCTAATTGTTATTTACAAAGTACATTTTCTTATTTAAAAACACGTAACAAAAAATGAGAGGGGGGGAATCGGGGCCAGAATGGATTAATAGCATTTCAATTAGGATATCTGCTTTGAGATAAGATCAGTTTGAGTTAAGAGCTCAGTCATGAAATGAACTAAACTCTTAACTCAAGGTATCACTGTACAACAAAGAGACAGAGATGAAACTGAGAGAAAGATTATAGGAAGCGGAAACAGTAAAATTGTCGGATAGAATAGTAACTCCTGGATGTTTTGGTTTTACAATTTCTTAGCTCAATGGACTGTAATGACTGTGATTAGGTCAAGTCCTACTTACATCCATAAAACCATTGATTTGATTAAAGGTAACAGCTGTTGAATGTAGTGGGCTGATGGTACTCATGGTGAACCTGCACTTAGACTATTCTTTTCAGGCAGTGTGAGAGACTTGAACCTCTGAGCATTTTCTTTGGAAAACGTTTATGAATCCAAAATAGGAAGCCAGACTAGTGTTAAGGTTTGAATGTTGTATTTTGATTCTGGACAACAGGGTTTGAGTTTCTGCTCAGTCATGAAACCCCCTTAGTGGCCTTGAGCAAATCACACTCTCTCATCTTCAGAGGAAGCCAATGGCAACCCCCCTCCCCCCCCTCAGAAAAAATCCTGCCAAGAAATGCCTGTGACAGATTTGCCTAAGGATCACCATAGGTCAGAAATGACTTGAAAGCACACAACAACAACAAAAAATAATAATGTTGGAATCCATTTTGTAATTATAAAACAAGGTATGAGACCTAGAACAGACACAAAAGGGAGCAAGCTAGAAACGTACTCCAAAAGTGATGACACAAATGAGATGTGATGTAGGAATATAAAAATAACATATGTTACCCATAAAATTAATTTGGATCATTGGGAATGACTTGAAAACACACAACAACAACAAAAGATAATAATGTTGGGATCCATTTTGTAATTATAAAACAAGGTATGAGACCTAGAACAGACACAAAAGGGAGCAAGCTAGAAACGTACTCCAAAAGTGATGACACAAATGAGATGTGATGTAGGAATATAACAATAACATATGTTACCCATAAAATTAATTTGGATCATTGGGAATCATCCTACCCATCCTATTGCCTGCCTAGTCCCCCTCTCACCTGAACAGATTGCCATAGGTTGCATTCCTTCATTACACTATATCAAATAGTTTTTAAGTTTTAGCCAGTACATAACTATTTTCTAAAGTTTCTTTTTTATTATTTTGGGCCATGTCTTATTCTTGCATAAGAGTAGGATGTCAATCAATAACATAACACTGATTTTCATTTGATATTTCATTCATATAATTTTTCTCATGTATAAGGTCACTGTAAGTCAAAGCTGACTTGATGTCAATAATTCACACCTAAGCATTGTAATAAATTATGTGTATTAGATAAGGGCTCCCCTGATGGCACAGTGGGTTAAACTGTTGAGCTGCTTAACTTGCTGACTGAAAGGTTGGTTGTTTGAATCTGGGGGGGGGGGGGGCAGCTTCTGCCAACTTAGCAGTTCAAAAACATACACATGTGAGTTAGGTACGGCTTCTGCGGGAAGGTAACGGTGCTCCATGTAATCATGCTGGCCAGATGACCTTGGAGGTGTCTACAGACAAAAAAAATACAGACAACGCTGGCTCTACCACTTAGAAATTGAGATGAGCACCCACCCCACAGAGTCAGACATACTAGAATTAATGTCAGGGGAAAACTTTGTATAATAAGGGAAACATATGTACCGATCAAAATATTCAGTTCAATATAAAAGAACATTTTAAAATGAAACATAAATGGGATTACTCTGGCAAGATATGGGGAAATGTTTATATGGATTGCATGTATGCTCTGGTACATTCCATTCAGAAAACACAGTTTTAGGATCTAATCTACAATAACTGTTGGTTTAAGATCTAGTGAGTTGGTTGGACAGCTCACTGCCTTTTTTGCAATCTCTTCCTGCTTCTTGCTCTTTGCTTTGTTGGACAGCTCCCATGCCTCATCAGTAGAGAATAGATGGCATGTCTTACAGTTCCAGAATTATACGATGGATAAGGAAGAGGATGAATCATTCCAAAATGCACATTCTAGCAAACAGCATCCACAATAAGATTATTATATGATGCATGTTTGAGTTAAACACCCACTTTTCCATGCATGCAAGAATTATACAGCATTTATTTATTTACATATTACTTTTGAATTTCTCAAGGTGGGATTCAAGGCTGCTTTTGATGATTTAAAAAGAAGCCAAATTAAGCATTAGTCTATAAGAATTTTTAAAAGAACTAAACAATATTATCTGATTAAAAACAGTTGGGAATTCTAAAACATACTTAAAATATATTTTCCATTAAACAATTGCAATTGCAGCAAACCACTTTCAAGTTGTCTGCCCCATGAATTTCTAGGTTTTTCTTAGGCAAGGAATACTAAATGTTGATTTTGTCAGTTCCTTCCCCTTAAATATATCCTACAGCAACCTCTGAAAGTAATTAGTCTAAGAGGAAGCCCTCCCATGGAAATCTTAAAGCAGTCAGGAACCTAGCCACAGCACTTTGGAGCTTCTGAAGACTCCAGATTCCAATTGCAGGTTCCAATGGCAGTCCCACATAGAACACATCACAACAGTTCAAACAGAGTGTAATAATTTAAACGGTGTGTAATCAAGCCATATGTTACCATAACCAGATCTGACATCTCAAGGAACAGGTGCATCTGCTACACTAGTTTTAACTGTAGAAATGAATTCATGTCCAGAATCCTGGGCATCCTGGTTCAGATCTGAGTTCAGGAGTGCACCCAAGCTGCAAACTTGAGATTGGGAGAGGTGGGGGGGGGGGGAATATAACTTAATCTATATATCTATTATTTTTCCAGCAATATAAGTATTGTAGTCACTGGCTGTGCCCATTCTCAGCCAATCAGAGCATGGATACAACCAGGATTTTTATTGGCTGAGAAATAAACAGAGAAAAAACTTCAACTCCCATCATGCTTTGAGAGGAACTCAGAGGTTTTTCAATGCCCACTCCAAGCAAGTGCTCCTGGGAAAGCGAGTTCCCAGCAGGGCCCTCTCTGGAGGAAGAGCCTAGGAATCTTTCCAAAAGAAATGGATGGATACTGCTTCTGCTAGGGAGGGAGAAAAGACACTGCAATAATCTCATCTTCTCCAGGAGCCCTGCAGCAGATACCTGCCTCAAATGTATTGCAGGCTTAACTCTTTCCTCTCCAAGAGCCAATAAAATCCAGCTACCTTAATCCATTTTGCTGGGCTTTGTGGCTCCCTCCTCCGTGTTCTGTTTTTGGAAATATAAAAAAATGAACCACTGAATATTGCAAATCATTTTCGTTCAAACTGATTCGGGCCCAAGCCTAATAGACAGGAGATAAATCAAACAGAATCAAATCAAATTAAAAAATAAGTCCAATTTAAAAATGTATTCATACAGGATTAATTAAAACTCCCAACAAACTTATCCTTTCAATCCAGTTTATTACATATTCATCCTTGCTCAAAGGAGTTCAAAACAGTAAGCATACATATATTTTTACTTTTATATACCCTTCGGAAATATATTACGGTCCATCGTTTTTTAAAATATGCAGTGACAGGATTAAGATAGATTCTATGCTTAACGTATATTTAAAAGTGGCCCTCCTGTCAATAGTAAAAGATAATTTATCACAGTACATTATTTTCCTCACCTCTTCCATTTCCATATAGCTGTGCTTTGTTTTGGAACAGGCCACTTAAGAGTATACTTAGTGAAACATGTGCCACTGAGGAAATTCCATCACTGGAGAAAATGTATTGCCTGTTGTGAATACATTTTGCATTTATTACCTGTTTTACTCTTCAGACTCATTTTATGTGCAGTGCAGGAAGTTTTCATGAACTTTTAAATGGCAAGTTTCTTTTGGAAGCATATAAACTGGAAAATTGCATCTGATGTGTTTGTAGTAAATTTCTTACTACACATTGTAGGCAATATATGGGTTGTTTTTTTTTAAAAAAAACCAACAACAAACAAACAGTAACAATAACAGACAATTCCAGATTCACAGCAGTATTCATCCAATGCTTCAGAATCCAAATGGCTGTATTTAGCCCTTTTCACATATGCTTCTGAGACGGGCTAGGCAAGCCAGTTTCGGCACCTTACCACCTTGCCAATGGGTGTGATTCAATGTACATTACAAAGCAGCTTTAGACAAAGAGCAGACAAATTGCCCATTTTTTTCATTGTCCCTCATCAATGACCAGACGACACAACGTAGGGAGAGAGCCATCTTTCCACTTTGCACAGCACAACGGCAGGAATATATTAAAAGTTGTGCAGGGGGGGGGGGGGGGAGTTAAAGCTTTGCATTCTCTTGGAACCATGCCCTTATTTTCATTATTTGTCCCCCATTTCTGCAAAGACCATTTGAAAAGCCCATGCAAACAACAGCATTAATTTAAACACATTTGGATTTAGTTTGCTCGCTCTGTATTGTCCTTTCACTTTATGCTAGAATGATTTTGGCTGTTTTCATTTCAGTCTGGAATGAGTGCTGCCTATTTTTCCTTTCTCTGGGCTTATAATGGAGAGTCCATAGAGAAAGCATCAGAAATGTAAACTGTATTCTGATTTAACATGATTAGCTTGTTTGTGTGTATTCTCAACTACATGAAGATTTCCTCTGTATTCGAATATATCTCATTCTGAAGCATCTATTTCTGCACTTCTCAACAGGAGGCCACACAAAGTTACTACACTGATTTTCTATTTATCTTTTTTAGAAAGGAAGACCGATGAGGATGGTGTTACAATAGAGGAGAAAGTTATTTTTTAATTATTGATAATATTCAGTAGCGTAGTGCCATTGGGATGATGGAAACCTACCAAAGTTTGGATGTGAAAATGGGAAGCCCAGTGTAGCTCTCAGTTATGCAACTGATTGTCCAAGTTGTGCCTAGAAAACCCAAGCACAAACAGGCTACTGCTTGAACAAAGTTTACCTCCAGTAATGTTACATCACATTTAAGCTCATAAGTTTACTTCTCTACTTTTTAACTTTTCTTCTCAGCCATGACATTCCATTAATCAATAAAAGAACAATCACCACCAACAACATCCTGATTATATATCACTCATAGTCTAGACCAGACATGGGCAAACTTTGGCCCTTTAGGTGTTTTGGACTTCAAATTCCACTGTTCTTAACAGAGGGTAAACTGCCTGGGATTTCTGGGAGTTGAGATCCACAACACCTGAAGTGCTGAAGTTTGCCCATGCCTGGTCTAAAAGATATTAACTGACAGTGTCATCACACTAGAGACTGAATCCACTTTAAAACTGGTTTCTGCTTCCTGCAGAATTCTGGGGTTTGTAGTTTATTGAGGCTGTTAAAGGCTCCTCCCTAAACTACAAACCCAAGAATTCTGCAGGAGGCAGCAAGCGGTTTTGAAATGGATTCATTCTCTAGTGTGGTGAGGTCCTAGTATCTAGGAATCAGATAAAGTGACACAATCAAAGCAGTATCACTGTTTAAATTGTGCTATTTGGATCCTATCTGTTGCATTCACATGTTTTGTCAGTCTATTAGAACCTGTTCCCAGAGTACCTGTCACTATGGAACCCTGAGGCACTGAATTTCCAGTTGTAGCTCAATATATTTCAAAAATTTTACCTCTCCCTTTCTTTGGCCCTCCTGGTGAGCAGCAGGATAAACTGCTGAGCTGCTGAACTTGTTAGCAGTTCAAATTTACAGAGCAGGGTGAGCTCCCACTGTTGGGCCCAGCTTCTGCCAACCTAGCAGATTGAAAACATGTAAATGTGAGTAGATCAATAGGTACCGCTTCTGTGGGAAGGTAACAGTGCTCCATGCAGCCATGCTGGCCACATGACCTTTGAGGTGTCTATGGACAACTGGCTCTTTGGCTTAGAAATAGAGATGAACACCACCCCCCAGTGTTGGACATAACTAGACTTAATGTCAGGGTACTGTCCTCAGTATTTGCCAAATTATAAACCAAGATTTCATTTTTTTTCTCTCTACTGCAGTTATGACTTACATGTTATGCTCTAATGACTTGTATCAGGTTGACTCTTAAAGTAACATGGGGTTTTTATATCACCATTTTCAACAATTGGTTCTCACCAGTTGTTTGCATATTTTACTTAAATTATAACATACCATTGTACCCACTTTATTTTGATGGGACAAAAGGCCAGAAACCCATGTACAAGAATCTAGATTTTGAAGAAAATAGGATAAAAATATGATTTATACAAGAATATACAGCTCAACTATCTTGTCCTATGGGTAGGGTGTTTTTCTGTGAGGTTATGATATATGGGGCCACTTTCAGAAATTTGTTTATCCTCAATGTTCTAGAAATCTCATGTCTGGAATCTCAGTTTTCTTTGATTTCATCTTTTCTGAGTAAGCTGAAGTTTGAGAACATTACCCTCTCCCCCTACTCATACAATGAAATGGAGTCTTCAGAAACTTGTATAGCTGTTCTGGTGGCAGTATGCTACAGAGAGAGTATAGAGAAAATAAATCTATGATACTCTATAAATAAAACCTTTTGAGTGTATACATGATCAGAGTGATTCAACATTATGTAGCCAGTTGAAGTAGCAGGAGGAGCTGAATTGTTTACAAAAAATATATACATCACTCATTTTAAAATATTCTTCTTCAAGTCAAACAATTGCACAGTGCTAGCTGATCTTGTACCCACAATATAAAGGACTGTGAAAACCATTAGCTAACTTTATTCACTTTTTCTTTTTCTTCATTGCATTAAGGCTCATTCTTAAACATTACTTGAGAGATGTTTTTACCCTCTGCATGTCTCATTTAAAAGTATATAAGCATCTGTCAACAGAAGCCCTTTATTCCTCATAACAAGAGAACTCTGTTTATAAAGTGACACCAGCTGCTCAAGCCAAATGGGTTCTATTAGAGATAATTTAATTTTACATAAGTTGATCTATTTGCATTTTGAGTCTCCAGTTACAAAACAAGGTGCTACTTTATAGACTGATTCAGCTTCAAGCTTCAGCGTATGGACAATGCTTAATCAGTGTGTACATCAGGAAATAAACATAATCACCAAGTATACTAATTAAGCCTGGAAATTTTGCAACATGCATACACTGTATGGATTAACAAGGCAATTCATTAAAAATCTTAATTGTGAATATTATATTTTCCGTACTTTTTATTTCATGATGCTTCAGATGAATCTTCTGTGAATACATCAGCCATCTATCCTTTCTAGAGGAGATGGTGAAATCAGGCACATCTGTCTAGTATCTAGCCTGCAAGCCTCTGTGGAAAATGTGTTTTGTTATTATTCTGCCGGAGAAGCTGATATGCTTTGTGGAGGAACTGAATGTTAAACACAGAGATAATCAAGTGTTAATAAGATAGCTGCAAGTTAAATCCAATGTGCAAAACTGGAAGAAGACGGTCATTTCAGAGTTGTTAGCTTTTGTAAAATACAAACTTAAAAAAAGGTTCATTGTAGAATAAATTACAAGTTGAACATCCCTTATCTGTAGTTTTGAAATCTGAAATTGCCATATAATCCATTTCAATGTAGATTTTATACAGCTGTGTTGAAGGGGCCTGAGAGAGTGTTACCTTTGTATCTGGATGATACATAAACTTAGTTCCACACACAAATTATTAAATATATTGTATATAAAACTACCTTCAGGCTATGTGCATATGGTATATGTGAAACATAAATGATAAATATATTAAAATTATATATAAATTATAAAATTATAAATTATAAAAATATATTTATATAAAAATATATAAAAAAATAAATGGTCCCATCTCCAAGGTATCTCATTATATAAATATATTTAAATACAGGAATTCCAAAATCCAAACTAATCTCAAATCCAAACCCTTCTAGACCCAAGCATTTCAGATATGGGATAGCCAAGCTTTATCTAGAATCATAGCATTGGAAGAAGACAACAAAGGCCATCCTATCTAACCCTATCAAAATCAAAACACCTCCAACAGGTGGCCATCCAGCCTCTGCTTTAAAATCTCCAGAGAAGGAGACTAGACCATCCTTCAAGGCAATGTAGTCCACTCCAAAACATCTTTCATCAACAGGAAGTTCTTCCTAATGTTTAGGTGGAATCTTTTTTCCCTACAAATTCAGTTCATTGCTCTGTGTCCTAAGCTCCAGAGCAGGAGAAAACAAACTTGCCCCCTGCTCATCCTTTCAAACTCCAGTACATGCCAACCATATTATAGAGTTCTATTGATAGGATTTGTTCTAGTTCATATACCAATGTTCCACTGACATCCTCCTTCCATTTCTTTTTAATACTCAAGAAGCACAGTGCTCAATTTTGTGAAGAAGAGAAAGAAGACTAATATTAGAAAGAAAATGAAAAATGCTATAAAGACCAGAATCCTGCAAGTGATATATGTCTGTACAGCTGACCATTATCTCAATGTAAACTGTGTTTCTAGTAATACAATAGCAGTAACAGAGTGATAGCAGAGGAATATGTCTCCATTGAGAGATGAAGCTGACCTAGTAGAGATCAGTTTCAGTGTCATCACCATCTTCATTGTTGCAGCACAAGTGACCATGTGACTTTTGTTGCTGTGTCACTTCCTTCTCTATTTTCTTGTTCTCGTATACCAGTGCAGTTTTGCTGGCCAATAAGATAATGTTCAAGTTGTCACATATCTTCAATTCAACTCCAGTGTGCCAACCATATTACAGAGTTCTATTGGTAGGATTTATTCAAAAATTTCCTCCAAAGTTGAATGTGAGTTGCCCAAGGTCATCAGTAGGTTTCCACAGCTGAGTTAATGCTATATTAGGTTGAGTATTCCTTATCCAGAATGCTTGGGAATGAAAGTGTTCTGAATTTTTTCCAGCTATTGCAATTGTATATATTATGCACATAATGATATATTTTGGAGATGGGATTCAATTCTAAACATGACATTCATTTATGTTTCACATACGCCTTAGTTGGATTTGGCAGCTATCATTTTGATTGACATTCTACATTCCCCCGGTTCAAACAGTTTAGGGATGTGAGAGAGAAGTCCCCTCTCTGGGTATCATGACTGTTGCCAGTCATGATATCCCCACCTACCATTTCGTGGACACTCTGGCTACCCTCGGCCAGAGCACAGCCTTGCTATGGAGGTTGGGTGGAAGGAGGGGGGGACTTTTCCCTCTCCCTTTTCCAGCTGCCAAGAGAGAAAGGTGGTGAGAGATGCCGATGCTGGTGAGAACTATGACAAGGGGTGAGAGGGGGAGGAGGTCCCACAGGGTGTCTGCCCAGTGGCACTGAATCATGTCCAGTGTGCCTTGGCAACCAGGACTCTCTGTCACCTCCAAGGTGGTTCTGAAAATCCCAATCAGACTACCAAGCAGGGCTGATACAATGTCCAGAACATTAGATCAGCCTCACTTTTTTGCTCAATGAAGAACTGTCCTCAGTCCAACTGAATTAAAAGAAGCAGTTTAAAAACAAGTAAATATAAGATTGCAGATTTAACCATTCATGTCTTTTTGCAATCTTGGTTTATTTTGCTTTTGTTTTTTTTCCCTTTTTCTGTTATAATTACCATAAATGAGAATATCTGATTTGACAAAAACTAAATCAGATGAAATACGAGAAAAAGATAAAGAGTGAGAGATTAGTCCTGATTTTGTTATTAAAGGCAAATAAACATTGCCTTATTATGATCTCCAGAACAACATTTTTAATAAAGTGTAATAAAATCAATATTATAGTTAATAATTAGTGCATGATTGGCTCCTGAAAGCAACCAGGCCCGAATGAAAAGTAATATCACTCACTATCAACAAAAACATTGTGGCACCCCCAGTGGTGCAATGGGTTAAACCTTTGTGCTGGCAGGACTGAAGACCAATAGGTCAGAGCAGTGGTTCTCAACCTGGGGTCCCCAGATGTTTTTGGCCTTCAACTCCCAGAAATCCTAATAGCTGGTAAACTGGCTGGGATTTCTGGGAGTTGTGGGCCAAAAAAATCTGGGGACCCTAGGTTGAGAACCATTGGGTCAGAGGTTCAAATCCAGGAAGAGCAGGTTGAGCTCCCTCTGTTAGCTCCAGTTCTCCATGCAGGGACATGAGAGAAGCCTCACACAAGGATGGTAAAACATCAAAAACATCTGGCCGCCCCCTGGGCAATGTCCTTTCACACCAGAAATGACTTGCAGTTTCTCAAGTTGCTCCTAACACAAGGCAAAACCAAAAATGGACAAAAGAATTCAGACATGAGGCAAAAATTAGTCAACAACAGATTCAGATTTGATTGCATATCAGTCTTTTTTCATTGCATACAGTCTTTAACTTTACTGATTTTTGGTATAAATGTGCTTTTAAATTAACATGCTTGATAAAATAAATTGGCGTTCCAGATTCAGTTGGTCCATTAAACTCACAGTTCTTCTCTGGACAAATGCAAGGTGTTCCAGGTGCTTCACAACACATATAATAAGTTACATGCAAACTCCTATCCAGATCATCCCTTCCTCAATGGTTGTTTACTGTTGCTGGTACTGAATTTGTCATTGCAGTCAGTGGGAAAAGTAGTCTTATCTCTTCAAAACAGGGTAAGCAATGCATCTTCCCAGTGATGTCACTAAGAGGGTATGGGATGTGTGCAGAACTCAGTAAATTACATAATCAGAGGGGGTAAACCAAAATTAATATTGATAAAAATATTGTCTAGTGTGTTTCAACAGAATTTGTATTTTTATTAAAAACATTCTGTAGTTAGATATATCTACAAAATATTTTTTGTAAATATTGTGTTTTTATTCAGTATACCTACAAGACTAAAACCCTTTTGAACCTTGTAGTGCACATATTTATTTACTTACTATATTTCTACCCCACTCTATCTCACCCCGAAGGGGACTCAGAGTGGCCTACAATTTGGCCATTTCAGTGCCACATTTCAGTTAAACAATGTAAGAATACATCACATTAGACAATAAAAAAATTCATTAAAATTGTTAAAAACATAGCCCTAAACTCATGGTCGTCCATGTTGCTGCATTCATTTCAGTTCTATACTGCACTATTCCCCAAACACCTGTTTCCAAAGTCAGTTCTTAACTTTTTTTTCCTGAAAACCTTGAGGGAGGGGACCAATCTAATATCATTGGGGAGGGAGTTCCATAACCATGGTGCCACCATTGAGAAGGCTCTGTCTCTCATCCCAACCAGTCACTCTTGAGAAGGGGGTGGGACCAAGAGCAGGGCCTCCCCAGCAGATCTTAACGTTCTAACAGCTTTATAGGAAAAGATACGTTCAGACAAGTCAGTTGGGCCAGAATACACTTCAGCTACAGCTGTTATTGCCCAATTGCATTGATGCTTCAAATAATTGTCTTCTGTGTGCTCTGTAAGATTGTGATGTTGATGATTTTTTTTAAAAAAAATGTCACCAATGCTATCAATCTTTTTGGCTACCATATGTGGTATAATCTAATATAGGAGGAGGTCCATGGGGGTGACCACATGAGTTAACACACAGGAGATAGCAACTCTAGTGATTCCACTGGCACAGTCTACACACCTTTTTACAAATAGTAACAATGTTTTAAATGTATGAAAAATGTGTCAACATATTTAAGAAAATCATGAGATAAAGAATCCTGGACCAACATGAAAATTAAGTTCAGGACTTATTCAGAAAACTGTATTTGCTTCCTTTGGGTAGAGTAAAGACAATCTAACCCTCAGACCAAGAAATTGTCCATCCCTGTTTCCCACCCCACCCCCAAAAAATATATGAGGCAATATCAATATATGTAAAGGTCTGTGTACTCATAGACATCCTGGGACATCGATGGAGATTATGCCATTATCTGCTTTACTTTAGGAAAATTAAGACTGATACTCTTAGGAAAAGTTCATTTCAAGTTTGGAGTCATCTGTTTCACTTTATCAATTATAATCTGTTCGAGGCTTAAATCAGTCACATTACCATAGCACCAAACCATGCAAAATGTAACCTGTCACAGGCTGAAGGTCCAAAGTATAATAATATTTTCATCATGGCATCCAAAGTGCAGCAAGAGTGAATAGTAGTCATGGTAAATAATTCCTTCCATACCTTAAAAGATGGAGGATTTATTTAGACTGTCGCTGCCCTAGAACATCACCATATGTCACAGTTGCTTTGACATGGCATAAAGGCCAT